>NW_023596297.1:25704357-25748288 GCF_011947565.3 Pollicipes pollicipes | reverse complement strand
CTCTCTTACTCTCTCTCTCTCTCTCTCTCTCTCTCTCTCTCTCTCTCTCTCTCTCTCTCTCTCTCCTCTCTCTCCTCTCTCTCTCTCTCTCTCTCTCTCTCTCTCTCTCTCTCTCTCTCTCTCTCTCTCTCTCTCTCTCTCTCTCTCTCTCTCTCTCTCTCTCTCTCTCTCTCTCTCTCTCTCTCTCTCTCTCTCTCTCTCTCTCTCTCTCTCTCTATCTCTCTCTCTCTCATCTCTCTCTATCTCTCTCCTTCTCTCTCTCTCTCTATCTCTCTCTCTCTCTCGATCTCTCTCTCTCTTTCTCTCTCTTATCTCCTCTCTCTCTCTCTCTCTCTCTTCTCTCTCCTCTCTCTATCTATCTCTCTCTCTCTCTCTCTCTCTCCTCTCTACTCTCTTCTATCTCTCTCCTATCTTCCTTCTCTCTCCCCTACCTCTCCTCTCTCTCTCTCTCTCTCTCTCTCTCTCTCTCTCTCTCTCTCTCTCTCTCTCTCTTGCTCTGGTGCCCTTCCCTCCTCCGCTCTTCTCGCTATTTCATTCTTACAATTTCTCTATTTCTTCGGAGAGAGAAAGGAGAGATAGAGACGGATAGACTGAAAAGTCCCTGAATACTACGTTTTCTGTTCACCCTCTCCGACATGCCTTTGAAGTTCCGAGTGGTGAACTTCAAGCGGTGTCCCATAACCGTTTTTGTTTTCATTTATCCAGATGCACCATGCAATTCAAATGAAGCCGGCGGACACAGAAAACCGAAATGGTAAGGATTTCCAGGCCCGGGTGGATTGCGGACAATACTTTAACGCTGTTGTACCGGTTGAATGCCCTACGAGATGTTGTTTGTTTGTTTGTTTGTTTGTTTGAATGTTTGTACGAGATGATACACCAGGCCCATGCCCACCGCATGTCAGCCTAGCACCGCGTGTCTTGCATACACAGCCGGCACAACGCAGAAAGTTACGAAATTGTCCGCTTTAGAGCTAGTTAACAACTTCATCCGTGACACCATCCCGCACTTCTGCCTTCATGAACGTGCTGATCTTTGAAGATGTTTTTCGACCACTGCACGTGTACATGAACGTGCTGATTTGTGACGATGTTTTTCGACCACTGTACGTGTACATGAACGTGCTGATTTGTGACGATGTTTTTCTACCACTATAGTTAAACTGTAGTTAGTGGTAGGTAGTATATGCGTGTTAAATACGTGCACCCTGCCCGTGGTAGTTTCGAAAGGCTATTAGAGACCCTTACTACGAGAGGCCCTTTTTACGTGAGTTATACATAATGGGCTTAGGATAAATACCTGAAAACACTAACGGAGGAAACTGTTTGCGTGCACATGTGATTTCAACTCATTTGACTCCGTGCTGTTGGCAGTGGCCGGTTCTCTTCAAACATAACCGTAAAACTTAGATAAATGTCAGTATTACGCAAGACCGATTTCAGCTGATCTGAGTACAGCATGCATTGGCCTAGTACCGCCATTGAACCCAGCCTAACGTTTATTCTCTTCGCTCCGAAGTCCACGCATTGTGCAGTTCACCGGGAGATGGCGAAAAGTTGGAACAGTTTGAAAGTTCTTTGACGACTGTATTCGACTCACGCTAACGGATGGCAGGATCGAGCCATCCAAAGCCAGAGCCTGAAGCCCATTGCGCGGTCGGTGGTGTCAGTGAAATGGAAATTGCATTAGCCGAAATGTTCGGTGTTGCCTCAACTCCCTGGTTTAGGGCGTAGTGAAGTTGATGCGGCGCGTGACATCGCACGGTGAAAGCACAAACCTCGACTGACTGTTAATTAACTTTTTATACTGCGACCAAAAGTCGGAGCGCCTTAAGGTATTAATTTGAATCTATGGTGAGCTGCCCTCCGGGTAAATCAACGAGGGTCTGCAATGGACGGTCAAACGTAGCCGCGCAGTCTGATACTAATGTTAGTCTGCGGTGGACGGCTAAACGTAGCCGCGCAGTCTGATGCTAATGCTAGTCTGCAATGAACGGCCAAACGTAGCCGCGCAGTCTGATGCTAATGCTAGTCTGGAGTGGACGGTCAAACGCAGCCGCGCAGTCTGTTAGTCTGCAGTGGACGGTCAAACGTAGCCGCGCAGTCTGATGCTAATGTTAGTCTGCGGTGGACGGCTAAACGTAGCCGCGCAGTCTGATGCTTCAAGTTCAACAAGATCTTTTCACCAGTGTTTCAATATTCGGCCATTCGGATAGCAGGGATGTCAAAATGGGGTCGAGGGGCAGCTGTCTAGCAGCCAACAAGTTGTGGAGGCCGCCAGGAATTCAGAGTTCTTGTTGCATGAATTTATATTTACATCCTGCACATCCAATTGTATGCATTTTAAAAAGCTGCTCCTCGCACGTAACTGTTATTCTGTCTAGACGTCGGTGGCAATGAGCAAAATCTTTACTACAGCGAGCGCCTGCCCATCCATGGATGGCACTCTCCGCCGCCGGACTCGCTGCGAGCCGCGTTCGCCGCTGCTGGCGGCGGCGCGCAGTGCTCCGCAGCCCGACGACTCCCACACTCGGCCGACCCTTCCATCTGCACGAGTATGGGCGGCCGCCGAGCGCCGTCTTCCCCGGCTATTTACCGTCGCGAGGTCGGCCTTTGAACGGGGCCGTTGTTTCGTTTGTTTAGGCCGGGGTTGGGTCATTATGAGCGGGCTGAGAGGCCGACGAGACCGGCCCGCGCCGAGCGTCGCCCGGAAATCGAGCCGCGCCGAGTGCAGCTGCGGCTGAGATAGAGTCCGGATAGAACGCGGAGAGTCCGGATAGAACGCGCACAGAGTCCGGATAGGACGCGGATAGAGCTCGGATGCAGCCGGAAAGAGTTCGGTTGCAGCTGGAGACAGCAGGTAGGGAGATGGCGTAAACTGAGGGCAGAGCGCGTCTTTAGTTAGGATGCAGCTGGGGTTGAAGGCAGCTAGTGTTGGTAGAGTGGGGAGAGAGGCCTGACGCCGGCTGATTTGACTGCAAGTCAGCGATTCTACTGCTGAGATAGGCATTGGAAACGAACAGAGTCAGGTGACTGTAGACTGCAGGTGGCTGGTGCTGCAGCCAGCGAAAGGGTAAAACGTTGGCAAACCGGTGGCCAAACTACAGCTCCAGGCATCACGACAACGCTTCAGATGATCACGACGTTATCGACCGGGCAATGGCACCTGTAAAGCATCCAGAAGCCTGCTATTATGCATGCTCTGACAGTTCGCTAGGACTCATGACCCTCGATAAGGTATTCAAACGGGCCTTTAGTTTAGCTGCTGACTGCTCCCGAGAAGGCTTGCCGTGCGTCGAACGCTGCGCTGCCGTGGGAGATCCGCGCCCACCCTTCCCTGCCAATCGGCCGGCGCTCCATTGTCGGGGGGGGGGGGGGGGGATGGGGCGCTCCTGATCACGCGGCGGCTAATCAGCCGCGGAGCTCAGCCGCGCCCTCCCGCCGGCGCCCGGCGTCCGGGGCCTCTCCGGCCATCGACCGCGTCGCGGGCGGCCTCGCCGCACCACGCGCCGCCCCGGACCAGCCTGGTGACGCCGTCACGTGACGGGAGGCGGCGGCTTCAAATCATCCGGGCAGCGTCCACTGCCAGTCAGGCCGACAGTTATCGATGCTTTCAGTCGGTGGTTGCGGGGAAAAGACGTCTCGAGTGATTTAACACGCGCGGAATTTGGCAAAGCGGGGAAGGAGACGCTGGATGTGCCCGGCGACCGCCTCTGTTGATTGATGCGCGGCTAATATCGGCAGGCTGCAGATGGGAAGAGCAAACTGTTTGTGTAGCCGCTGTCGCAGTTTGATCTGTTGGTTACTGCGCTTGGAAGGCTCATTCGACGGGAGGCGAATTGAATTCACAAGCTGCCTGATCGCCATCCACCAGACGCCACTGAAGCTGTTCAGCCTTTCATGAGCTGACTCTTTGTGCTTTCCGAGCAGCCGTTTTCCTTTCTCCTGACGATTTCTGTATTTTCAGAGCGAAAGCTGTTTATTGGCATGCTCAGCAAGAAGTACAATGAGAATGATGTGCGAGAAATGTTCGAGTCGTTTGGACAAATCGAAGAATGCACTGTACTCAGAGACCAAAGCGGCATCAGCAAAGGTATTGCGTCGTGAGATGAGTTCCCTGAGCATACCGAGCAGGGTTGAGTGATAAGCTCACCATCACAGTCTGTGTGGACCAGAATTTTTCTCCTGATATATCTTGAAATAATTTTCAACATGACGGTGTACCATAATTTTATTATTTTACCATAATTTGTCGTACCACTGGTGATAAAGCAGCTTGATTCACGTGGCGTGCGCAGTATATGAGCCATCACATTCTGCCTCCGCTCCATCTGCACGTGCGCTGTTGTGAAAGGCGGTCCGCATCTCACCGGCTGGCTGCCGACAGGCTGCGCGTTCGTCACGTTCGGCTGCAGACAGTACGCCATCGCCGCCATCAAGAGCATGCACCAGGGGCAGACGATGGAGGTGAGACATTCAGAGGCGTCACGGCACGTCACCGTTCCCCGTGCTCGCCAGCGCCATCACTATGCTAATATTTCGTCACCGTCTGCTCGTGTAGTCCTCTGATGCTCCGCATGATCCAAACGGCCACTGTTCTGAACGACACAACGTCGCGTCTGCAGGCAACCTGCTGCTTTTGCTCACCATTAGTCAACTGTCCGGGGCGCCAGTCACCAAAAGTCGTGACGGATTGATGCCCTGCTGCTTTGTAAGGGACTCGCGTTGGTATGAGCGCGGCAGAACTGGTCAGTGCTCTCCGGGTCCATTGCCCAGGCGGCACCGACCGCATGCCTGTTCCTCAGGGCTGCTCGTCGCCGCTGACCGTCAAGTTCGCCGACACGCAGAAGGAGAAGGACGCCAAGCGTCTGCAGAGTGCGACCCCCGCCCTGTGGGGAGCGCCCGGCGTCACACCCATGAGCGTCAACCCTCAGTACCTGGCCGTGAGTGCAGCATCGCTGGTGCTTCACCGACGCAGCTCCACGGTATCCACGGTGCTTGACCGTGGATAACAGTCCCCTCCCCACGTCAGGTGTCCGGTTGCCTCCAGGGCACGCTGGAATGGCCGGCAATAGAATTCGGAGCATTTGTTAGCGCCGCGTCGTGGCGTCGAGTTCTGATGCACATCTCGTGCGGACCGTTGTCACACGGCTGGTGGGGGGGGGGGGGGGGGGGGAGGCGAGGCGAGACTCCAGCTCACACCCCACCGGTCTCTGCCATCGGCGCACGCCGCCAGTCATATCGCTCGGAGCACGAGGCCGTGACGTCACTCGGGTGACTGAGAAAAGCGTGCACGACGGCACAAAGTTGGCATCGTGCCAGGCGTGCCAGGTGGTGCGCGCTTGTCAAGCAAGTGACTGAGTTGCATTGGCGTGAATAGACGAGTGGTGGTTGAGATCAGCAGGAGCTTATGCAAATGAGCGCATTTGCAGCGATAAAGTTTCTACAAATTTAACATAACTGCTGGGCCACTAAGACAACTAACTGGGGTATTAGATTAACTTAGGTGACCGAAACTTTGGACTGCCGCCTTTGTCTCGGGTCTATGGTACTCGAGCAGAAGTTCGGGACGTCAGCCTGTTATACTTACTTTAAGCTGATAGAAGCTTCGACTCCCCTGACGACAAATAGCATTCTTTTGAAGTCATGCGAGTTTGGAATGGAGTCGCGCTTTTGTCTGATTTGTCCGATGGATCCATCCTACACGTGACCTGAGCTATATATTCGTATTGGTGTTGCCAGGGTCTCGCGCGGTTGCTGGGAGCGAGCGTGACGCTCAATGACGTCACACCCCAACACCGGAAGCCAACGGTATCCAAAGCCACCAATCCATCAATCAGTAAAACACCCGAGCGCTCGCGCGCGCGGCAAAACCCAAAATGTCTCCAAACACGCCACCTGCAACGCCGGAAGACAGTTCGCATGAGGGAGAGGAGGCACCAGCGGGCCGGAAATAGCCGGCGCGTCATCACAATGCCCGCGAGGCGGCGCCGCCGGCGCCGGCCGTGTTTACCCTCGAGGGCCGGCCCGGCCGCCGACCCGACCGGCCGGGTCGTGCACGGGGCGCACTTAATCCGCCGGCAGCGGCGCGTTTGTTTTTCATCGGGCCGTGTACACGTGTAAGCTGTCGGCGCTGTCGGCCGTTGCCGACGCCGTCGGCCGCCGGCCGGTCCGGCGTGCGTCGCTGGCGGTGCCGCGCGCGGAGCTCGCGGCGGAGGCGAGGAGCCCACGGTGGTGGTGCGGGGCCCGCCGCCACAGCGGAGCACGGGACGCGGAAGTCGCGGCCCCGCCGGGGGGAGGGGTGAGGCGTGTCACACTGTCAGCGAAGGTGACACGCGACGAGCCGCTGGCACGGCGGGGACTCACGGATGGTCTTGGCATGCACCCGATCTGTGCAGATGACGACTTATAAATAGTCTAGCCTGCCGCGAAGCGGCGCGAGTCGCCGCTCCAGCTGGCCGCTCCTCGTCACCAGTGAGAGCCCGCTGGCAGGCCCGGCACCTCTGACACCGACTGTTGCCACTTCGCGAACAATTCTAGATATTATCTACGCCTGATGCTGATGTGATGTGTCGTACTCACTCAACCAGCCTCTGAAAAAGAAATGGGAGCTAGAGCGTAATAATCTCACTCATCTGCTTTACTTTTGCCCCATCTGTCACCTTTTTGCTTAGGACCGTCGTAATCGTTGACCTTTACTGGTCGCTCGTCCGCCACCAATGAGGACCGGTGTCTCAGTACCCATCTCCGCTGCCACACTGACCTCAGTTGACCCCTGTACCCATCTCCGCTGCCGCACTGACCTCAACTGACCCCTGTACCCATACCCGCTGCCGCACTGACCTCAGTTGACCCCCGTACCCATCCCCGCTGCCGCACTGACCTCAGCTGACCCCTGTGCCCATCCCCGCTGCCGCACCGACCTCAGCTGATCCCTGACCCGGCTGCTGCTGCGGCGGCTGACCCACGCTTTGTGCCGTGCCCCAGGTCCTGCAGCAGCTAAACGGCGGGGGTGGCCTGGCGCCACTTGCCTCCATGGCCGGTCTAGCCGGCATGCCGACGCCGCAGATGATGCCGCCCCAGCTGCAGAACGGACACGGTACGGCCGGCACCGGTGACGGCACGGCCGGGCGGCCGCCCAGCGAGCTAGTATGGTGCTCTGCCCCGCCAGCCGCCCGAACTAGGAGGGGTCACTGTCAGCTGGTCTGGCGCTCTGCTCCGCCAGCCGCCCGAACTAGTAGGGGTCACTGTCAGCTGGTCTGGCGTACTGCTCCGCCAGCCGCCCGAACTAGGAGGGGCACTGCCGGCTTGGACGTTTCAAATTCTTACGTGTTGTGTTCGTAGCGGAATCACCACCCAACTGGCATTAGAAGCTTGGACTCAGGCTGCTGATTCTCGTGGCGGTGTCAACATCGACAGGCTCGCCAGCGCCGCGGCCGGGCGGCTACGGTCGGGCACGTGCAGCTCAGTCGGGTGGGCGGCAGGGGGCGCCATCTGGGGCTTCAGCACCCGAGGGTGACGGCCGCGTGTATCCGTGCCGCAGGGCTGCCGGGCCTCGCCGGCCTCCACTCCAGTCCGGGCATGGTGCTGGGGGCCGGCGGCGAGGGCGCCGTGCCCGACCTCTCCAGCTCCGGCCTGCCCTCCTTCCCCGCCAACATGTCAGGTGAGGGGCCACCGCGGGCGTCCGCCCGTCTCGCAGCTGGGGCGGACCGTAGTCTCGTGTCGGCCAGTGACGTATCCTCCGAGTGATGAGAAGCAGATTGTGTTGAAGGCAGTAGGGCTCCTCCGCTGTTGAATCGTATCGCAGCGTGTGTCTTACCAGTGCAATGGGAACCATTGCCATCAGCTCTTTGGTGATGGTTAGGGTCGCCTCACACCGAAATCTGTTCCGAGAATATCCAGTTGAGCAGACATTTCTGTTGGTATCCATCATTTGTGTGATCACGGTGCTGCAGTATTATGCCAGTTTTCCTGATCATTTTGATGGAAATGTTATTTGCCCATGCTGCCAATCGCGCAGCCAGCAACGCAGCTGCCTCTCGCTACCCATCACATATTCCTTCTCTTCTCTGCCAGACCTGAGTTCACTCAACTTGGCCCCTCTGATGGCCATGGGTCATGGCGGCGTGGGACTCCAGGGCCTGCAGTGTGGTACGTACGACTGGGTGAACGGCGCCGTTCCTTTAGTGCTGATCGTTTGAGGCTTGCATTATCCGTAGCTGGTTAACGCGGCCGTGGTCGCATTTTCGGCAGCATGCGTAGCATGCTGGATACCGTGGTCACATGATACATCAAGTAAACTAACTGAAATGTCATCTGCTGTGTTTGCAGTTTGCAGTATTCCTCTTCGAACCCATGATGTGATGCTAGTGTGAAACGCTGCCTTTTGGGTCTTCTTCTTTGATATGCTGTTACTGCGGCACTTTGATGGAAGGCGAATACATTTTGCTGCTTGCAAATGGCGTGAAATGCAACCCGAATGCGGGACATTCGTGCTGAACCAATTGGTAGAAACCTGCAGCTTCAAACGTGAGCAAGGAAAAAAGGAACTGAGAACTTAGCCTTGCGACTCGCTGCGGCTGGTGAAAGCTGCAGGTGGTATGCTGCTCGGTCTTTTCTTCATTAGAATGACGTCAAGAGCTTCCTGGCAGGAATGTCGCTAGCCGACACCAGTTCTAAGAGCATTGCCTGTGCTGAATAGACCCACCTCCTCAGGCCCGTTCGGACAGACGTCATCGGCGTCAGCTGTGCCGCAAGTGCCGTCACTACCGCTGGGCGGCTCCTCAGGACAGCTGAATGGACTGGCAGGCGGCCCCAGTCTCGACTCACTCAGCTCCTACTCGGCACTGCAGCAGTACACAGGTGGGACGCGACTCGCAGGCGACAGCCACTCGTGTGACGTCGCCAGTTTCGAGACGGCTTTGGGCGTGACTGGGCGTTGGTGCTTCAACTGCACACACATCAAGCGAATACCAGGTCTGTGCGCTGCGCCAGGTCTTCCTTGGCCCATGTGCGCCTAAAATGCGCAACTGGTCAGTGGTAACTTTGCGCCAATAGGACAGTTAAGGACCCGACATTGCGCTCATTCAACCATCGAAATTTTGTCATGCTGCACACTACTTAAATAAAGGTGTGAGACGACTGGATCTTCTGTTGAGGCAGTGAGTTGATCGGCCTTAGTTGTGTCTGTATGGCCGTGAGGTGTAAATTTTGGATACGCCGCTAAACATCGTCAGTCCTTACATTAGTCTTTTTCGGGCTATACATGTCAGTAGTGATCACAGGCGACCAAGGAGGATTGCAGGGACCAGCCCCTGCCTTAAGCCCGCATTTTTTTTTTTGCCATAGATGGCCAAGGACAGAAAATAAAAAAATCAACGCCATGCGTTCTTACTGAGCTCTTAAGACAATCCTGCATAGACCGCTAGTGAAATCCTGGCACCGTGTCTGGCTGTGACCCTGTCCGTCTTACCTTAATCTCTCTCTGCGGGGTACCCGACCTTCACGTCAGTGACCTGACCCATCTGTTCCACAAGGTACCCGGCCTACACGCCGTCAGTAGTGACTCCGAACCCTCTGACCCTTATTTATCTTCCTCGCTGGGTATGCGGCCTACGCGTCGTTAGTAATGACCTTGACTCGTCTGCCCTCAGGGGATCTGGCATACATGCCATCGGTGGCGATCCTGACCCGAATCAGTTGTAATCAGGGTGCCTGGTCCGCACAGCGTTGGTAGTGCCGCGTCTGCCACTGACGCCTCTGCCCCTCAGGGTGTCCACTCCGCACATCGTCGGCGATAACCCTGCCCCGACTGACCTTGAACTCTGCCCCAAGGCTTACCCGCCCGACGCAGTGTCAATGTTGACCCGTCCAATCACGGCCGCCCTGTCCTGACCCCTCCGCCTTTACGCCGTCATGGGTGATTTTAACCCGTCTAACCACGCCCTCTGCTCCGCAGGGTACCCGGCTTACACGCCGCCGGCGCTGGCGGCCGCCAGCAACGTCTCCGGTCGGCAGGCGGAGGGTCCAGACGGCTGCAACCTCTTCATCTACCACCTGCCGCAGGAGTTCACCGACTCGGACCTGGCGCAGTCCTTCCTGCCGTTCGGTAACGTCATATCCGCCAAGGTGTTCGTCGACAAGCAGACCAACCTGTCCAAGTGTTTCGGTGAGACATGCTGCCGCTTTTGGGTCGCTGCTGGCAGAGTTGTTGCGGATACTTTGAGAATTCCACGGCGTCCGTGCCCGGTCAAAAGCTCTCCGTTGATTGAAACGAACAGGTTGAACTTCGCCGTCCACGAACATTGGGTGTGGCAATGAGTTTCTGCTGCATGTCATTTCGTCGATCTGTAATAGAAAACATGTCTTGTCTTACGCGTGTGCGGATATCATGCTTGCTTTTTATCTGAAAGGTGCCTACATAAAACACCTGTGCACACCCTTAAACGTTACAAAAGGACGTTTGTAACATCAACGGCGATCGCTGTATATACACAGGCTTTGTTAAGCACAAGACCTCATCTACAGGTGGGATCAAGATTAGGCGTCGATAATCCGAACGTCAGAACTGAGTTAAAATAAAAGTTTTTACTTACACTCATGCATTTAGGAGTCACTCCAGGTGCAATTTTGATGAGTGATTACCATCGAACTGGAACTTACGCTGGTAAAACAATTGGAGCAGATGCGAAACCAACCACAGAGAGTGACTCATGCCGGCCACCTCCCACAGCGTCGGAGCCCGTCCCAAGCAGTCGGAGAGGGGGGGGGGGAGGGGCTGCTGGCGCGGCCCCGTCACCGCCCGCTCTGCCGCAGGGTTCGTGTCGTACGACCACCCCAGCAGCTCGCAGGCCGCCATCCAGGCCATGAACGGCTTCCAGATCGGCACCAAGCGGCTCAAGGTGCAGCTGAAGCGCTCCAGGGACGTCTCCAAGCCGTACTAGCCGCCGCGCGGCCGCAGTGAGTCTGAACGGGCTGTGATGTAACGTCCGCGTCCGCGGCGGCGGGTCCGCGGAGGGGGCCTCAGTGGCGGACCCGCGGAGGGTGCCGCGGCGGCGGGTCCGCGGAGGGGGCCTCAGTGGCGGACCCGCGGAGGGTGCCGCGGCGGCGGGTCCGCGGAGGGGGCCTCGGTGGCGGACCCGCGGAGCGAGGCCGTGGCTGGTCCGCGGAGGGGGGTCGCGGCGGAGGGTCCGCGGAGTAGGGCCTCGGCGGCGGACCCGCGGAGGGGGGCCGTGGCGGGTCCGCGGAGGGTGCCGCGGCGGAGGGTCCGCGGAGGGGGGTCGCGGCGGCGGGTCCGCAGAGGGGGTCGCGCCGACCGCCACACGCCATCTGTAGAAAGTGCATCCCATGTGTGGTGTGGCGGCGGCACTGGCGCTGTGTGTTACGAGTCGCTGCTCCGGGTGGATGGCAGACACACGGGACGTTTCGTCGTGTTTGTGGCGCGGGTGTGTCGTATGTGCCGGCCCCAGCGAACCGAGAAGGAAGCCAGGCCGTCAAGGACCGATGACGTGTCTGTAGCCATGCGGTCCGTTGGTGGGCTTGAAAAGTTCCGGATGGTACCCAGGTGGACCTTCTGGTCCCTGTGTCGCTTCCAGAGCCCAACCAAATGCTTCACGCTGGCTCGGATGATGTGAGATGGGGACAGTGCGCTGGCTCGATGGCGGCTGGTGCGAGAAGCTACGCGAATGTATCGGTACATGATATTAGGATGTGGGTGTGTGTTGGAAATGGAATGGTATGAATGACGCCGTTTGATATAAATAAAAATGCAGGTACTTTTACAGCACATCACTATTTTACGAAAATATAGTAACGTCCGAAAACTATTTGTTTGAATATTATATATGCCTGTTAAGTATAATGTTGTCTCCGAGACGCCATCCCAAAAAAGGCAACACATCTTGATACTAATTCAACCGTCCGTTTGCGCCTGAGCGTCTTTGTCTTGTCATTTGCCACCGCTGCATTCATTGTTTGTTACTCTGTTTATTTTTTGAAGCGTGTTCTTGAGTTGCCGGGGCAGGCGTGAATTACTGCAAAACAGTAAAAAATGGCATTTTAAAGACGAACAAAGCTGCGAGATATGCATGTTTTGTTCGTCTACTATGCCCTTCTGTACGACAAGCGATTCGTGTCTGCCCTGCTGCTGCATGTTTGGTTTTGTACCCGTCAGAGTTTTGTCTTGGTCGCCGTACACCCTGCCACGCTTGATCTAAACGGTCGCTAACCCCGGCTCTCTTCTCTCCCCTAGATTGGTTGCGTAAGGGGCATGTGTGATCCGTGTGACCCCGAGGCACCGCCGTCCGTGTCGCGTGGCCGTCTGTGACGTCACCGGCGCCCGGTCACCGTGACCCGGGTCGTCCCGCCGCCGCCGTCTTACTGTGACTGATGCACCGGCCTGGCGCAGGCGTCCGTTCGTAGCTTCACTTAGCGTCGTCGTTAGCTCGATTTTCAGTTTGTCCGCCGTCTTGTAATGGCTTTTGTGATTTGAAGCGTGCTGAATGCTGCGATAACCGCGGGTGAGCTCACGTGCGTGTGGTGCCAAGCTTCGGGTGCGCGTAGGAGCCGTTGATTGAAGATTTGCCATGGCGTGGCAGGTATGACATGCGTGACAAGCTGGCTGGTGGCTGTGCCAGAGGCAGCCGGCGCGTCCAACCTGCGGACGCGGGCGCAACCAGGCATTTGGCAGTCCTCTCGGGGACGAGGGTTTAATCAGTCCGATATGAGGACGTGTCATGGCTGATCAAGAGGTGTCGGAACGCGCTCAGCTGATCATGGCTTGCGTCAGGCTGATTTTGCATGCGGCTGAGTGCTGACCGCACTGCCGGCGGTAAATGTTTCGTATGTATGATTTGTCCGCGCTGAGTGTCGCTCCGTCGTCTTGTTGACGCTTGGTATCGCTGTCTTTCGTCACACTGTTGGGATGTGAGTTCAGGGCGTTGATTCCCATCCAGGTGCCAAAAGTATCAACGTCTCGCGTTAAACACCGTATGGTTACGTACTGCGCGGGCCGCACTGCCATTGCCGAGGTTCAGAAATACCCCGGAACTCCGCCTCCGCCTCCGGAGGCGGAGTTTCGGGGCCTCCCACCGCATGGCAAGTCCAAGGGATGGCCCGTCTCAAACTTAAGAGCTTCACTGGCCAAACCTCGCTCCACCGCTAAGGCCTCGTGCATTTAACAAAGCAGCTGGGTGAAAGGCAGCTTGGTAGCTAAATTTTCAGTGAAGCTGCTCTTATTATTAAGCGCCAAGCATTTTGCGATTCCAGCTGAGGTTCTACCCCGCGACGTAATTGGCAATAAGCTGTGCTACCTTGGCGCTGATTAGACTAGCATTGGAACAAGTGAATATGCTCTTTTTTACTTGTGCTCTTAAAAGGGCAAAAGTGGCGGGTTTAATGGCTCGATTTGCAACCACCTCCGACACCACCTCTGCACCCAAACAGCACTCGGCGGCAGACCGGCAAATTCGACCCCAGTGCGCATGCGCCTCACGCTTGTGCAAACAGTTCGTTGTGCAGAAAGACAAGGCAGCGTTACCTCACCTCGTCAAGAGCACGGGAATCTTTTTTACGAACCCATCGCATGTTTGATCATGATCAAGTGCTGGTTCACCATGTATATTTAACATGTGATTCACAGGGTTTGCGATCATTACACAGTCGGAAAGTTCTTGGCGTGGTTTTATTCGGGTGAATTGGTTGAAATGAAGCTGATTTCAAGTGACCACTGATTCAATGTTAGAGCTTGAGCTCTGCTGATAAGCATTCTTAACAGGGTCTGATGACTGCAGCCCTTAAGTGTGTTGCAAGTAGGTGAGACATGGCCCCCGCCCACCTGAAGCCCCGCGCTGTAGATCCCAGCCACGAGGCCTCTCCCCTGAGTTACCATGGGTAGGCGAGACATGGCCCCGCCCGGCTGAAGCCCTGCGCTGTAGATGCCAGCCACGAGGCCTCTCCCCTGAGTTACCATGGGTAGGCGAGACATGGCCCCGCCCGGCTGAAGCCCTGCGCTGTAGATGCCAGCCGCGAGGCCTCTCCCCTGAGTTACCATGGGTAGGCGAGACATGGCCCCGCCCGGCTGAAGCCCTGCGCTGTAGATCCCAGCCACGAGGCCTCTCCCCTGAGTCGTCGTGGGTAGGCGAGGCACGGCCCCGCCCAACTGAAGCCCTGCGCTGTAGATCCCAGCCACGAGGCCTCCAGCGTGAGTCATCATGGGTAGGCAAGACACGGCCCCGCCCACCTGAAGCCCTGCGCTGTAGATCCCAGCCACGAGGCCTCTCCCCTGAGTTACCATGGGTAGGCGAGACATGGCCCCGCCCGCCTGAAGCCCTGCGCTGTAGATCCCAGCCACGAGGTCCCTCCTGCCCTTTGGCTGCCTTAACGCGGCGTGCCGACTGAACTCAGCACGCGCAGCGCCATACGATCGTCAAGAGCTGACTAACCGACCGAACTCAGCGCCGGTGAGTCCCTACCCGCTGCCAGCGCACCCATGCTTCTTCCACAGGCTTCTGGGCCGGACGCGTGCGGGGCCTCCAAAAGCGAGTCCCCAATCACAAAAGATCTCTCGCCGAAACTAAAGGAACGCATATTCTAAGATCATGGATCCTGGTAGCCCCATTTGCTCAACTGCAAACATGCATTCAGAAGTTTCAAACATCCCTTGGTAACTTTTGTGGTTGGATTCTCAATCCCGGATCGGGGACAGAGGATTCAAGACAGAGTCCATCTCACTTCTGGGATCCACGCGAAAGTCTCTCCTTAAGTCATCAGCCCCATCATATATGCTCGGCATATAATCGGAGCGGGGCACTGCGCCACGGCGGAGTGTCCGGTGCAAGCAACACGCGTTTAAGAGGAACGCTAGATGACAAGCCTATCCAGAAAGCACCAGCAGGCAAACCTGGCGCCAAGCGTATGCCAGACACCGAGCCCAGTTGTTGGGAATGTCCCAGAGTTGCAAGCAATGACTCTTGTTTCCGCTTGAGTCTTACGTCAACAAAAGATCCATTCAAATGGCCGTTTATTCGAACAGTAGCTGAGAACAGACATTTCTGGGCTGCAACGATGTGTGCCAAATGGCCTCCAGGCCATAGCAGTGGTAGGGACATCATTGCATTCCATAGCAGCGGTCGGTAAAGGGCTACAGTAATCCTGTAGGAACACCCTGACAGGTCGTAATGGAAGGTGAGGAGAAAGGTGGAAGGTGCCAAACGACATTTCACTGGTGCGGTATCAGCTAATAAAATCCTTATCATTCCCGGTTAACAGCGGCCAAACGGAAGGAATGATGTACCAGTACTTCCCAGGCGAGCACATCATAAGAAGCAAACGGTCATCTAAAGCAGCAAATACGTAGCCATTAAGTTAATGAGTTCCGAAACCCAGAGGACTCCGCAAAACGCCAAAGATGCACAGAATCCTTCTCAGTTTTCCCATGAAATGCATCACTTCACCCATCGCAGCACGAGTGACGTGTATCGTAAGCCTTTAGGCCACAAGCGGAACAAAGGAGACAAACCGGCTGCACATACGCACATGAGCAATAATAAATACTTCAAACAGGGTGTAAAGGCCACGTGCAAGCCTTGCAGCCAAGCAAGGCATCACACAGTCGACCCATTCCGCGCCCACCCCTCCCCCCCCCCCCCCCCCCCCTCCACTCTGCACATCGCCCGTAACCATGTAACCATGCGGTAATGTTCGGACAAATCAGCCATTTGCACATAGGCGGCAGCACATGCAGAACATGGCTGACACGCGGGGTCGCGCCGATCCGCTCGGAACAAACGTGTGCAGAGTCTAAAACGTGTGTTCCCCAAGCCTGTAGGCATTGCTTGTAAAAGTATCAATAGCTCTCAGCTTGTCAACTATGAACCACTGTTCAGCCTCGTATCTGTGCGATAACACTTGTGCCACCTAAAACGTAAACGTAAACCGACCACCATGGCCGTTGATTTCCCGGGGATTTCACCGGTGAGTCCCGCCTCCCTCAACGAGTAACACCCGCACCGCCCAGCGTTAACGACACCAGGCGGCGCCCAGCCTACGTGAGCCGGCATCACAACAGCTTGAGGTGGCCGGTGACCTGGTCGATCAGCTGGGCCGGCGCCGGGCCCACGCCCAGCACGGTGACGCTGCCGGGCGCGATCTGCGTGCGGCCCGCGTCCTGAATCACGGCCGTGACGAGGCCGGCGGCGCGCGCGTCCCGCTCCACCCGGTACAGCGCGTACTCGTCCTCCGTCTTGAGCACCACCTTGGCCGGGCCACGGCGTTCCCACTCGGCCAGCCACTCGGGCGTCTGGCGAGCCGCCTGCTTGTAGGCGGCCAGCGCGGCGTGCGAACACTGCGCCGCCACCTTGCCCTTGCCCATCTTCAGGTCCATGCGCACGACCAGCACCAGTTTCAAGTCGTCGTGCTCGGCGACGGCGACGACGCGCGGCCGGTCTGTCGGCGCGGAGCAGAGGGCGCGCGCGGGTGCAGGCGCCGGTCGCCACAGCAGCCAGCCAATCACGGCGCCCAAGCCGAAGCCGGCCACCAGGTTTGCCGAGTCCATCCTGACGCCCAGCAGACGCGTGTGGGCCGCCAGAGGGCTAGGCAGCGGCATTCACCTGCAGCGGGGTGAGACAGGTGTAAAAGACTGGTGGCTGGAAACCCACTGCATGATGCAATGAGGTGCATAGGTTGGAAAGAGGAAAATACTTGGGTGACTCTTAACAAAAACTGATATATTGTTGCAGACTTATGGTACTGGGTTTTAATCATTTTCATTCCTGTCCCATGTGCAAGCAAATACAGGCTTTGTAAATCAGCACTCTGCAAAAAGCTGGATGGGGCTACTGCCCTCTGCACTATCACATTCACAAATCGTCCCCCAAGTGGAAAGTCACACTCACAGGTGTCCATTCACTATAACCCCTGCAGCTTTTCAGATGATCTCATTCAGAGCACACAGACACATCATCTGACCATGCTACCTAATCACTGCTGCTGGTGTGGAGGCCCGGCACATGCAGCCATTCATAAATATGCTTTAAGCATATCTTCAAATATTTGTTAGATCTCTGAATCACATGGCTAGTATGCAAACTATCACAGCAACACAAAACTATGCAGGTATGGCTTTGCACTTGGTGCTGATCTGACAAAGCGTTGTATCCATCTGATCCACTCACAAACTGCTGGGGGGGGGGGGGGGGAGGAGTAATGAATCAACACACACAAAATAAGGCGCACATTAACAGGAGGGCTTGAGTAAACCAGACACCAGGAGTTTTACTGAAATGGCATTCTTATATAATCTGACCTGACTCTGCTCACTCTACCTCCATCTGTTAAAGGTTGAATACAACATAATGTCAAAATGGTTTGCTTTCTCCTTCAAAATCCATTAAACACTGTGCACAATGTACGGAAAATTAAGCGGCTTCATCGCTGAGCAAAGATTGTGTCCACTACATAAACCAATAACATGGCATTGCATAAGATGTGCCAGGAATCATGATTTTGTGTTAGGCTAATAGGCCAGCATGATGGTCTACCCATGGCTGATCATCATTCTAGCTATCACACAATAACACACATACTTAAGACCAATGCCCATAACTAACAGTGAACATGCAAGAGCAAACCAGGTCTGGGCATGGTGGATATATTGTCTGGTTACCATCCACAAAACATAAAGTTTGAAACTCAAAACTACCAAAAACTTATGAGGATGTGATGTGATAAATGTGCCTAGAACCAAGGATCTTAAGGTCCCTCTCAGAAACAACCAAACTATTGAATGACCTTGCCAACATGACAACTGACATACCTGGGTAGCAAGACAAATATGATGCAATGCAAGAAAATTGAAAGCATTGAAACTGGCATGAAAAGTATAATTCACACCTGATGGGCCATTCACTTATATGGCTGGCATTGTAGCAAATTTTCAAGACGGTTCTGGGCTATTCTGATATGATCTGATGCACAAGATGTGAGGTCTTTGGGAAATGCTTAAAGCAGGAACTTGTTGTTTATGGCATGGTTTTTCAGCACATACATCATTCTAAGAAAGTGGGAATATAGCTCATCAACAAAAGACTGCTCAGGGATTCACTGCACAGCAGCAAGCAATTACTTCTTTTGGTTTCTCCGCCGGTTTACAGAGCCTTGTGTCACTCAGCTGGTGTCACTCTGCCTGCTTACTCCTCGCACCCAGGTAAAACAGTCCGTATCGGATACATCTTGCAAGAAAGTCTCACAATATTGATATCAATACAAGCGCCAGACATTCATGAATTCTCTTAATACCGTTATCTACCTCTGCGTCCTATAAAGTGCCAATAAATGGAGTTCTCCCCCACATCTCTCACCCACAACCCTCACAACCGGGCGCATAAAGCGGCGTTGCGGCTGTCACCTGATCTTAGTGAAATTCGATAATGCTTCCACCTGACTGTACGATGACGTCACAAAGCCACAAAATCACTAACCAGCCTAGTGATATCAAGCACGTTTAACCCTGACAAGCCCATGATGGGACCTGGGCGCTTCTTGCCACATGGCGGTCCTTACCAGTCGGAAGGTAAATTATAAATGAAAGTTACGTGCTGCAGGGATAGGTTCGTGGCTCACTGCATGATCTTCGGTGTTAACATGAAATGAGGCCGGATGGCAACAAACGTCGCCTGGATAGGACTAGGCCGGCATAAAGACTGGGCCGGACGGGCCTCGACGGGAAAGACCAAACCAGGCGAGAACGGTTGAACAAGATCAGACCGAGTGAACAGAATGAGACCGGGCGGACCGCACGGATTCAGATAGGATCAGACGGGATCAGGCATAACCAGACGGGATTGGACGGGACTGGAGGGTACCATACATGACTGAAAGAAACCAAAAGGAACGGAACATACAGAGCGGGGCCAGACGGTGTGGAATGGGGACCAAACTAAATATTAGGGGCGGACCGGACAGGAACGAAT
The DNA here is from genome assembly GCF_011947565.3 of Pollicipes pollicipes. Taxonomy (NCBI): domain Eukaryota; kingdom Metazoa; phylum Arthropoda; class Thecostraca; order Pollicipedomorpha; family Pollicipedidae; genus Pollicipes; species Pollicipes pollicipes. Next base: position 25,729,320 of record NW_023596297.1, on the reverse strand, counting down.
GGGACCGGACCGCACCAAACGGGACAAAAAGACCGGGCGGGATCAGACAGGATCGAACAGCATCATAAGTGACCGAAAGTAATGGTTGGGACAGAGAGCAATCGTATGGACCTCAACAAAACCGGATCGGATCAGACAGAACCCGATGTGACGTCATGAATGGGGACGGAACCGGGCGAAACAGACCACATAAGGGACAGCCGGGCAAGACGAAACCAGACGGGACCTGATTGACTCAAAAGGGACCCTGACTGGACCATGCGAGACCAGATGGGGACCAGGCGGGACTTGCCGACGAAGTGGCCTTTGTTCGATTCTGTGGGCCCCCCAAAGAAAGCATGGCCCTTCTTTTGCAGGCACCCCAAAACTTAACAGCGCGAGCCTGGCCTTTTTTACCCTCGAGAAGTGGGCCCCTAGGCCGAGACTGACCCGGAGCAACTATTGGGCGTTGGTGGTACCTGGCCGAACCAGAGCTCCGAATTGTTCCACACGATCTCAATCGATGCAAGGATCCATCTGACTGACTTTTGACGCCACGGTTCTACAGACTTGGATCCTGAATAAGACTCACAGCGAGACCTTCGGGCCCTTCAGCGTTCCAATCGGACCTTTCATGGTCAGCCTCGAGCGGTATTTTGGGCCTCTCTTTAGACCCTCTCGAACACTGCCCCGGTCGACTCGGGCCCCTTGCCAACACGGAGCCCCCTGCTACGCACTGCGGACTCTTGACTAACCAGGGGGCTCTCATTGTTTCAGGAGCCCAACAACACTACTCAGGGGTCCTACAGGGGATGCACAAACCTCCCGTCCTATCCAAATCCGTGCGGTCCGCCTGGTCTCGTCTTGTTCATCCAGTCTCGCCTTGTCTGTCCGGTCTCGCCTGGTTCTGCCTTTCCCGTCGGGTTTCGCCCGGTTCCGTCTATATATTGGCCTAGGCCTATCCAGTCACGTTCCTTGCCATCCGGGATCATTTCCTATTCATCTCGGAGATCATGCAGTGAGCCATGAACCTATTCCTACAGCACATAACTTTCGGGTATCATTTTTCGTCCGACTGGTAGGAACCACCGTGTAACGAGAAATGCCTAGGTCCCATCAGGCTTAGGCTACATTAGGTCCTTTGCCAGGCTTAGGGGCGAAACCTATCACAAGGCTGGTCAGTGATATTGTGGTTTTGTGACGTCATCATACAATCAGCTGGGAGTGTTACCGAGCTTACTACAATCAGCTGACAGCTGCACCGCCGATATCTGCTGGCGGCTGTGAGAGCTGTGTGGGTGACATGTGTGGGAAAACGACATTTTTGGCAGCCTATGGGGCATAGAGCTAGATGAAGATGTTAGAGGAATTCTTAATTGCCTGACACATGGACTGCCATCACTATTGTATGATTTGCTTGCTAGACTCAGCTGATACGGACCGTTTTGCTGAGTGCGAGTGCTGTGCTGGCGTTATCTGATTTCTTGCGGGTTATGTAGCTTACATTATGCTCACTACCAAGTACCAAGTTAGTCCTTTTTTACACTGTGTGTTTATCCATGGCATCATATATTCTGTTCCAACCTATTGCATGTTTTTTGTTCACAAGGTATTCGCATGCTGTTATGGAACAATTGCTGATCTGTCCCATCACCAGCACTTCACAGTCCTACATTTCCAGAATCTGGCAGGCTGGTCAGCATGCTGTGCAGCGCCCGTGCCCTGGCCCGTCGGGCCGGTGTTTTGGGCAGCAGTCAGGCCCGCTGGGCTGGGCCGACCCAGCGCTGCGCTCGGCTGCAGGCGCGCCCCTGCCAGGGCTTCAGCACGTCGAGCAGCCGTCCGGCGCCGCTGCCGCCGGTCGTGTGGCTGGTGCTGAGGCCCATCAGCAAGTTCATGGCCGTCCTGTTCGGCCGCGCCTACCGCAAGTGGTGGAGGGCGCTGCCACACGACAAACGCGCCGTCTTTAAGGAGAGCGTCCAGCGGAACCGGAAGCGGATTATTGGTGAGAGCTGGTCGGATCGCGACGGCGGCAGTTCGCTGACGATTTCACTAGACTTTGTAGTACTTAGTCGTCCTTTAGGCCGTTGAGATAGGTTTCTAGTTTTTTATCACGCCCATTAGGCTCCAACTGATCTTTTCCTGGCCGTAAGACTGCGATGTACCCTCCTTAAAACACCCATCGGCTTGTGGCTATCTGAACAGCTTTCACCCCATCCGCGTGCGGGAGGTGGTGGGAGCGGTGTGCTGTACCTCCTGTCCACGTTGCATCCGTGCTGCTGCAGTGGTATCGACGGCTGTTGCCGGGCTCTCGTTGCACTACTACGTCAGCCACCTGCAGACCACCCCAGTCACTGGCCGCACGAGGTTTGTCGCCTTCACGCCGGAACAGTTCGACAAGATCTCCCAGGAGGGCTTCGATCAGGTGCGGCAATGCAACAATGCATTGCACAGCAATGCAACACCCGTAGACAACTCCTGGCTTTTTGTATTTGTAGTCACATCGCGACTGAACCACCCCACACATAACGGCGAACTGCCGCACATGACGCCGACAGGGAGACTCACTCTACGTGTCCCGAGCAGCACCTCTTATACTCCTTTCGAGCCCACCCGCAACACGATCGGCGTGCGACTCACCGGCACCACCGCGTCCCACCCCACCGCGTCCACGGGCTAACGCATCGCCACTGAGTCGTGACCGTTTCCCTACGTTGACACTGTCCTGGGCGTGATCTATTGCCACATATGGTCCACCGCTACACTTTTACCTTGGAGATAACGATACCGGAGGTATTCATTTTGCCAGGATTGCACTGCGCTCCTGACTGGCTCCAGGCGTTGTCGGAGCTGTGTTTGACGGCCGTCGCCGGCAGATGATCGAGGAGCACGGCGCGTCAGTGCTGCCAGCCGGCCACGAGGCCTACGACGCCGTCGTGCGCGTCGCCAACCGCCTGCTGGCCGCCAACGCTGACCTGGACGAGGTGCACGACAAGGACTGGTCCGTCACCGTGGTCGACGACGAGGACTTGGTGAACGCCTACGTGCTGCCGGTGGGTGAGGCGCCGGCGCGCCGCCGGTCGGGCGAGCGGCGCCGCGCGTCGCCAGCTGCTGCATCGGCGCTCACCTGCACTATGCCTGGCATCAGTCACGCCACGGCCTGGCAGAGCGGATTATTAACTGGAAGAGAGTGCGCCAACAATATCCTGTTTGCTATATCAGGCTGTTGAGTGAGGTCTAAGGGATGGCTCGTCGCTGCTACTGTTTGCCGATTGACGCGTATCTGCGTTTGTCAGTATACAGGCATCTGCAAGTTTCGGGAGCTATTATGGCATTGTACTGTCCATGATACTTGCTAATTTTCGTTTTCATTGCCATACTCGGCTTGGCTAAATTGCAATGTTTGTCATGCAAAGGGAGCCGGCACGTACGCCAGTCTTCTCTTTCAGTGCGGCAAAATATTCGTGTTCACCGGCATGCTGGAGTTCTGCACCAGCGACGACCAGCTTGGGTGCGTGCTGGGGCACGAGATGGCTCACTCGCTGCTGGGACACGGGGTGAGTGGCGCCGCAGCGTCCTGTACGATCGCTCCGTCAAGCGGAAACGACTCGGCGCTAGGTGCATGCCCTGTAGAGCTTTGCAAATGATATGTCAGCTGCCATAGCCACAGACCGCAGGCTTGATGATGATGACTGGGGTTCGCGCACCGACGACCGAGGTCATTTTTGCAATATCGCGCAGGTCGCAGCAGTTTCGTTACCGTTGATACTGTCTCAAGTTGGGCGCGGAGCTTTGCCCGCCCGTTAGCCCCCTATGACATGCGTCGTTTCCTGTGGGCGGGCGTGTGCTCGTGCAAGGTGAAGTCAGCAGACGTGCCAGTGTGTCCGGTCGGCCCCGGGCGTCGGGCTCCTGCTCGGGCCGTCGGTGCTCAGCTGGGTGCTGCGCGCGCAGGGCGAGCGGTTCAGCAGGGCGCACCTGATCGACCTGATGCTCATCCTGCCGCTGGCCGCCATCTGGGCCTTCCTGCCCAACGACGGCATCAGCGCCTTCGCCCACTGGTTCTTCCGGACGACGGTGGGCCTGCTGGCCGACATGCCGCACAGCCGCGAGCTGGAGACGGAGGCGGATGAAGTGGGACTCCGGCTGGCGGCCAAGGTGAGCGTCCTCCTCTGCGAGTGCCCGCAGCGGGGCGGGGCGCCGCCGCCGGGAGGTGGTGTGTGCGGCTGTTGGGGACTGACAGAGGCGAGGGGAGCTTGTGCGCGGGTAGTTTGTTGAGAGCCGTTGGGACTCGACGAAGGCGTTTATCAAGGTCAAATGTGAGCTTATTCGGAGTCCTCACGTGCTCACAAGACGCCCCTCCCATCACCGGGCACCGCGTGACCCGGGGCCGACCGTGCCGCAGGGGTGCTTCGACGTGCGCGAGGCGAGCGCGTTTTGGGCCAAGATGGCGCTGCGCCGCGAGATGGAGGACGGCGTGTCGCCAGAGTGGCTGTCCACGCACCCGGCCGATGAGGCGCGCCGGGAGAGCATCGACCGTCAGGTGCCGGACCTGCAGCGGACCCGCGACCTCTGCCAGGTCAGGTCGGGCGGGGTCAGGGCGACCGCCGCGCCGCGCTCCACCTGCTGACCGCCGATCGGCGGCCTCTCAGCAACGCGTCTGTTACCCGAGCGCCGGCCACGTGTTTGTGCCACATGAGGAAAGGGCACAGCTTCCCCGGTTGGTCCTTTCTCGCGGATTCGCTAGTAACGTGTTCGAACCTGAAAGATAAGCTTTGGTGTCCCGCTCTCTGTGGTAGTAATTGGGACTTCCGGGTGCTTCGACTGCGCCGTCATACAGCATCCATTCCGCCCCCGTGCGTGACGGCCGGAACTTAATCTGACCACATGTTCGTGTTACCGCCGACGTGTGCCGACTGCGGCGATTGGTGCATGTGTCCGCGCCGCTGCCGACTTGCTAGCCGGCGCGCCCCGTGTCCCCCCCCCCCCCCCATTCCCGTTGCCGAGCCGCTGACCGGCGCGCCCCGTGTGTCCCCACTGCCGACGCGCTGACTGGCGCGCCCCGTATGCCCCCGCAGTGCGCCCCGCTGCCGGACCGGGACCCCCGGGCAGAGTTCGAGCAGTTCCGGCAGCGGCTGCTGGAAGAGAAGGCTGCCGCCCGTGCCCTCATGGCCACGCCACTGACGAAGCCCGATGCCGCCAGGTAGGTACAGACAGCGCAGCGTGCCGCCTTGGGGTGCAGGTGCAGTGACACGGTGTCGCACGGCGTGCACGAGACAACCCAAACGGCCACGGGACTGCGTCTTGCCTTGAGGCGACTTGTGGTAACTGTGCCCGCCTGTATCGTGTATCCTGTTCGTTATGCGTTTTTTTTTTGGCAGATTGATAGCGAGCTGTTTTTATGGATTCAATTTCAACCGCATCATTTTAATCATTTTCAGAAGTGGCGGATAGACGTGGTTGGGTGCCGGATTGGATCCTGGTCTTCAACAGACTCCATCATGCCTCGGGCTTCTGGCTCTCTTCCGTACCGATCAGTGGCAAATTAGCGATCAGCGGCGGCGGTCTGTTTGTTACGACTTTGTTACGAAGGCTCACGGCAGCCGCCGGGCTCGGGGACCTACCCGCCCGGTCTTGCGTTACGATGCTGGACTCTCCGTAGTCCCACTGCAACCGTGTCACGCGCTCCGACCCCGGCATATGATGTCAGCACAAGTGTCTTGACCAAATGCAGCTTAGAAGCGCCGATGTTCTGCCGGTGGACGTTGCACTTCGGACGCAGTTGGTCCGGACTGTTGCGTGACCGTCCGGTCCCATGGGGCGTTGTATCGCAGGCGGCAGATAGCGATGACCGCGGGGACAGGGGTGCCAGACCTGCGGAGACGGCTGATCGGCCCGAGTTGATCCTGAGCGGCGGCCGCTCGCAGTGCGCCTCATGCAATCGCGTCGGCGCGCGTACTTGCGGCTGGCGCCCTGAGCGTCCGCGCGGGCCAAGCTCGGACCACTGGCCACGATGTGATCTTTTTAAACGGATCGTCCGCTTACATCGTCATGGTCGCAGATCGCTGATCAACCGCCATGTGCAATATTGTGCGATGTATGTTGTCGACCGCAGTTTGTAACGAGCGGCCATATCATGTTGACGTAAGATTTCACGATGACAGAAAGCATTTGTGCTTTTATCAGACGTATCTATTGGATCGTGCTTTCACGACACAAACAGGGCGAACTAATGTGAGCCGTGTAAAAAACGCAATAAAGAGTACTTCAGACGTCCGCTAGTGAAAATAAGTCTCTCTCACTGGAAGAAGCCCAACAGCTCGGACAGTGCGGCGGCGTTCGAACTGTCGCCAAGGTCGGCGCCCGGCGCTGGGTGGCCGCCGTGGCGACCGCGGAAGCTGAACGCTCTCCTCACCCTCGACGGGATGGCGGCGCCGACCGGCCGGCGCTCAGCACGCGCGCCGCGGCCGGCCAAAGTCTGGCCAGATGCCACCTGGGCCCGATCCGGCGCGCGTGGCCCGGCCAGCGGGTCCGGCGCCTCCCACGTGGCGCCCCGGTATGCCGCTACAGGCGCGCAAAACGGCCGGACAGCGGGCGGAGATGGCGCGCGCTACCGACAGGCGCATGAGATGAGGTGTGATAATGGCGCTAGTGGGTCGCCGCGCCAGACAGTGGGCGGAGGCGCCACGACACGGAGCCTCCGCTGACGGCACGATGCTGCGCGGGAGACATTACTCGGAGGTGGAGCGGCCCTACCCTCTTCGGGCCGCGCCATGCCGCCGTCGTGTCATGTGTCGGCTCCCAACAGGCTCTCGGGCGTAAGCACCTCGTGGGAGACGGGCACCTAGCTACCCTCATCATAGCGCATCCAGCATCTTGATGATGGCGTCCCGTTCCTTCAGCGCCTTCCACGCGAGCTCGCGCTCCTTCTTGGACGGCGACTTCTTACGCTGCCGGGCGGCGGACACCACCTGGTACGCCTCCTGGACCTGGTGGGGGACAGGCACGAGTTACAACAGCCGTTCAATTCGGAGGACGCCTAACATTGTAAACATTGTCAACCAAAAAATGATCTATAGCATGCCAACAATTGCAATGTCTTAAAAACCATGTAACCAAGGCTTTCGGGCCTCAACCAATTCAGCAAGAGTTATTTGACATACTGCTTTAACTGAACTCACACAGGCCCACGGATATCACTGTATCATTTTCTGGTTCGGATGCACAAACGTTGTTCAGCACAAACAATGTGTTGAGGGAAGTCAATTACATCCACAACCTAAATCCATGCACGCAAATCTATTGCAGCGACACATTTCACCTGCAGCCAGCCTAACTGCGCACAAAGCCACAAGCTGAACCCGTCTCCCCCATACGAGAAGCCAGTAGGGAGGCATAACACGGGGCCTGTTTTAAGTTTCTAACTTCGATGGATTCATAGATATTTGTTTCAGCACAATCTCAAGCTCGAAGAAGCGCAGACACATCAACATTAACGCGCCCGACCTCGCCCACAGCTTTCGAGGATGACACTTGCAACCTACCTTCTCACACTTCATTTCCGACATAGCATGCTATTTCGCTGTGGAAAGCTTTAAGACACCCCTATGAATTAAAAATCGTCGGCAAATTTAAGCACCTTGCTTTATAGCCCTATCTGATCTAATCCTAATCTATAACCCTAAAACCCGCATTTCTAATCCTAGGTTTGTTGGGCTTTTCTGGGTATATGAAAATAAGTTAGTTCATTAGCTTTCAGGTCTAGTGAAGCCGTGTTCGGATCCGTACTGCTGGCTTTAGAGCATGACCAGAAACTGACATCTCAAGACGGTTTTTCGATCCGACCTGATTGCCCGTCAGCTTGGTATCTGTTTTCCATACAATACGGGAAGCGACTGCTGGTCTTAAACATGACTTAAAGCCTACACATAATTTTGCGAGAGCAAAATTTTTTATGGCGAAAAAGCCGCATTGCGTCCATCCCATAACAGCTAATTTATAGTCTCCCAGGGCACTCGATTTCCGCGGCCGGCGCCGGACCCTCGACGGCGGCCGGACGACGCACCTGGGCGTCGGTGGTGGCCAGCTTCTCCTTGAGCTCCTGCCGGCGCAGCTCGGCGCGGCTCAGCCGCAGCAGCCGCTCCACCTGGGCGGCGTTATGGGCAGCTAGTGTGCGCAGCCGCGCCTGGCACCGCTCCAGCTCAGCCAGCACCTCGTCGTCGGCTACCGCGCTCGGCCCGTCCGTGTCGTCCACCAGGCCCTGGTTCTGCAGCTCGCGCCGGAGGCGTCGCTCCAGCTGGCCGGCGGCGCTCAGCTGGAGGGAGGCGGCCAGCCCGGGCCGCGCCACCACCGGCTCCGTCTCTGCGGCAGCGCGCGGTCGTCAGTCGGGCGCGCCGCGCTCGCCGGCCGCAGCGCCCTACGCCGGCCGGCCCACCCACGCGAGAGCAGCCATGACACCGTGTTAGTTAGGAGCGAGAGGCCAGCGCTCGAACCGCAGGCATAGTGGGAGTGCCTCAACACAGGCACAGTCGCACAGCACAACCTGAACAATGAGTCGTTGCGTGAACATTGAGTCGAGACAGTAGTCACGGCGGTTACAGAAGTCCTGGACAACGTGACAGGACCGACAGACACTACGTGTATCCCTACACAACAGCTGCTGGTTTCAGATGGCAGGCGAAAAAAAATCGGCACACATTCAGTGCCTTAATGAGTGGCAACCCCTTATCGAAAGCAGGACAAGACACAGTATGATCCCACCAGGACACCGAAGCGAGTCGCGTCATCGTGTAAACTACAGAATATTTCTATCAGCCCTTCCAACTTGCTGAACATCAAGACGCCCAAGTAGGTATGTGAGCAGCAGCTAACTCGTCGCCCCCAGCAGCCCTGCGCCACCCCATCCACAAGGTACGTCCCTCCACAAACCGGACAGGCGATTAGGTCACCAGACGAGACGGACGCCACTGAGTCTCACCTTTGTTCGCGCCATCCACGTTCTCATCAACCGCGGAGAGCACGTTCTCCTCCACCAGACCAGACACGAGGCGCTGCGTCAGGGTACCCAGGCCCGCCGACTCGTCCTCACTGGGGGAAGACGGGGAGGTTAGACCCGCGAGAGGTCAGGGCGTCCACGGCCGCCGACTCATTCTCACTGGAGGTGCACACGGGGAGATTAGGCCCACGAGATCAGGGTTTCAGACCCGCCGACTCGTCCCCACTTGGGGGGGGGGGGGGGGGGGCACACACGGCGTTCAAAGCCGCGAGCCACACGCCAAGTGCCCACATCCTCCCAGAGTACAGCTGCCGGTAGACAGCTGCGCGGTATTGCAGCCAAGCGCGGCAACGGAACGGACACCAGCAGACCCAGCTCCCCTCTCCCGCGCCGGTCGGGACCTGAGGAGTCGTCCAGCCAACGGCACCTTTTTATTTTGGCCTTGGCCTTGGTCTGCGTCTTGTTCTCGTCCTCCGAGTCGGAGTCACCGTCGTCCTGTCCGTCCTCCTCGGCCCACTTGAGCGTGTAGTGCTTGCCGAGTGGGGGCACCGTCAGGCACTCGTCCATGTCCTCCCGGTCGGCACTCAACCGCTCCAGCATCTGCGCGCGACAAACGGCGTCACACGGCGGCCGCCGCGCATGGTCCGCCGCAGTACACGGCGTCAGACACCGTCAGCTGCATGCCGGAGGGCCGGAGTGGAACGAGGGGAGCCATCACCTACGGGATGACCATGGAATAAGAGACGTTCCTGCATGAATTCCGTTGTGACCAAAAGGAAAACTCCACATCTGTATGGGGTTTGAAATGAAACAGACATTTTTAGGACCATTCCGTGCATGTTCACAGCTCTGTCCTCTTCAAGACCTGAAACCCTCCAATTCATGGACTTCACGCCCGCTAAGGCCACTTTTGAAGCCTCTGCCCCTGAAGGTCATTTCAAGGTCATTCAGATATGCATGCCACCATATCAACATCATTGAAATCCTGCCACCCAATCGGACATGCGGCGTTCAAGCCCATGAACAACATTTTCGTCGAGCCGTTTAGATCTGGCGTCCGTGATCACGAAGTACTCGATGTGAAAACTACGCTGACAATTGCGCATGGCTAGCTTGGTAGGTCCTGAACGGCATACAAACGTTCCATGGTGCAATCAAACAATAACATATTGAGGAACATATTCATTAACTAGAAATTTGTTTAGTCTGGAGCTGAGCTTTTCACTGAAAATTAAACAAATAGTTTAAATTCAGCTTATTTCATCATCTATCATACTTACTTCCATATCTTCAAATGCGGAGCATTCCCTTCAAACGTTTTACTCCACAACACCTGTACTCCAAAACACCTGTCCCAGGCAAGGTCGGTAGGCTATGACGAGGATTCGAGTACCCACCTCCACGTCCTTTGTCGTGATGGGGCCGCAGTACTGCTCCATCGCCGCCCAGAACTTGTCAGGGATGTCGTTTTTCACCACGGGCGACGGCATAGTGGGATCGGCCTTGATTTGCGGCAGGATGTCCTCCGAGTTGTAGGCCTGTAGACGTGTCAACAACACTGCATGGAGACGCCATCTCGACAGCTCGTGAACCAGTGCGTTGGACGCTTGGATGGGCACCGACGTTCAGACCTGGGTACCACTTCGTTCAATGCACCACAGCGTGACTTTCCTGCAAGTCCCAAAACTGAACTTGCGATCTGGAATTCGTGCAGTTCGATGAAAGCCGTCGAGCAATGCGCTTCAACATCGCTGCAGTCGCCTAGTAGTGTTGATGGCCGTGAATCGAACTATACGAAGAATGCAATCTCACAAGAACTGCCTCCGACGCGTTCCGGAGCCGTCAATGCGATGGTGCGGTTGTGCGGACGGCAGACACCGTACAACGCCACTCACCCCGGACGGGACCCGGACCCTGGGCGGCTTGATCGGGGTAACTTCCTTCGCCCTCCCGAAGGAGTCCTTGAACTTCTTGACGGGCCGCTCGCCGCTTCTGGCTACCTTCCCCGGAGAGCCCGGCCCGGCCTGAAGAGCGGCGGCGCCCCGTCAGCGCTGACGCCCCCGTCACGTCACTGACGTCACGTGCAGCGCCCCGTCGCGGACGGACACCGGCACGCACGACATCACGCGACTGGAAGTGATCCGTCCACACAAACATGACATAGTGGGAGCAACTGGAACGCGACGTACCGCGGTCGGCGGCCGGCCGCGTCGCTTGTCCATGCCGTTGATGAGCTTGATCTCGGCGCTGACCGTCTTCCGGCGGATGGTGGCGGCGGACAGCAGGGCCTCCAGCTCCAGCTGTATCCGGTCCACGTCCTCCATTGTGACGGTGCCGTCCGGCCGAGACACCACTGACGGCCGACAGAGGTCAGCGGCTATGCAGTCAACATACTACCAATGCCACCTGCCTCTATGCCTTTTATGCTAGGAAACGTGACGCACGTCGCCGCCCACCCCTTTATGGAGGTCAGTCACAACCAGTGCCTGCAGAGGTCATAAGACACTGAAGGGAGCATGCTCAACTGGGGATTGAGCATGGAACCCCATCCCCCATATGGGAGCCAATGGTGCTAACCACTCAGCCATTATGCCCTGCCAAGTTGAGTGTGATTCTTTTTTATAGAAGACCTGCTACACCAATAAAGAACTGTCATCCAAGTCTGGAAATCACGACTCAAGGCACAAAAAAGACAACATACAGTTTTGCACAATATGTCCTACAAACAACTACACCCTGAGGAAATTTACATGCCATGCCTCACAGCAAACCAGTTCGAGACAGTTGATTTATGTTAACACATCTGCTTGCTTCACATTACCTGCAGCATATCTGGGGAGGGAATGCTCATGGTCTATGGCCAATATATCTGACAAGCTGAGAGCACAATGGTCTAGTTTAATGCTGGACTCATTGTCATCCTTCAGCTTGCTATGTTCTTTTCCTTTTGCAGTCTTTTGATGTTTGGGCTTAGGTGCCATTCTGTGCACTGAAATGACAGAAATAAATGTATATGGTAAACACAATGAAGTATTAACTGAGACACTTTCTAAAATATTTGTGGCAAAGTTTACAGAGACATATTTATGCCAACTTGGTTGAAATGTGAGGTACAGACAAGACACTGTACTAGGACAATCCACAGTGCATGTCATTCTGTCTTGACAATCTTAATACATGCACTCACTTTGCAGTAACATATCTGGAACATGATTACATAGGAAAAACCAAAGGTGGCCAAACATTAGGTGTTGTGTTATCTTTTTTGGAAACCACATTTCTGTACCACTCAGTAATTTCAAAACATCAACAGGACTGTGCAGATAGCATCAGTTCATCAGCTAAAAACTAAACAGCTGACAATTTACAATTGACATTAACCAGACATCTGACAACCAAGCACAAATGCTGACAAAAGTTGTTCAGAAATGATACAAAAAACAATGCACTGCATCCATTATAGCATGACTGAGGAGTCATGAAGAGGTGACAAAAATTAGGATGAGTTTTATCCTGGCCATATGATAATAAATGCTTGTCTCTATATACTGATTCATGCAAGGCCTGTGGTATACTACATTTCATCTGTAATAGTTGCCATCTGTCACTGATGATCAAAATCCTTACCCACAAAGGCCCAAGGTATGCATACACCTAAATCATAGCTCAACCTAATCCCCAATTCACCTAATATATTTGCAAAACTATCATGAAAAAATGAGTTTAGGATTTGATTACTTCTACTCCATGGTGTGAAAAACATTATCTTCTGCTATGACTGATCCACAAGGCTGTAATAGGCATTACAAATGATGCAATGTGAACACTTTAGTGACTTCAACAGCAACATAAGGCCTTGCAGGCCTGAATTAATTTTTCATAGATATCTGAATTAAAATAAACATAAGACAAACATACTAAGGAATAGGGCTTAGTTCCAACAACATTGACCAAATTTTTGCTGTGTGCAAGTATTTCAACTGACTTTAACCGACTTAAACTTTGATTCACTGAGAGTAAGTTGTTCAGTGCATCTGCGAGGAACATTACACACATACAAAATACAGTAGTAGTAGCCTTATTCCCTGGAGAAAAACCAAGAGAACTGAGATACAGATGGGTTGATATTTTCGCAACACGCCTTTATCAAAACGACAGCAGAAGACTGTTCACCATTTACTTATATTTATGTATCATTTGACTGAGTGGACTTACGTCAAGCTGCAAATGTCGTTCTCCTGCCACTTTACACCATAAAAACTGATAAGATGTGCAGGATGGTGTAAAATCGCAAAATATATCATAGAACATTCACATTGGATTCATCCTTGATAATTGCCCGACTGGACGGGCAGGCTTCCCAGTTCCGACACCCTCACACAGAAATCACAGACAAGCATCAAAACGTGCATTGTACAATAGCGTACAATTTCCCCGCATTTTTGGACCCGTAGGTCACAAAATTATCAAGACCCAACGTCTCCAACGCACATTCAAATCCAAAAACCCCCTGCTCCTGCGCGGCTTCTGGCGCAGTCTACGCCATCAGCTGATGAGGGATACCCTACAATCTGTAGTTGTGAAACGTTTTCAGCTGATGCTTCTGATTATTTTGAGGGGAATGTTGTAAAGTATGACTAATTTTGACTTAAGCATTTCAAAACTCATCTTAGCATACAGAAATGAATTCAAATAAATTTATTCATCAGTTTTTATTAAATTTGTAGGGATTTAGTGACAAAATGTACCATTAAGCAGCCTACAGCAGCATATATCTGGGTGTTTACAATCTACGACAGCTAACTATATTTTAAGCCACCGAAGCTTTGCGTAATACGTTTGTGGCGCAAATGAGACATATTCTTGCGAGCCGAAACTGTCTACGTGTTCAATAGGCACGCCGGACGCACCAGACACGTTGAAGGCTTACGGCGGTGGTTTGGCGTACTGTTTGGTGTTGTCTATTAACTGATAAATATGGTGAGTTCATAAGTGTTATTTTTAAGGCTTCAGGCAATAACCATCGCAGCTACATTCATTGCGGAAAGTCACGACACACGAACAGAAGGGGCGCATGGCCTCGGTTATGTCGGCATCTCTGGCCGTAAATTTTAGATCCAGTATGCATTATTGTGAAAATGGCTCTCAAAACCCTTGAGAAAGCTAATAGGCTAGGCAATGTGTGCATTATAGGTTACCGGACCGTGTGCATGTTAGGTGTGCATGTTAGGTTATCGGACCGGGAGCCTGACGAGACCGGGACCTACAGGCCTAGTGGCCTTTTACAATTCCCGATCACCATAAGGTAAGGTAAGGTAAGGTATTATCTGTGAAGCAATTGATCAATATTAAATCCTCTCATGCATTTGTACCTTAATATTTAATTTTGCACTTTTGACTGCAGTCATAAACTTAAAGGAGAGCTAATCATTAAACTGCAAAATTGAAAAAATTGGTTTGTAGTGTATTGAAAATTTGATAATGATGGTATAAGGCAATGTCAATGGCTTTGAGCATTGGCTTTTGCAGTTTTGCAGAGCATTGGCTTTGGCTTTTTGGCTTTTGTCACAACATGTGGGGCTTTTATCTGCTCTTGTTTGTACCATTCTCAATGGCTGTGACTTTTGGCAGATTTAGTTTGTATGATTGGAAAAATGACTTTCAAAGGCATTGAGAAGGCTAACTGTCTGGGGATTCTGAAATTAAACTTTTATATTTATTGATAGCAGTTCATTGACAGGTGCTGATTTGTGCAGGTTTGTCACACTCACATGTATGCAGTCCTGTTGCAACACCTTGACTTGTGATCTCAACCAACATCAGAAATGTCTTGTTGGTTTGTGAGCTCTGCATAATTATGCCCATGCCACTATGCATCAACTATTGGTCACAGAACCTGGAAGTGCTGGAGGCAAGCATGGGTTTTGCTTCAGAGGTGGGAAGGCTGCCCTTCTGCTCCATCATGCTTTCACCATCTGTGGTGGTTGTAGTAGATATGGATGGGGAAGCTATACTGCCTCCAAAGATTAGGAAACATTCTTCCTATGTTCATCCAGCGAAGCAGGCCACCATGCCTATATTGAAGTATGCCAATTACTCATTTCAGAATACACTCTTTCCAAACATTTATGACCCACTTTAGCATGCCTATATGCCAAGCAAAAGCTTCTATATGTTGATACATATTTTGTAAAGCTCATACATTCTGTGTCTTGCCCACATTTAAAATACTGATGTCATGGTAGTGTGCTGAACATGGGCTGCAATGCCCAGTGTGCAGTCATAATGCTAGAAGATAGCACTATGTGCAATGAACATTTCTTTCACCTTTTCTCTATTTAAATCTAGACAGTAGACACCATGTGAGTAGCCTGAAGTTTAGCCAGCCAGTAACATGCTGTGATGCAAATAGCAAGTGTTCTGTGCTTTATTTTCAGGTTGACAAGTCCAGGCTATCAGGACACTTGATGCAGTGTGTTCTTGACCAGTACTTAGACATGTACCATTTCTGATTTACATATGTTGTGTCAAATAATACTACTGAAGCAATTGGACCTGCCCCTTAAATGGCTATCCATTACAAAATCAACTGCTCTTGATGTCAAGTTCCAAAACTGCTTGTTTGGAAAATTTCAGATCCAGTAATCAAGATCAAAGGCTTTACCATTGCTTTAAAAACAGGTCTGAAAGCTTCATTCCATTGTGTATTGGCAAAATGATGCACATACATGCACACAAACACATGATAAGCACCCCTTCAACTGATGCCTTACTACACTTGTCTTACACACTGGATGCTTCAGGTAAGCAGATGGTTATAGAGCATTACAGGTCTGTCATTGTCAGCAATATCATACACTTGAAGGTGGCTGGATGATTGGAATCAACAAAGCCAGGAGACAGTGGGGCTCCAACCAGGTAGCAGCACCACTACCCATGCGCCCGTGCGCGCCCCCTCGTCGCCAGCCTACTAGGGCGCCGGGCACTGGTCGTCGTCCAGCGCCGTGTAGCTGTCAGAGAACATGAGGTCGGCGGGCAGCGGCAGGTCGGGCCAGTCGGTCAGCCGCGCCAGGCCCCAGTAGCGCGAGCGCAGCAGGTGCGCCGCCATCTTGGGCTGCCGCTGCCGCGTGAAGATGCCCTTGCGGTTGCCAACCACGCGCGTCGTGTCCTGCTTGGTCATGAAGTCGGCGAAGTTCCAGATCATCTCGCCGGCGAACCAGCCCCGCGCGCGCATCGCCTCGAACGCGTGGAAGTTGCGCGCCATCAGCTGCGTCTGGTACTCCTCGGAGAAGACGAAAGTGGGCTCTTCGTGCAGGCCGGCCACCGTGTCGGCGCCGTACTCGGAGTTGATCACCGGCTTGTGGAACGTTTCGTGCCAGAGCGTGAAGAAGTGCTCCGACTGCAGCTCGATGACCTCCGTGTGGCCCGTGTCCGAGTACCAGCCGAAGTAGCGGTTGGCGCAGACCACGTCAATCAGTGGCGCAACCAGCTCCGCGTCCGGGTACGTGTTGAGCACGGCCGTGATCGGCCGGGTGCCGTCCAGGGTGCGCGCGTAGTTCACGAGGCGCGTGTAGTAAGGTACGGCCTCGGGCTGGCTGGTCTTGGCCTCGTTGCTCAGCGACCAGATGAAGACGGACGGCCGGTTCTTGTCGCGCCGAATCATGCCGTCGAGCGCGGCGAGGTGCTCGTTCAGCAGGCGGTCGTCGCCCGCGGTGGCAGAGTAGTCGAGCGACACGGCCGGCGTTTCGTCGATGACCAGGATGCCGCGCGCGTCCGCCGCGTCCATGATCTCCTCCGCGTACGGGTAGTGCGACGTGCGGAAGCAGTTGGCGCCCACCCACTCGATCAGGTTGAAATCCTTGACGATGAGCGGCAGGTCGAGGCCCTTGCCGCGCAGGTCGCTGTCCTCGTGCATGCCGAAGCCGCGGATGTAGACGGGCCGGCCGTTGACGGCCAGCGTCGTGGCGTTCCAGCTGAACTGGCGGATGCCGAACTTCTGGCGATACACGTCGCGCGCGCCGGACGCCGCCGCCATGCGCACCTCCAGCGTGTACTGGCGGCCGGGCTGGGCGTCCATCAGGTACGGCCACCACAGCTGCGGCGCCGTCACGCTGATGGAGCCGGTGGAGCCGGCGGCCTCGGCCATCACGCTACCGTCGGGCGTCGCCAGGCTGACCTCAATGGTGGCGCTGTCGTCGGACAGCCGCGAGCTGGTGCTGACGTGGTACTTGACCGTGGCGGTGCCGTCGTTCTCCAGCGTCGTCGTCACGACCACGTCGTCGATGAACGTCGGCGGCGTCGTGTACAGCACCACCGGCCGGTGGATGCCGGCGTAGTTGAAGAAGTCGAAGTTGTACTCGAGCGTGGCATAGCCGGCTGGGTACACATAGTTGGTGTTGTTGTCCTTGTACACGGTGCGACCCTGCGGCACGGTGACGTCCGTCAGTGTGTTGTTGACGGCGACGGTGACGAGGTTGGCCTGGCCGGGCTGGAGGCGGTCCGTGACGTCGGCGGCGAACGGCAGGTGGCCGCCGCTGTGCGTGACCACCAGCGCTCCGTTCACGTACACGCTGGCCGTGTAGTGCGCGCTGCCGACACGCAGCACGGCGCGCTGGCCGGCCCACGAGCGTGGCACCCACGCCTCGGTCGAGTACCACGCCCAGCCTAGGTGGTCGCGCACGCTCGCGTGCTCGGTGATGTCGTTGTAGCTGGACGGCACGGGCATCGGCAAGCACGGCGCCGGAGGCGGCCAGCGGCGCCGCGAACCAGCGCTCGCGGAAGCCGCGCTCCGGGTCGGCGCGTGGCGCCAGCCGAAACTGCCAGACGCCGTCCAGGGAGCGGAGCTCGCGGTACTCGCTGTCCTGCGGCTGCAGCGACGCGAACACGCCGTCGTCGGCGAGCCGGGCCCGCTTCGGCCGGTCGGCCGAGGCCGTCACCAGCACCGCCAACAGCAGGCTCCACTTCATCGGGGAGAACGGCGGGCGTGACAGGCAGCCGGCGACCCCACCGCGGTAATGCGACACGCGATAGGCGCCGCCCGCCGCCGCGCCGGCCTCGGCTAGAGGTGGGCCGCCCGCCGCGGTACTTGACGCCCGGTACTGGGACTGGCGTGCCCCGGGCTTATCTGCCTGGGACGTGATTTGTTCAGCCCGGCGCGGCCGACTCGGCCGCGGGTAGTTTCATCTCGCTGGCCCATTGATGATGCCAGTGTTTTGCGTTATGCGTCTGTCTGCGACCACTTCGTCAGTCATTAAAGCAGACAAAATGCTGTCTAGTCCAGCCTTGCTTCGATAAAAGATGAATGTGTTCCATCGGATGGCCGTTTTCGCTCTTGCATAACTGCGTTGTTTGAGACGTCACCGATGTCCATCTCTTCTTTATCGGGCATTGCACGAGCCCGTGTCTTTGTCCGATTGTAAAAGAGGGCATCCACTTGAGTTCGCTTCTTCGTCTGTTTTTCATGTTTGCTTGTCGGTAAAAACAATGATGTAATGCGCTTTTACCCGACATTGACCTGGCTCCTCAGTGGCACACCATCGACCCGGGGGGGGGGGGGGGGGGCAGAACTGATCCTCATTATCTCGAGAACGACTGTACCGAATCCAAAAATTCGAATCACATTGAATAGCGCCGTAGCGTGCCGTCTCAGACCACACAACAAAGTCAAGTTTAAGGGTGTTTTAAGGACGCAGGTTAAGATCAAATTATTAAATTTCTCTTTGGAATATCTGAACCCTCCCACAGCGCATGCCATTTCGAAGCGTACCTCATGCTGTGAAATATCGCGTCCTGATCAAACGCGCTACATAGGAAGGTGTCCAATGTTACGCACGCTGTACCAGGCGTAGAGTTAAGGTCATGTGCCGTGAAATGAGAGCTGAAAACTTGGTGTATATGTCTGTTTTGCTCTCTTTATTTCTGCCATAGATATGCCACGCACGCTTTACCCAAACATACACCATCTACAGAACTGAATGTAGCTTACTGTGACCCATCTCAAACGGCACATCGAGTGTCGCGCACTTAGAGCTGATTGGAATCGCCTGCGCACGTCACACTCGCGGACAGCGATGCCGTGCCGCTCACATACATAGCTGGCACATTGGCGGCGCGCTGTCTTCTGTGGCGGCCGACTTTTGCGGCGCTTGTAGTCGAGATGGCCAATCAGCTCCGTTACGCCAGCCACGCAGCGATCCTTTGATCCGCGGGTTTGGGCTCACCTGGCCACGGGCAACATGCGCCACGATGCATTTAAAGCCATAATTCAGTCATTGTTACAGGTAACTACTTGAAACTTGTGACAGGTATCCTTCGTAGTCATATCTAGAACACCTGTTTTCAGGTTTGCATCATGTTGAGTGTGAAACAAAAGAAGTGGAGTATGCTTTTTATCAGTATGTTTGTTATTTCACTTTGCAATATTTCAGTGTGCAATATTGAAACAACACAAGACAGATTAATGATAGAATGATTGGGTCATGTTCCCTGTTTAAGATGTCAAAGATGTTTTTTCGTTCGGCTTCTGTGTTAACTTGTTTACGATTATGCGATTTTGTTAAAAATTGGTATACATAACGTTACTCTGACGTCGCTCATTTTGATATGTTGTCCCAGGACGTTTTTGAATTATTGTCAATATTGGACCCGGGGGGCGGACAAATTCGAACCCCCTCCGGTCAGTACCGGATTTTAAAAGCTGACCTGACATGCCTTTACCCTTAAGATAACCAGGGTATGTTACTCCCATTGGCAGACTGCCAGCACTCAGCATTGGTTTGCAATGGGGCATTGGCAGGCATTGTCGTAGATGTTGATAAACATTGGTATGATGCGAGAGTGCTAGGTTCTCACGGTGGAATGATTGTTCGCACAACACACCAGACGAGGCCGTTAGTCCGAACAATTATCCCATTCGTGACGCCGATTCATGTCTCAATAATTCCGTGGAATAGCTACTTACATGGGATGATGCGACATTGCCCTCCTTCTGCCGTGACGAGGGGCACGCCTGAGCCGAGAGCAGGTCCAACAATGCGGGGAAATTGGATAAGTTGTTTGGTTGCGAGCCACAGTATGCAAGGACCCCTGGCAGTACCAAGCGTAGTCATTCCGCAATAAGTTAAGAACCATGGAAGTAACCCTATGCTCAGAATAATGAACAACGTGCTCCCAAAACTATCGAATGCGTAGTTTGTGCAGACTTTTTGTTATTACGAACTTATGTTTGCAAACGGTATCTTAACTTATGTGAAAACGCTCAGGAGCTCACTTGACTACATCTCTTCTGTCATGTGTAGATCGTGGATGATAAAGCCGCTGCACAGCGGTACACACCGCGATGTTCAAAGTCAAAATGAGGTCCTCATGATACAAAACCGATTTTTTTAGGTTGTTTTGCGTAAAGCCGCGCTTCCACAGGAGCGCCCTGCTCTCTCCGAGCGGGGTTCCTGGTGGCGGAGGGCCGTCGGCTGGTGGAGAGCACGTTAGGCGGCCTGTATCGAGGCTGATGTTCCATGTACACACGTGATCAGGCGCGTGTTCGGTTTCAGTTGGACATTGAGCAGATGAGCCGGTTCGTGTCGCCGGTGAACCCCTCCATATACCCGCACCTACGGCGCTCCTGCTCGGCATCGGCATCTTCTATAGGGCCTGGTTCTTCGTGTACGAGGTAGGGCGCGTTCCGTGGGGCGTCCCCACTCCCCTGATCGCACATGCCCGCGTTGATTCTGATTTGCACCTGCGCGTGCACCCGCTCCGATACGGTTGGCGAAAACAACAGGATAGTGATTGGACATCACAAAAGGCCCTTTCAACATTATGGGACGCGGGTGGCTTATGCCAATGTGTTCATGTGTTTTCACCGCGCGTGTGTTGAACGATGGTCGCGGCTCGTGTCAATGACACCACTTGTAGATGATCATTATGCCCTTTGGTCGTTGGAACTTGAACGTAGCATGTTTTGGCGTGAGTATCAGCTTGGTGTATTTTAGGCCGCTGAGTTCGATCGCCCCCGCGATACGCATCTGCTGATAACATTATAACACAGACATAGCAATTATGAGCACGCAGATGTGCATAACCAAAAATGGGGGCGCTTATATGCGTATGCGCAATTGGTCGTGTCGCGATGTTCGTATCAAAGAAGGTCTTAAGTGCAGATGTTTATATCGTAATTGTGCGTATACGCGTATGTTCATCAAGTATCACATTGGTATCGTTGTAATGTATCGCGGATGTTCGTTAAGGTAACATTGGTATCGTCGTATGTATCCGCGGAATGTTCGTTAAAGTGTAACATGGTATCGTTGTGTCGCCAAGGCTCGTACATGCACGTTGGTAAGGTCAACATCAATAAGAAATCGGGTGGCGGTCAGGTCACCAGGCCTTCGTAATGCAGTGAGACTCGTTGAATACATATCGATATTGTTTGGTTTATAGCTATCCACAGAGTTTCATGAGTTATTGACTTTGAGTACGTACAGATTGTGTCTACCTGGCTATTATATTGGTACGAGGAGATATGAACGACTAATTAAGGAGCGTGCGACTCTCTGTGTGCGTGCTTGCGTACTTGCGTGCGTACGTGCACATCACATTTGCGTCTGCGATCATCCTTTCTACGAACATTTGCGGTTCGAACGATTGCCATGACGACATTGGCATCCCCGAAACAATGGCGGTGCGAACATGTGGGCTTCGAACACGTGTGGTTACAAATCTCTGCGGTGCGAGCATTGCAATACGTCATGGCGATCATGAACATTTGCGCTTGCGAGCCTCTGCGGTACGAGTAAGGCGGTGCGTACATGAGTGGTTTCGATCATGTGCGGTTGCGAACAGCTGCCGTGACATATGTCTGGTGTGCGTACTTTTGTCCGGTTACCATATCCGCCGTTGTGCGGCATGTCGCGCGAGGCGCCTGACGGGACGTGCCATGACCTGTCCCAGGTCACCAGCACCAAGCTGACCCGGGACCTGGTGAAGGAGCTGAGCGCTGGCCGTGATCGCCGCCCTCTTCATGGGAGTCGGCACCGTGTTCCTGGCACTCACAGTCGGCATATACGTCTAGGTGAGGCCACGGCAGGAAACTCACCAAAGGTGCAGTAAGGGTTTCCTTGGGAGAGCTTGGGGCTCAGTGAAAGCTCTTCTCGACGAGTTTTACGAGACGAGGATAACCTCCTCCCCTGGACTAACACCTTT
The DNA here is from genome assembly GCF_011947565.3 of Pollicipes pollicipes. Classification (NCBI taxonomy): domain Eukaryota; kingdom Metazoa; phylum Arthropoda; class Thecostraca; order Pollicipedomorpha; family Pollicipedidae; genus Pollicipes; species Pollicipes pollicipes. Next base: position 25,707,152 of record NW_023596297.1, on the reverse strand, counting down.
AAAACTCGCTCAAATAGCTCTCTCATATCGATTTCTGGAATCACTGAACCATGACTCGACTCGCGACCCTTTGTGGAATGTATGTGTATCTGGTTTTTCTTCACTTATGTCCGAGAGATGCTTTTTTGTATTCCCAGTGAATGTCTAATATTTGGACACCTATTAAAGTATTCTTTTGAACACATGGTATCATAATTCACATAGGTGGTTTAGGTCACGAAGATATGACGTCATTAGCCAAGTGCTGGGCTTGACTGCCATCCGCTTCGTCCCGCTCAAATTTGATCCGTGTTTCTCTGGTTTGGATTTTGGACGGGATGTTTATTGTTCCTAGGAGATGAGGTATCTACATTATTATGACAATTTTATATCGCGGAATAATTTTAAGTTTGGGTCACTCGGAGACGTCCAAGTGCTTCAGATTTGTATTACAGCTTATTTTTGACGCGCGTGTGCGATGGATCGGTCAGGAAACCGAAGTCGTGCTTAAATACAAACAATCAATACTGACTTGACTGTTGCTTGTTACATAAGGTGATGTGGTCTTAAGGTCAAGGTCTGGAAGCTTTGGTGTTCAGTATTCAACCAAATGAATCGTAATTTTTTGCGTCCATTACAACTTTAATTTGTGTTGCGAGTAACTGAATTTTTAATTCGAGAAACTGCGTTGTTTTTCTGATTGGCGGTGTTGAGGCTCTTTGATCATATTGACGTATTACGAGATGTCATCACATGATTTGATGGTTGTAAGGTATGTTAATCGACTTAACATGATCACTCACCTGGTAGAGACCAGCGTATGGGAAATTATCTTTACCATGCCCACAATCCCGCACACAGCATTTGTTTATCTTGCCATAATTCGTTGACATGTCACGTGGAGAGTAGCCGGTCCATGCTTGTTGTGTTTTGTGTACTGTTTTATTCACACTGAGTGCGGAGACGGCTCTGAACGCATCCGTGGCTCAGCCGGGTGTTGCATCATTGGAATCATGCAGGGCAGTTCGTCACCACCTTGTTGCCTTTACCACCATCACACGCGTGTGTAATTAAGCCCATGTTGTTTTTGCAGCGCTCCTGGGGAGATGGGAACTCGGTTTTGTTTGGCGAGTCCGTTGAAGAATATTGCACACGCACGGCGGACCAAGTGATCTTCATTAAGTCAAGTCATCCACTGCATGGGATTGAGGCATCAACCTGCTGGCGATTCAAAATATACGCCGACTCGAAAGCGACATTTGTTTATCGTCGCGGCAACAGACGGCTACCTGTTGTTTTAATTTTTTTTAAAAACCGTGGTTGCTGCTCGTCGTCGGTGTGGCGACTTGGTTTATAGGTCAGCGTGCGCGCAGCCAGAGCCTTGGCAGGTGAGGGGGCACAGGGTTGACAAAGGGTGCAATCACGGTGAAACAGTGACCCCCCTCCCCAAGAAATGGTGCGATATGGTCCATCACGCAGGTCAGAGAGCATGTTTTTCTGTACTATTTTTCATGTTTTCCTTCCATAATTGTTTTTAGCGGCCAGAAGCTGTGGGAAGTAAATCCTGCCAGAATTTCGTCGTCAAACTGAAGAAAGCGCGCTTTAAACGCTTGCACGAAGAAAATCGCCGGCGCTCTTCATTTTGCTATGTGATCCAGTGGACTCTTGAAACCGATAGAGCTCAGCAGCTTCGTCAGCATTTTTCTCTGGGTTCTACAGAGGTGTAAGAAACCCCGCGAATGTGATCGTAGATCGAAATGGGTAAACAACTTGCATGAACATGGCCAAACCACGTTTGGAAATGTTCAACGTTCAAGTCCGGGCGTCGATTTCACCGGTGCGACTTGTAGATTGATGGTAATCGCGGGTTTGCAATAACAGCACCGCGAAGAGGTGCTGGAATGTGATGAGGGAACTGGAAGAGTACGGGAATAATCTCTATTTTTGTTGTTGCTATAACTGTAAATCTGTCCAGAGGACATTCTCAAAGACGCAAAAATAGCATACGCCCCGTCGGTTCCGGTGTGCCTTCCTATCTTTTCGGGCCTCTTCGAGTATTGTCTCTGGCCGACCGGGGACCCCTTGTCAACAGGGCCCCATTTTAGGCGCCCTTTTGGGGCACTGAGAGACGCTGGGGCCCCGACCAATGTAAATCACTGGCTCGGGCTGCGTCTCTGCTTGTGGAATATGACCTCAGGCCCATACTGGTGCGGAGTCGACTGCGCGTTATTGGTGATGTCTGACCGACACACAGATCCTGGTCGACTCAGGGGTACCTGGTCACCGTGCAAGGCCCTCAGGCTGACAGTGGAGTATCCGGCCTTGAAAACCATGCCAGGCAAGCGTCTTCCCACTCGTCCAATCAGGCTTTGCTTGCACATAATGCTTACACAATGCTTGCGAAGCGTCCGTATAGCGTCCAAGACCCTCACACAATGCTTACCGTGCGTCTCTCTGAAAAGCGAGCCTAGTTCTTAAGAAGGGCAGGGTGGTGAACAGCACCGAAAGGTTTTCAAGATCCCTATTTCACTAAAAAAAAATATAAATGTGGAACACTCCGATTAATCAGCGGGTTTGGTAGCGTGGTTATGGAGCCGTTTATTTCGTTCCGCCAGCAGCCTCACTCTTAGCCGATGAGTCTGGTTATGTGGTGGCATTATCGTTTAATTCACTTTGCCAGCAACCTTGCTCTTAATCGGCGAGTGTGGGTGTGCGTGGTCACATAAACGTTTAGTGTACTTTGCCTGCAGTCTTGCTCGAAATGGGCGAGTCTGATTATGCGGCCAGGGTGCCGTTTAGTTCACTTTGTCATGTAG
>NW_023596297.1:25676986-25703634 GCF_011947565.3 Pollicipes pollicipes | reverse complement strand
GCAGGCTTGATGATGATGACTGGGGTTCGCGCACCGACGACCGAGGTCATTTTTGCAATATTGCGCAGGTCGCAGCAGTTTCGTTACCGTTGATACTGTCTCAAGTTGGGCGCGGAGCTTCGCCCGCCCGTTAGGTCCCTATGACATGCGTCGTTTCCTGTGGGCGGGCGTGTGCTCGTGCAAGGTGAAGTCAGCAGGCGTGCCAGTGTGTCTGGTCGGCCCCGGGCGTCGGGCTCCTGCTCAGGCCGTCGATGCTCAGCCGGGTGCTGCGCGCGCAGGGCGAGCGGTTCAGCAGGGCGCACCTGATCGACCTGATGCTCATCCTGCCGCTGGCCGCCATTTGGGCCTTCCTGCCCAACGACGGTATCAGCGCCTTCGCCCACTGGTTCTTCCGTACGACGGTGGGCCTGCTGGCGGACATGCCGCACAGCCGCGAGTTGGAGACGGAGGCGGATGAGGTGGGACTCCGGCTGGCGGCCAAGGTGAGCGTCCTCCTCTGCGAGTGCCCGCAGCGGGGCGGGGCGCCGCCGCCGGGAGATGGTGTGTGCGGCTGTTGGGGACTGACAGAGGCGAGGGGAGCTTGTGTACGGGTAGTTTGTTGAGAACCGTTGGGACTCGACGAAGGCGTTTATCAAGGTCAAATGTGAGCTTATTTGGAGTCCTCACGTGCTCACAAGACGCCCCCTCCCATCACCGGGCACCGCGTGACCGGGGCCGACCGTGCCGGCAGGGTGCTTCGACGTGCGCGAGGCGAGCGCGTTCTGGGCCAAGATGGCGCTGCGCCACGAGATGGAGGACGGCGCGGTCGCCGGGCAGTGGCTGTACACGCACCCGGCCGATGAGGGCGGCGCCCGGGAGAGCATCGACCGTCAGGTGCCGGACCTGCAGCGGACCCGCGACCTCTGCCAGGTCAGGGTCGGGCGGGGTCAGGGCGAACCGCCGCGCCGCGCTCCCACCTGCTGACCGCCGATCGGCGGGCCTCTCAGCAACGCGTCTGTTACCCGAGCGCCGGCCACATGTTTGTGCCACATGAGGAAAGGGCACAGCTTCCCCGGCTGGTCCTTTCTCGCGGATTCGCTAGTAACGTGTTCGAACCTGAAAGACAAGCTTTAGTGTCCCGCTCTCTGTGGTAGTAATTGGGGCTTCCGGGTGCTTCGACTGCGCGGTCATACAGCATCCATTCCGCCCCCGTGCGTGACGGCCGGAACTTAATCTGATCACGGCATGTTCGTGTTACCGCCGACGTGTGCCGACTGCGGCGATTGGTGCGTGTGTCCGCGCCGCTGCCGACTTGCTAACCGGCGCGCCCCGTGTCCCCCCCCCCCCCCCCATTCCCGTTGCCGAGCCGCTGACCGGCGCGCCCCGTGTGTCCCCACTGCCGACGCGCTGACCGGCGTGCCCCGTATGCCCCCGCAGTGCGCCCCGCTGCCGGACCGGGACCCCCGGGCAGAGTTCGAGCAGTTCCGGCAGCGGCTGCTGGAAGAGAAGGCTGCCGCCCGTGCCCTCATGGCCACGCCACTGACGAAGCCCGATGCCGCCAGGTAGGTACAGACAGCACAGCGTGCCGCCTCGGGGTGCAGGTGCAGGGACACGGTGTCGCACGGCGTGCACGAGACAACCCAAACGGCCACGGGACTGCGTCTTGCTTTGAGGCGACTTGTGGTAACTGTGCCTACCTGTATCGTTTATCCTGTTCGTTATGCGTTTTTTGGCAGATTGATAGCGAGCTGTTTTTATGGATTCTTTAATTTCAACCGCATCATTTCAATCATTTTCAGAAGTGGCGGATAGACGTGGTTGGGTGCCGGATTGGATCCTGGTCTTCAACAGACTTCATCATGCCTCGGGCTTCTGACTCTCTTCCGTACCGATCAGTGGCAAATTAGCGATCAGCGGCAGCGGTGTGTCTGTCACGACTTTGTTACGAAGGCTCACGGCAGCCGCCGGGCTCGGGGACCTACCCGTCCGGTCCTGCGTTACGATGCTGGACTCTCCGTAGTCCCACCGCAACCGCGTGTCACGCGCTCCGACCCCGGCATATGATGTCAGCACAAGTGTCTTGACCAAATGCAGCTTAGAAGCGCCGATGTTCTGCCGGTGGACGTTGCACTTCGGACGCAGTTGGTCCGGACTGTTGCGTGACCGTCCGGTCCCATGGGGCGTTGTATCGCAGGCGGCAGATAGCGATGACCGCGGGGACAGGGGTGCCAGACCTGCGGAGACGGCTGATCGGCCCGAGTTGATCCTGAGCGGCGGCCGCTCGCAGTGCGCCTCATGCAATCGCGTCGGCGCGCGTACTTGCGGCTGGCGCCCTGAGCGTCCGCGCGGGCCAAGCTCGGACCACTGGCCACGATGTGATCTTTTTAAACGGATCGTCCGCTTACATCGTCATGGTCGCAGATCGCTGATCAACCGCCATGTGCAATATTGTGCGATGTATGTTGTCGACCGCAGTTTGTAACGAGCGGCCATATCATGTTGACGTAAGATTTCACGATGACAGAAAGCATTTGTGCTTTTATCAGACGTATCTATTGGATCGTGCTTTCACGACACAAACAGGGCGAACTAATGTGAGCCGTGTAAAAAACGCAATAAAGAGTACTTCAGACGTCCGCTAGTGAAAATAAGTCTCTCTCACTGGAAGAAGCCCAACAGCTCGGACAGTGCGGCGGCGTTCGAACTGTCGCCAAGGTCGGCGCCCGGCGCTGGGTGGCCGCCGTGGCGACCGCGGAAGCTGAACGCTCTCCTCACCCTCGACGGGATGGCGGCGCCGACCGGCCGGCGCTCAGCACGCGCGCCGCGGCCGGCCAAAGTCTGGCCAGATGCCACCTGGGCCCGATCCGGCGCGCGTGGCCCGGCCAGCGGGTCCGGCGCCTCCCACGTGGCGCCCCGGTATGCCGCTACAGACGCGCAAAACGGCCGGACAGCGGGCGGAGATGGCGCGCGCTACCGACAGGCGCATGAGATGAGGTGTGATAATGGCGCTAGTGGGTCGCCGCGCCAGACAGCGGGCAGAGGCGCCACGACACGGAGCCTCCGCTGACGGCACGATGCTGCGCGGGAGACATTACTCGGAGGTGGAGCGGCCCTACCCTCTTCGGGCCGCGCCATGCCGCCGTCGTGTCATGTGTCGGCTCCCAACAGGCTCTCGGGCGTAAGCACCTCGTGGGAGACGGGCACCTAGCTACCCTCATCATAGCGCGTCCAGCATCTTGATGATGGCGTCCCGTTCCTTCAGCGCCTTCCACGCGAGCTCGCGCTCCTTCTTGGACGGCGACTTCTTACGCTGCCGGGCGGCGGACACCACCTGGTACGCCTCCTGGACCTGGTGGGGGACAGGCACGAGTTACAACAGCCGTTCAATTCGGAGGACGCCTAACATTGTAAACATTGTCAACCAAAAAATGATCTATAGCATGCCAACAATTGCAATGTCTTAAAAACCATGTAACCAAGGCTTTCGGGCCTCAACCAATTCAGCAAGAGTTATTTGACATACTGCTTTAACTGAACTCACACAGGCCCACGGATATCACTGTATCATTTTCTGGTTCGGATGCACAAACGTTGTTCAGCACAAACAATGTGTTGAGGGAAGTCAATTACATCCACAACCTAAATCCATGCACGCAAATCTATTGCAGCGACACATTTCACCTGCAGCCAGCCTAACTGTGCACAAAGCCACAAGCTGAACCCGTCTCCCCCATACGAGAAGCCAGTAGGGAGGCATAACACAGGGCCTGTTTTAAGTTTCTAACTTCGATGGATTCATAGAAATTTGTTTCAGCACAATCTCAAGCTCGAAGAAGCGCAGACACATCAACATTAACGCGCCCGACCGTCGCCCACAGCTTTCGAGGATGACACTTGCAACCTACCTTCTCACACTTCATTTCCGACATAGCATGCTATTTCGCTGTGGAAAGCTTTAAGACACCCCTATCAATTAAAAATCGTCGGCAAATTTAAGCACCTTGCTTTATAGCCCTATCTGATCTAATCCTAATCTATAACCCTAAAACCCGCATTTCTAATCCTAGGTTTGTTGGGCTTTTCTGGGTATATGAAAATAAGTTAGTTCATTACCTTTCAGGTCTAGTGAAGCCGTGTTCGGATCCGTACTGCTGGCTTTAGAGCATGACCAGAAACTGACATCTCAAGACGGTTTTTCGATCCGACCTGATTGCCCGTCAGCTTGGTATCTGTTTTCCATACAATACGGGAAGTGACTGCTGGTCTTAAACATGACTTAAAGCCTACACATAATTTTGCGAGAGCAAAATTTTTTATGGCGAAAAAGCCGCATTGCGTCCATCCCATAACAGCTAATATATAGTCTCCCAGGGCACTCGATTTCCGTGGCCGGCGTCGGACCCTCGACGGCGGCCGGACGACGCACCTGGGCGTCGGTGGTGGCCAGCTTCTCCTTGAGCTCCTGCCGGCGCAGCTCGGCGCGGCTCAGCCGCAGCAGCCGCTCCACCTGGGCGGCGTTATGGGCAGCTAGTGTGCGCAGCCGCGCCTGGCACCGCTCCAGCTCAGCCAGCACCTCGTCGTCGGCTACCGCGCTCGGCCCGTCCGTGTCGTCCACCAGGCCCTGGTTCTGCAGCTCGCGCCGGAGGCGTCGCTCCAGCTGGCCGGCGGCGCTCAGCTGGAGGGAGGCGGCCAGCCCGGGCCGCGCCACCACCGGCTCCGTCTCTGCGGCAGCGCGCGGTCGTCAGTCGGGCGCGCCGCGCTCGCCGGCCGCAGCGCCCTACGCCGGCCGGCCCACCCACGCGAGAGCAGCCATGACACCGTGTTAGTTCGGAGCGAGAGGCCAGCGCTCGAACCGCAGGCATAGTGGGAGTGCCTCAACACAGGCACAGTCGCACAGCACAACCTGAACAATGAGTCGTTACGTGAACATTGAGTCGAGACAGTAGTCACGGCGGTTACAGAAGTCCTGGACAACGTGACAGGACCGACAGACACTACGTGTATCCCTACACAACAACTGCTGGTTTCAGATGGCAGGCGAAAAAAATCGGCACACATTCAGTGCCTTAATGAGTGGCAACCCCTTATCGAAAGCAGGACAAGACACAGTATGATCCCACCAGGACACCGAAGCGAGTCGCGTCATCGTGTAAACTACAGAATATTTCTATCAGCCCTTCCAACTTGCTGAACATCAAGACGCCCAAGTAGGTATGTGAGCAGCAGCTAACTCGTCGCCCCCAGCAGCCCTGCGCCACCCCATCCACAAGGTACGTCCCTCCACAAACCGGACAGGCGATTAGGTCACCAGACGAGACGGACGCCACTGAGTCTCACCTTTGTTCGCGCCATCCACGTTCTCATCAACCGCGGAGAGCACGTTCTCCTCCACCAGACCAGACACGAGGCGCTGCGTCAGGGTACCCAGGCCCGCCGACTCGTCCTCACTGGGGAAGACGGGGAGGTTAGACCCGCGAGAGGTCAGGGCGTCCACGGCCGCCGACTCATTCTCACTGGAGGTGCACACGGGGAGATTAGACCCACGAGATCAGGGTTTCAGACCCGCCGACTCGTCCCCACTGGCGGGGGGGGGGGGGGGGGGGGCGCACACGGCGTTCAAAGCCGCGAGCCACACGCCAAGTGCCCACATCCTCCCAGAGTACAGCTGCCGGTAGACAGCTGCGCGGTATTGCAGCCAAGCGCGGCAACGGAACGGACGCCAGCAGACCCAGCTCCCCCCTCCCGCGCCGGTCGAGACCTGAGGAGTCGTCCAGCCAACGGCACCTTTTTATTTTGGCCTTGGCCTTGGTCTGCGTCTTGTTCTCGTCCTCGGAGTCGGAGTCACCGTCGTCCTGTCCGTCCTCCTCGGCCCACTTGAGCGTGTAGTGCTTGCCGAGTGGGGGCACCGTCAGGCACTCGTCCATGTCCTCCCGGTCGGCACTCAGCCGCTCCAGCATCTGCGCGCGACAAACGGCGTCACACGGCGGCCGCCGCGCATGGTCGGCCGCAGTACACGGCGTCAGACACCGTCAGCTGCATGCCGGAGGGCCGGAGTGGAACGAGGGGAGCCATCAGCTACGGGATGACCATGGAATAAGAGACGTTCCTGCATGAATTCCGTTGTGACCAAAAGGAAAACTCCACATCTGTATGGGGTTTGAAATGAAACAGACATTTTTAGGACCATTCCGTGCAGTTCACAGCTCTGTCCTCTTCAAGACCTGAAACCCTCCAATTCATGGACTTCACGACCGCCCGCTAAGGCCACTTTTGAAGCCTCTGCCCCTGAAGGTCATTTCAAGGTCATTCAGATATGCATGCCACCATATCAACGTCATTGAAATCCTGCCACCCAATCGGACATGCGGCGTTCAAGCCCATGAACAACATTTTCGTCGAGCCGTTTAGATCTGGCGTCCGTGATCACGAAGTACTCGATGTGAAAACTACCCTGACAATTGCGCATGGCTAGCTTGGTAGGTCCTGAACGGCATACAAACGTTCCATGGTGCAATCAAACAATAACATATTGAGGAACATATTCATAAACTAGAAATTTGTTTAGTCTGGAGCTGAGCTTTTTACCGAAAATTAAACAAATAGTTTAAATTCAGCTTATTTCATCATCTATCATACTTACTTCCATATCTTCAAATGCGGAACATTCCCTTCAAACGTTTTACTCCAAAACACCTGTACTCCAAAACACCTGTCCCAGGCAAGGTCGGTAGGCTATGACGAGGATTCGAGTACCCACCTCCACGTCCTTTGTCGTGATGGGGCCGCAGTACTGCTCCATCGCCGCCCAGAACTTGTCAGGGATGTCGTTTTTCACCACGGGCGACGGCATAGTGGGATCGGCCTTGATTTGCGGCAGGATGTCCTCCGAGTTGTAGGCCTGTAGACGTGTCAACAACACTGCATGGAAACGCCATCTCGACAGCTCGTGAACCAGTGCGTTGGACGCTTGGATGGGCACCGACGTTCAGACCTGGGCACCACTTCGTTCAATGCACCACAGCGTGACTTTCCTGCAAGTCCCAAAACTGAACTTGCGATCTGGAATTCGTGCAGTTTGATGAAAGCCGTCGAGCAATGCGCTTCAACATCGCTGCAGTCGCCTAGTAGTGTTGATGGCCGTGAATCGAACTATACGAAGAATGCAGTCTCACAAGAACTGCCTCCGACGCGTTCCGGAGCCGTCAATGCGATGGTGCGGTTGTGCGGACGGCAGACACCGTACAACGCCACTCACCCCGGACGGGACCCGGACCCTGGGCGGCTTGATCGGGGTAACTTCCTTCGCCCTCCCGAAGGAGTCCTTGAACTTCTTGACGGGCCGCTCGCCGCTTCTGGCTACCTTCCCCGGAGAGCCCGGCCCGGCCTGAAGAGCGGCGGCGCCCCGTCAGCGCTGACGCCCCCGTCACGTCACTGACGTCACGTGCAGCGCCTCGTCGCGGACGGACACCGGCACGCACGACATCACGCGACTGGAAGTGATCCGTCCACACAAACATGACATAGTGGGAGCAACTGGAACGCGACGTACCGCGGTCGGCGGCCGGCCGCGTCGCTTGTCCATGCCGTTGATGAGCTTGATCTCGGCGCTGACCGTCTTCCGGCGGATGGTGGCGGCGGACAGCAGGGCCTCCAGCTCCAGCTGTATCCGGTCCACGTCCTCCATTGTGACGGTGCCGTCCGGCCGAGACACCACTGACGGCCGACAGAGGTCAGCGGCTGTGCAGTCAACATACTACCAATGCCACCTGCCTCTATGCCTTTTATGCTAGGAAACGTGACGCACGTCGCCGCCCACCCCTTTATGGAGGTCAGTCACAACCAGTGCCTGCAGAGGTCATAAGACACTGAAGGGAGCATGCTCAACTGGGGATTGAGCATGGAACCCCATCCCCCATATGGGAGCCAATGGTGCTAACCACTCAGCCATTATGCCCTGCCAAGTTGAGTGTGATTCTTTTTTATAGAAGACCTGCTACACCAATAAAGAACTGTCATCCAAGTCTGGAAATCATGACTCAAGGCACAAAAAAGACAACATACAGTTTTGCACAATATGTCCTACAAACAACTACACCCTGAGGAAATTTACATGCCATGCCTCACAGCAAACAAGTTGGAGACAGTTGATTTATGTTAACACATCTGCTTGCTTCACATTACCTGCAGCATATCTGGGGAGGGAATGCTCATGGTCTATGGCCAATATATCTGACAAGCTGAGAGCACAATGGTCTAGTTTAATGCTGGACTCATTGTCATCCTTCAGCTTGCTATGTTCTTTTCCTTTTGCAGTCTTTTGATGTTTGGGCTTAGGTGCCATTCTGTGTACTGAAATGACAGAAATAAATGTATATGGTAAACACAATGAAGTATTAACTGAGACATTTTCTAAAATATTTGTGGCAAAGTTTACAGAGACATATTTATGCCAACTTGGTTGAAATGTGAGGTACAGACAAGACACTGTATTAGGACAATCCACAGTGCATGTCATTCTGTCTTGACAATCTTAATACATGCACTCACTTTGCAGTAACATATCTGGAACATGATTACATAGGAAAAACCAAAGGTGGCCAAACATTAGGTGTTGTGTTATCTTTTTTGGAAACCACATTTCTGTACCACTCAGTAATTTCAAAACATCAACAGGACTGTGCAGATAGCATCAGTTCATCAGCTAAAAACTAAACAGCTGACAATTTACAATTGACATTAACCAGACATCTGACAACCAAGCACAAATGCTGACAAAAGTTGTTCAGAAATGATACAAAAAACAATGCACTGCATCCATTATAGCATGACTGAGGAGTCATGAAGAGGTGACAAAAATTAGGATGAGTTTTATCCTGGCCATATGATAATAAATGCTTGTCTCTATATACTGATTCATGCAAGGCCTGTGGTATACTACATTTCATCTGTAATAGTTGCCATCTGTCATTGATGACCAAAATCCTTACCCACAAAGGCCCAAGGCATGCATACACCTAAATCATAGCTCAACCTAATCCCCAATTCACCTAATATATTTGCAAAACTATCATGAAAAAATGAGTTTAGGATTTGATTACTTCTACTCCATGGTGTGAAAAACATTATCTTCTGCTATGACTGATCCACAAGGCTGTAATAGGCATTACAAATGATGCAATGTGAACACTTTAGTGACTTCAACAGCAACATAAGGCCTTGCAGGCCTGAATTAATTTTTCATAGATATCTGAATTAAAATAAACATAAGACAAACATACTAAGGAATAGGGCTTAGTTCCAACAACATTGACCAAATTTTTGCTGTGTGCAAGTATTTCAACTGACTTTAACCGACTTAAACTTTGATTCACTGAGAGTAAGTTGTTCAGTGCATCTGCGAGGAACATTACACACATACAAAATACAGTAGTAGTAGCCTTATTCCCTGGAGAAAAACCAAGAGAACTGAGATACAGATGGGTTGATATTTTCGCAACACACCTTTATCAAAACGACAGCAGAAGACTGTTCACCATTTACTTATATTTATGTATCATTTGACTGAGCGGACTTACGTCAAGCTGCAAATGTCTTTCTCCTGCCACTTTACACCATAAAAACTGATAAGATGTGCAGGATGGTGTAAAATCGCAAAATATATCATAGAACATTCACATTGGATTCATCCTTGATAATTGCCCGACTGGACGGGCAGGCTTCCCAGTTCCCGACACCCTCACACAGAAATCACAGACAAGCATCAAAACGTGCATTGTACAACAGCGTACAATTTCCCCGCATTTTTGGACCCGTAGGTCACAAAATTATCAAGACCCAACGTCTCCAACGCACATTCAAATCCAAAAACCCCCTGCTCCTGCGCGGCTTCTGGCGCAGTCTACGCCATCAGCTGATGAGGGATACCCTACAATCTGTAGTTGTGAAACGTTTTCAGCTGATGCTTCTGATTATTTTGAGGGGAATGTTGTAAAGTATGACTAATTTTGACTTAAGCATTTCAAAACTCATCTTAGCATACAGAAATGAATTCAAATAAATTTATTCATCAGTTTTTATTAAATTTGTAGAGATTTAGTGACAAAATGTACCATTAAGCAGCCCACAGCAGCATATATCTGGGTGTTTACAATCTACGACAGCTAACTATATTTTAAGCCACCGAAGCTTTGCGTAATACGTTTGTGGCGCAAATGAGACATGTTCTTGCGAGCCGAAACTGTCTACGTGTTCAATAGGCACGCCGGACGCACCAGACACGTTGAAGGCTTACGGCGGTGGTTTGGCGTACTGTTTGGTGTTGTCTATTAACTGATAAATATGGTGAGTTCATAAGTGTTATTTTTAAGGCTTCAGGCAATAACCATCGCAGCTACATTCATTGCGGAAAGTCACGACACACGAACAGAAGGGGCGCATAGCCTCGGTTATGTCGGCATCTCTGGCCGTAAATTTTAGATCCAGTATGCATTATTGTGAAAATGGCTCTCAAAACCCTTGAGAAAGCTAATAGGCTAGGCAATGTGTGCATTATAGGTTACCGGACCGTGTGCATGTTAGGTGTGCATGTTAGGTTATCGGACCGGGAGCCTGACGAGACCGGGACCTACAGGCCTGGTGGCCTTTTACAATTCCCGATCACCATAAGGTAAGGTAAGGTAAGGTATTATCTGTGAAGCAATTGATCAATATTAAATCCTCTCATGCATTTGTACCTTAATATTTAATTTTGCACTTTTGACTGCAGTCATAAACTTAAAGGAGAGCTAATCATTAAACTGCAAAATTGAAAAAATTGGTTTGTAGTGTATTGAAAATTTGATAATGATGGTATAAGGCAATGTCAATGGCTTTGAGCATTGGCTTTTGCAGTTTTGCAGAGCATTGGCTTTGGCTTTTTGGCTTTTGTCACAACATGTGGGGCTTTTATCTGCTCTTGTTTGTACCATTCTCAATGGCTGTGACTTTTGGCAGATTTAGTTTGTATGATTGGAAAAATGACTTTCAAAGGCATTGAGAAGGCTAACTGTCTGGGGATTCTGAAATTAAACTTTTATATTTATTGATAGCAGTTCATTGACAGGTGCTGATTTGTGCAGGTTTGTCACACTCACATGTATGCAGTCCTGTTGCAACACCTTGACTTGTGATCTCAACCAACATCAGAAATGTCTTGTTGGTTTGTGAGCTCTGCATAATTATGCCCATGCCACTATGCATCAACTATTGGTCACAGAACCTGGAAGTGCTGGAGGCAAGCATGGGTTTTGCTTCAGAGGTGGGAAGGCTGCCCTTCTGCTCTATCATGCTTTCACCATCTGTGGTGGTTGTAGTAAATATGGATGGGGAAGCTATACTGCCTCCAAAGATTAGGAAACATTCTTCCTATGTTCATCCAGCGAAGCAGGCCACCATGCCTATATTGAAGTATGCCAATTACTCATTTCAGAATACACTCTTTCCAAACATTTATGACCCACTTTAGCATGCCTATATGCCAAGCAAAAGCTTCTATATGTTGATACATATTTTGTAAAGCTCATACATTCTGTGTCTTGCCCACATTTAAAATACTGATGTCATGGTAGTGTGCTGAACATGGGCTGCAATGCCCAGTGTGCAGTCATAATGCTAGAAGATAGCACTATGTGCAATGAACATTTCTTTCACCTTTTCTCTATTTAAATCTAGACAGTAGACACCATGTGAGTAGCCTGAAGTTTAGCCAGCCAGTAACATGCTGTGATGCAAATAGCAAGTGTTCTGTGCTTTATTTTCAGGTTGATAAGTCCAGGCTATCAGGACACTTGATGCAGTGTGTTCTTGACCAGTACTTAGACATGTACCATTTCTGATTTACATATGTTGTGTCAAATAATACTACTGAAGCAATTGGACCTGCCCCTTACATGGCTATCCATTACAAAATCAACTGCTCTTGATGTCAAGTTCCAAAACTGCTTGTTTGGAAAATTTCAGATCCAGTAATCAAGATCAAAGGCTTTACCATTGCTTTAAAAACAGGTCTGAAAGCTTCATTCCATTGTGTATTGGCAAAATGATGCACATACATGCACACAAACACATGATAAGCACCCCTTCAACTGATGCCTTACTACACTTGTCTTACACACTGGATGCTTCAGGTAATCAGATGGTTATAGAGCATTACAGGTCTGTCATTGTCAGCAATATCATACACTTGAAGGTGGCTAGATGATTGGAATCAACAAAGCCAGGAGACAGTGGGGCTCCAACCAGGTAGCAGCACCACTACCCATGCGCCCGTGCGCGCCCCCTCGTCGCCAGCCTACTAGGGCGCCGGGCACTGGTCGTCGTCCAGCGCCGTGTAGCTCTCAGAGAACATGAGGTCGGCGGGCAGCGGCAGGTCGGGCCAGTCGGTCAGCCGCGCCAGGCCCCAGTAGCGCGAGCGCAGCAGGTGCGCCGCCATCTTGGGCTGCCGCTGCCGCGTGAAGATGCCCTTGCGGTTGCCAACCACGCGCGTCGTGTCCTGCTTGGTCATGAAGTCGGCGAAGTTCCAGATCATCTCGCCGGCGAACCAGCCCCGCGCGCGCATCGCCTCGAACGCGTGGAAGTTGCGCGCCATCAGCTGCGTCTGGTACTCCTCGGAGAAGACGAAAGTGGGCTCTTCGTGCAGGCCGGCCACCGTGTCGGCGCCGTACTCGGAGTTGATCACCGGCTTGTGGAACGTTTCGTGCCAGAGCGTGAAGAAGTGCTCCGACTGCAGCTCGATGACCTCCGTGTGGCCCGTGTCCGAGTACCAGCCGAAGTAGCGGTTGGCGCAGACCACGTCAATCAGTGGCGCAACCAGCTCCGCGTCCGGGTACGTGTTGAGCACGGCCGTGATCGGCCGGGTGCCGTCCAGGGTGCGCGCGTAGTTCACGAGGCGCGTGTAGTAAGGTACGGCCTCGGGCTGGCTGGTCTTGGCCTCGTTGCTCAGCGACCAGATGAAGACGGACGGCCGGTTCTTGTCGCGCCGAATCATGCCGTCGAGCGCGGCGAGGTGCTCGTTCAGCAGGCGGTCGTCGCCCGCGGTGGCAGAGTAGTCGAGCGACACGGCCGGCGTTTCGTCGATGACCAGGATGCCGCGCGCGTCCGCCGCGTCCATGATCTCCTCCGCGTACGGGTAGTGCGACGTGCGGAAGCAGTTGGCGCCCACCCACTCGATCAGGTTGAAATCCTTGACGATGAGCGGCAGGTCGAGGCCCTTGCCGCGTAGGTCGCTGTCCTCGTGCATGCCGAAGCCGCGGATGTAGACGGGCCGGCCGTTGACGGCCAGCGTCGTGGCGTTCCAGCTGAACTGGCGGATGCCGAACTTCTGGCGATAGACGTCGCGCGCGCCGGACGCCGCCGCCATGCGCACCTCCAGCGTGTACTGGCGGCCGGGCTGGGCGTCCATCAGGTACGGCCACCACAGCTGCGGCGCCGTCACGCTGATGGAGCCGGTGGAGCCGGCGGCCTCGGCCATCACGCTACCGTCGGGCGTCGCCAGGCTGACCTCAATGGTGGCGCTGTCGTCGGACAGCCGCGAGCTGGTGCTGACGTGGTACTTGACCGTGGCGCTGCCGTCGTTCTCCAGCGTCGTCGTCACGACCACGTCGTCGATGAACGTCGGCGGCGTCGTGTACAGCACCACCGGCCGGTGGATGCCGGCGTAGTTGAAGAAGTCGAAGTTGTACTCGAGCGTGGCATAGCCGGCTGGGTACACATAGTTGGTGTTGTTGTCCTTGTACACGGTGCGACCCTGCGGCACGGTGACGTCCGTCAGTGTGTTGTTGACGGCGACGGTGACGAGGTTGGCCTGGCCGGGCTGGAGGCGGTCCGTGACGTCGGCGGCGAACGGCAGGTGGCCGCCGCTGTGCGTGACCACCAGCGCTCCGTTCACGTACACGCTGGCCGTGTAGTGCGCGCTGCCGACACGCAGCACGGCGCGCTGGCCGGCCCACGAGCGTGGCACCCACGCCTCGGTCGAGTACCACGCCCAGCCTAGGTGGTCGCGCACGCTCGCGTGCTCGGTGATGTCGTTGTAGCTGGACGGCACGGGCATCGGCAGCACGGCGCCGGAGGCGGCCAGCGGCGCCGCGAACCAGCGCTCGCGGAAGCCGCGCTCCGGGTCGGCGCGTGGCGCCAGCCGAAACTGCCAGACGCCGTCCAGGGAGCGGAGCTCGCGGTACTCGCTGTCCTGCGGCTGCAGCGACGCGAACACGCCGTCGTCGGCGAGCCGGGCCCGCTTCGGCCGGTCGGCCGAGGCCGTCACCAGCACCGCCAACAGCAGGCTCCACTTCATCGGGGAGAACGGCGGGCGTGACAGGCAGCCGGCGACCCCACCGCGGTAATGCGACACGCGATAGGCGCCGCCCGCCGCCGCGCCGGCCTCGGCTAGAGGTGGGCCGCCCGCCGCGGTACTTGACGCCCGGTACTGGGACTGGCGTGCCCCGGGCTTATCTGCCTGGGACGTGATTTGTTCAGCCCGGCGCGGCCGACTCGGCCGCGGGTAGTTTCATCTCGCTGGCCCATTGATGATGCCGTGTTTTGCGTTATGCGTCTGTCTGCGACCACTTCGTCAGTCATTAAAGCAGAAAAATGCTGTCTAGTCCAGCCTTGCTTCGATAAAAGATGAATGTGTTCCATCGGATGGCCGTTTTCGCTCTTGCATAACTGCGTTGTTTGAGACGTCACCGATGTCCATCTCTTCTTTATCGGGCATTGCACGAGCCCGTGTCTTTGTCCGATTGTAAAAGAGGGCATCCACTTGAGTTCGCTTCTTCGTCTGTTTTTTCATGTTTGCTTGTCAGTAAAAACAATGATGTAATGCGCTTTTACCCGACATTGACCTGGCTCCTCAGTGGCACACCATCGACCCGGGGGGGGGGGGGGGGGCAGAACTGATCCTCCTTATCTCGAGAACGACTGTACCGAATCCAAAAATTCGAATCACATTGAATAGCGCCGTAGCGTGCCGTCTCAGACCACACAACAAAGTTAAGTTTAAGGGTGTATTAAGGACGCAGGTTAAGATCAAATTATTAAATTTCTATTTGGAATATCTGAACCCTCCCACAGCGCATGCCATTTCGAAGCGTACCTCATGCTGTGAAATATCGCGTCCTGATCAAACGCGCTACATAGGAAGGTGTCCAATGTTACGCACGCTGTACCAGGCGTAGAGTTAAGGTCATGTGCCGTGAAATGAGAGCTGAAAACTTGGTGTATATGTCTGTTTTGCTCTCTTTATTTCTGCCATAGATATGCCACGCACGCTTCACCCAAACACACACCATCTACAGAACTGAATGTAGCTTACTGTGACCCATCTCAAACGGCACATCGAGTGTCGCGCACTTAGAGCTGATTGGAATCGCCTGCGCACGTCACACTCGCGGACAGCGATGCCGTGCCGCTCACATACATAGCTGGCACATTGGCGGCGCGCTGTCTTCTGTGGCGGCCGACTTTTGCGGCGCTTGTAGTCGAGATGGCCAATCAGCTCCGTTACGCCAGCCACGCAGCGATCCTTTGATCCGCGGGTTTGGGCTCACCTGGCCACGGGCAACATGCGCCACGATGCATTTAAAGCCATAATTCAGTCATTGTTACAGGTAACTACTTGAAACTTGTGACAGGTATCCTTCGTAGTCATATCTAGAACACCTGTTTTCAGGTTTGCATCATGTTGAGTGTGAAACAAAAGAAGTGGAGTATGCTTTTTATCAGTATGTGTGTTATTTCACTTTGCAATATTTCAGTGTGCAATATTGAAACAACACAAGACAGATTAATGATAGAATGATTGGGTCATGTTCCCTGTTTAAGATGTCAAAGATGTTTTTTCGTTCGGCTTCTGTGTTAACTTGTTTACGATTATGCGATTTTGTTAAAAATTGGTATACATAACGTTACTCTGACGTCGCTCATTTTGATATGTTGTCCCAGGACGTTTTTGAATTATTGTCAATATTGGACCCGGGGGGCGGACAAATTCGAACCCCCTCCGGTCAGTACCGGATTTTAAAAGCTGACCTGACATGCCTTTACCCTTAAGATAACCAGGGTATGTTACTCCCATTGGCAGACTGCCAGCACTCAGCATTGGTTTGCAATGGGGCATTGGCAGGCATTGTCGTAGATGTTGATAAACATTGGTATGATGCGAGAGTGCTAGGTTCTCACGGTGGAATGATTGTTCGCACAACACACCAGACGAGGCCGTTAGTCCGAACAATTATCCCATTCGTGACGCCGATTCATGTCTCAATAATTCCGTGGAATAGCTACTTACATGGGATGATGCGACATTGCCCTCCTTCTGCCGTGACGAGGGGCACGCCTGAGCCGAGAGCAGGTCCAACAATGCGGGGAAATTGGATAAGTTGTTTGGTTGCGAGCCACAGTATGCAAGGACCCCTGGCAGTACCAAGCGTAGTCATTCCGCAATAAGTTAAGAACCATGGAAGTAACCCTATGCTCAGAATAATGAACAACGTGCTCCCAAAAACTATCGAATGCGTAGTTTGTGCAGACTTTTTGTTATTACGAACTTATGTTTGCGAACGGTATCTTAACTTATGTGAAAACGCTCAGGAGCTCACTTGACTACATCTCTTCTGTCATGTGTAGATCGTGGATGATAAAGCCGCTGCACAGCGGTACACCGCCGATGTTCAAAGTCAAAATGAGGTCCTCATGATACAAACCGATTTTTTTAGGTTGTTTTGCGTAAAGCCGCGCTTCCACAGGAGCGCCCTGCTCTCTCCGAGCGGGGTTCCTGGTGGCGGAGGGCCGTCGGCTGGTGGAGAGCACGTTAGGCGGCCTGTATCGAGGCTGATGTTCCATGTACACACGTGATCAGGCGCGTGTTCGGTTTCAGTTGGACATTGAGCAGATGAGCCGGTTCGTGTCGCCGGTGAACCCCTCCATATACCCGCACCTGACGGCGCTCCTGCTCGGCATCGGCATCTTCTATATGGCCTGGTTCTTCGTGTACGAGGTAGGGCGCGTTCCGTGGGGCGTCCCCACTCCCCCTGATCGCACATGCCCGCGTTGATTCTGATTTGCACCTGCGCGTGCACCCGCTCCGATACGGTTGGCGAAAACAACAGGATAGTGATTGGACATCACAAAAGGCCCTTTCAACATTATGGGACGCGGGTGGCTTATGCCATGTGTTCATGTGTTTTCACCGCGCGTGTGTTGAACGATGGTCGCGGCTCGTGTCAATGACACCACTTGTAGATGATCATTATGCCCTTTGGTCGTTGGAACTTGAACGTAGCATGTTTTGGCGTGAGTATCAGCTTGGTGTATTTTTAGGCCGCTGAGTTCATCGCCCCGCCGATACGCATCTGCTGATAACATTATAAACACAGACATAGCAATTATGAGCACGCAGATGTGCATAACCAAAATGGGGGCGCTTATATGCGTATGCGCAAGTGGTCGTGTCGCGATGTTCGTATCAAAGAAGGTCTTAAGTGCAGATGTTTATATCGTAATTGTTCGTATACGCGTATGTTCATCAAGTATCACATTGGTATCGTTGTATGTATCGCGGATGTTCGTTAAGTGTAACATTGGTATCGTCGTATGTATCGCGGATGTTCGTTAAGTGTAACATTGGTATCGGTGTCGCCAATGCTCGTACATGCACGTTGGTAAGGTCAACATCAATAAGAAATCGGGTGGCGTCAGGTCACCCAGGCCTTCGTAATGCAAGTGAGACTCGTTGAATACATATCGATGTGTTGGTTTATAGCTATACACAGAGTTTCATGGAGTTATTTGACTTTTGAGTACGTACAGATTGTGTCTACCTGGCTATTATATTGGTAACGAGGAGATATGAACGACTAATTAAGAGCGTGCGACTCTCTGTGTGCGTGCTTGCGTACTTGCGTGCGTACGTGCACATCACATTTGCGTCTGCGATCATCCTTTCTACGAACATTTGCGGTTCGAACGATTGCCATGACGACATTGGCATCCCCGAACAATGGCGGTGCGAACATGTGGGCTTCGAACACGTGTGGTTACAAATCTCTGCGGTGCGAGCAGTTGCAATACGTCATTGGCGATCATGAACATTTGCGCTTGCGAGCCTCTGCGGTACGAGTAAGGCGGTGCGTACATGAGTGGTTTCGATCATGTGCGGTCGCGAACAGCTGCCGTGACATATGTCTGGTGTGCGTACTTTTGTCCGGTTACCATATCCGCCGTTGTGCGGCATGTCGCGCGAGGCGCCTGACGGGACGTGCCATGACCTGTCCCAGGTCACCAGCACCAAGCTGACCCGGGACCTGGTGAAGGAGCTGGCGCTGGCCGTGATCGCCGCCCTCTTCATGGGAGTCGGCACCGTGTTCCTGGCACTCACAGTCGGCATATACGTCTAGGTGAGGCCACGGCAGGAAACTCACCAAAGGTGCAGTAAGGGTTTCCTTGGGAGAGCTTGGGGCTCAGTGAAAGCTCTTCTCGACGAGTTTTACGAGACGAGGATAACCTCTCCCCCTGGACTACACCTTTAAAACTCGCTCAAATAGCTCTCTCATATCGATTTCTGGAATCACTGAACCATGACTCGACTCGCGACCCTTTGTGGAATGTATGTGTATCTGGTTTTTCTTCACTTATGTCCGAGATGCTTTTTTGTATTCCCAGTGAATGTCTAATATTTTGGACACCTATTAAAGTATTCTTTTGAACACGTGGTATCATAAATTCACGTAGGTGGTTTAGGTCACGAAGATATGACGTCATTAGCCAAGTGCTGGGCTTGACTGCCATCGCTTCGTCCCGCTCAAATTTGATCCGTGTTTCTCTGGTTTGGATTTTTGGACGGGATGTTTATTGTTCCTAGGAGATGAGGTATCTACATTATTATGACAATTTTATATCGCGGAATAATTTTAAGTTTGGGTCACTCGGAGACGTCCAAGTGCTTCAGATTTGTATTACAGCTGATTTTTGACGCGCGTGTGCGATGGATCGGTCAGGAAACCGAAGTCGTGCTTAAAATAAAACATCAATACTGACTTGACTGTTGCTTGTTACATAAGGTGATGTGGTCTTAAGGTCAAGGTCTGGAAGCTTTGGTGTTCAGCATTCAACCAAATGAATCGTAATTTTTGCGTCCATTACAACTTTAATTTGTGTTGCGAGTAACTGAATTTTTAATTCGAGAAACTGCGTTGTTTTTTCTGATTGCGGTGTTGAGGCTCTTTGATCATATTTGACGTATTACGAGATGTCATCACATGATTTTGATGGTTTGTAAGGTATGTTAATCGACTTAACATGATCACTCACCTGGTAGAGACCAGCGTATGGGAAATTATCTTTACCATGCCCACAATCCCGCACACAGCATTTGTTTATCTTGCCATAATTCGTTGACATGTCACGTGGAGAGTAGCCGGTCCATGCTTGTTGTGTTTTGTGTACTGTTTTATTCACACTGAGTGCGGAGACGGCTCTGAACGCATCCGTGGCTCAGCCGGGTGTTGCATCATTGGAATCATGCAGGGCAGTTCGTCACCACCTTGTTGCCTTTACCACCATCACACGCGTGTGTAATTAAGCCCATGTTGTTTTTGCAGCGCTCCTGGGGAGATGGGAACTCGGTTTTGTTTGGCGAGTCCGTTGAAGAATATTGCACACGCACGGCGGACCAAGTGATCTTCATTAAGTCAAGTCATCCACTGCATGGGATTGAGGCATCAACCTGCTGGCGATTCAAAATATACGCCGACTCGAAAGCGACATTTGTTTATCGTCGCGGCAACAGACGGCTACCTGTTGTTTTAATTTTTTTTAAAAACCGTGGTTGCTGCTCGTCGTCGGTGTGGCGACTTGGTTTATAGGTCAGCGTGCGCGCAGCCAGAGCCTTGGCAGGTGAGGGGGCACAGGGTTGACAAAGGGTGCAATCACGGTGAAACAGTGACCCCCCTCCCCAAGAAATGGTGCGATATGGTCCATCACGCAGGTCAGAGAGCATGTTTTTCTGTACTATTTTTCATGTTTTCCTTCCATAATTGTTTTTAGCGGCCAGAAGCTGTGGGAAGTAAATCCTGCCAGAATTTCGTCGTCAAACTGAAGAAAGCGCGCTTTAAACGCTTGCACGAAGAAAATCGCCGGCGCTCTTCATTTTGCTATGTGATCCAGTGGACTCTTGAAACCGATAGAGCTCAGCAGCTTCGTCAGCATTTTTCTCTGGGTTCTACAGAGGTGTAAGAAACCCCGCGAATGTGATCGTAGATCGAAATGGGTAAACAACTTGCATGAACATGGCCAAACCACGTTTGGAAATGTTCAACGTTCAAGTCCGGGCGTCGATTTCACCGGTGCGACTTGTAGATTGATGGTAATCGCGGGTTTGCAATAACAGCACCGCGAAGAGGTGCTGGAATGTGATGAGGGAACTGGAAGAGTACGGGAATAATCTCTATTTTTGTTGTTGCTATAACTGTAAATCTGTCCAGAGGACATTCTCAAAGACGCAAAAATAGCATACGCCCCGTCGGTTCCGGTGTGCCTTCCTATCTTTTCGGGCCTCTTCGAGTATTGTCTCTGGCCGACCGGGGACCCCTTGTCAACAGGGCCCCATTTTAGGCGCCCTTTTGGGGCACTGAGAGACGCTGGGGCCCCGACCAATGTAAATCACTGGCTCGGGCTGCGTCTCTGCTTGTGGAATATGACCTCAGGCCCATACTGGTGCGGAGTCGACTGCGCGTTATTGGTGATGTCTGACCGACACACAGATCCTGGTCGACTCAGGGGTACCTGGTCACCGTGCAAGGCCCTCAGGCTGACAGTGGAGTATCCGGCCTTGAAAACCATGCCAGGCAAGCGTCTTCCCACTCGTCCAATCAGGCTTTGCTTGCACATAATGCTTACACAATGCTTGCGAAGCGTCCGTATAGCGTCCAAGACCCTCACACAATGCTTACCGTGCGTCTCTCTGAAAAGCGAGCCTAGTTCTTAAGAAGGGCAGGGTGGTGAACAGCACCGAAAGGTTTTCAAGATCCCTATTTCACTAAAAAAAAATATAAATGTGGAACACTCCGATTAATCAGCGGGTTTGGTAGCGTGGTTATGGAGCCGTTTATTTCGTTCCGCCAGCAGCCTCACTCTTAGCCGATGAGTCTGGTTATGTGGTGGCATTATCGTTTAATTCACTTTGCCAGCAACCTTGCTCTTAATCGGCGAGTGTGGGTGTGCGTGGTCACATAAACGTTTAGTGTACTTTGCCTGCAGTCTTGCTCGAAATGGGCGAGTCTGATTATGCGGCCAGGGTGCCGTTTAGTTCACTTTGTCATGTAGCATAGCTGTTCAAAGGCGATGCAAATTCCACAATGTAGTCATTGAGTAAAGCTTTGTCTGAGGAAAAGTGAAGCGTTTTAACTGCATAAAGGTATGGTTTAGAAGTAAATCATAATTGTAATGGTTGCAGAGTTCGAACCACCCGTTCCAGGCTCCCAGCGGCTATGACGTAAGCAGCGCCACCACAGGCCGCTGTAAGAACTACACATTCTGGACATCGCTGAAAGGGAACTCGGGTGGAAATAGCAATGGGAAAACCTGTTTGATATTCCCGCAACCAACTGGCTCATTGAGTCAATTCACCTGATCCCATAGAAGCCAGTGATCTTCGATCAGGTACCCGGCACTGGAAGCCTCACTTGCGCTGTTGCTGCTGTTAAAACACTTCTCGGCGTGTGGTCGACGTGGTATTGTCATTAATTGACTCCGATGTGATCGATTTACACGTTCTCATGGAATCCAGCGACACCAGGCCAAGCGCACGGCACTGAAAGTCATCCTTTGTGTTGCTTTGCTGTTAAAACAGAACACAAAAACGCATCAATGGCATAAAACTAGCCAAAGACGACTGGCGATGGTAAGTCTGCTCCACAGGATACAGTGGTTCCAGTTTCCACAGGATGCAGTGGTTCCAGTTTCCGCAGGATGCAGTGGTTCCAGTTTCCACAGAATCCAGCGGTTCCATTTTCCACATAATGCCAGGGTTCCAGTTTCCACGGAGGTACCGGGTCAGATGGCTGAAGCTGTGGGATTCTCATACATCTGCCGTGAATACAAACATTTATGAATGCTTGATCCACATGATTTCACTCTGAGTCGACTCGCTGCACTCCCAGGCTCGTCGGTTTACTTGTTTAGTCTACAACATCCCAATACTCGATGGATGGCTGGGACAGGACCGCTAATGACTATGTCAATGCAAACGGTGCGTTCGTGTGAAAGAGATCGTTAGTTTTCCGGAGGACCATCGACCTGATTCGAAAACCGACGTTGAAAAGGAAAAGTCTCTATAAGCCAAAAAGTTGCAAGGTAAAGGTAAGAGAGGCATTGGATGGGCGGCGTCGTACACTCCGAAGTCGTCGTCGTCATCGTAAAGGCTGACGCGGCTCACGTCGAGCCGCGCCGTCGGAGCCTGAACGTGGACTGATCGGCAAGGACCGTGCGTCTCCGCCCGCGTGTTCCATAAACCCACGTGGCCCACGTATGGGCCCCAGACGGTGAGGACCAATCGGCAGAGGGGCCGCTCACACCGTCGCGGAGACGCCGCTGCCGCACCGGCAGCGACGGCCCGTTTGCCGGCTAACACGGTGCGTTTTGAACGGCATCAGCAGTAATCAGACACCACAAAGGACCAAGTGCTTAGCATCATGTCTAAAAATATGTTTTCGATGGCAGACACACATTAACAGCATCACTGAATGCTGCACCTCCACAGAAGATTGGGCGAATGACACGTAACATAGATAAAGTATTCCTCTTTCATGTTACCCTGAGGATATGACATCATCAACGCGAATATTCTTAGAAGCGATGAGTTTAGGCTGCGGTTCATGTATCGTATCATCTTAATTAACAGCAAAAAGGATGGCGTAAAATCGCTGATCAATTTCGTATGTACGAAGACATACGAAAGTGACAGCCTTTCTGGCTTCAATACGACTACGTGTCGAGCTGTTATTTCATTACTGCAAATATCCGCATTACTATCAGGTCGCCTTAGTGCGAAATCAAATGTATTGTTTCTCGAAGAAAAAGTACCGAAAACTTTTAAATAAGTACATGATAAACATCTCTTGCGATGTGGAGGGCGTTATGAATTTTTATGTGCCGATATTTAATACCCAACTTTTCTGTGACATAGGGATCCTGAAGAAATTAACATATTGGCTTTAAAGGCTTGTTTTTGTTCTCTTGCAGGACAAGCAAGTATGCAATTACGGCATCACAAGCACAACATTTGTTATGCGTACGTGGATGCTTTAAACTTGCCAGTGGTTTTAAAGAGAACGCACCACATTTGATAAATTAGCGCAAGGACCAGATATGATGGAATAGGCTCATTTGTAAATATTGGTACACTTGTAACTGCGAAAGGCGGCTCTAGAACACATTCACTATTTAGTAAACATGTTCCTCAATACGTCATTGCTTGAGTGCGTCATAGAAGGCTTGTATGACGTCTAAGGGATTGCGAAACTGGCCTACGAAATTGCCAGCCTACCGGACGGACTGACTCACTTGTTTTACTTTAACTTCTCGAGAAGCGCCGTGCTAACGGTTGTGGCGTTTCCGTACCCCAAATAACGTGTGCGCGTGTTTTGGCCGTTCCTCCTGGTGTCCTTGCATATTAAGCCGTGATCTTATAATGTTGACTTGCGTTCACATGCTCGCTTATGGTGCTGTTCTTAAGTTCTCAGGTCGCAAGTTTTATTTCCGTAATAACAGTTCCAATGTTCGACTGCCTGTATTATGTAGCACAAAACTTGAATTGTGTTGGAAATTCTCACTGACTGCATGGCATTGGTCGAGAGTCAATTGAAGTCCGTTGGTTCCAGAAATCGTCCTATTGCACGCCGGACACGAATAACTCTGCAATTATGTTGTCTTGGTCTTAAACGTCGCGTTGCCAATGAGGGGCAGGATCTCAGTGACGTTTGTATTGCGTCATGCATACCTGGGTGACCACGAAATAGTCTGCACGAAACAGTCTTCACGACTTCGCGGGCGTCTAACTCTAACTCGGAGACAAGGGTTTCAAGTCTTAAGGACAGGGCTGTGAACTGCACCGAATGATCTTCAAAACAGCTATCACCGCTCAGAACCTCATGCGAACGTGAAACGCTTCCTTTAAATGGAATGTTCCACACTTGCAGATAGTGAAGCAAACATCAAATGTGATGCAATAAGCTCACTTACAATTTTTGGTATATTTTTAAGTGGGAAAACCTGCACTAGACAACAATATTTATATTTTTAGTAACTATGCTTCTCAGTACGTAATTGCTCTATTACGTTATGGAACGTTTGTATGACAGCACTCACTTGTAGGTCTTTAATCTCCCGAGAGGTGGCTCGGGAGGGTACTGGATGTGTGGTGAACCAAATATTGCCAGGTGCTCTTGTTTTGGCCCTTTCTCGTGGCGGTCTTTCCTATTTATCCGTGAGTTTAAGGTGCTTGCTTGTGCTCTCATACTTCGTCAGAGCGCTAATCTTAAGTTATTCAATTGCGTCTCATGCTTCCGTAACCACTGGAAAGAATGTGTAGCTTTTTGCATTATATAGCACAAAACGTTATTCGTGGTAGAATCTTGCATAGCCTGCGCAACATTCATTGAAAGCCAATTGTCGGCCGTTTGATCTGGAAATCGTGCTCACGAAAGCCAGATATGAAAAACTCGAAACTTATATTTTGATTAACCTTGCGCACCTTATGGCCAATAGAAAATAAGGATTTAAGTGGCATTATAATGGCATGATGGGTGCCTGGATGACTTTGGGAAAGCACCCACGGAATAGTCTGCGGATCTTCGGGGGCGTCTAACTCAGGAACTAGGGGATTTTAGTATTTAGGAGGGCAGGGGTGTGAACTGCACCGAATGATCTTCACAATGGCTATCTCGGCTCAAAAGCTCATACGAATGTGGAATACTCTTTGAACGTGTCGAACGTGCCCGCATCTCGAGCGTAACCCAACGTGCACGGCATCTTGGGCTCTGCGTATATTTCAAGCAGTAGCCCAACCTGCCATCTGTCTGAAGTAAATGACCAGACATGCAACCAGGGCCCACATGGACAGATGTATGGTGGCTACCAGTAAAATCGACGGACCGCGTGACGTTCCCACCTTTTGCGTGCTCGCATTTACTGCTGGCACAATTGCAAAATTTGCTGGAAGTGCCGGCTGGTACGGGAAATGCGGATGCAAGTAAGAGCACCTGAGTTATACCACGGATATGTAGAAGAAAGGCGTGACTGAGCTGACCTGTGCACGAGGCAGACCATTGCAAATATATTAGGTGTATGGGTCGTTCGTTGTCATATGGCTGTTTGACATGCTCTTGTAATGATGTGATCTCGAAAAGTTCTGGACACGCCGCTGGTCGCGTAGACACTGATCTCGCAAGCACGACGCCTGAACTACAGGATGATTTGGACAATTAGTGCCTAAAGAAAGGTCAGCATTGAAATAACATCGAGCGATACAACGCTTCACGCGGTCTCATGGGCGTGGTAACAATTTAGAAAATGGGAGGAGCAGTCGATTTTGAAACCAGTCATTTCCATGCATCAACGTAGCATTAATGGTACCATTGCCAATAAGTTGTGTCCATGGTCTCTCTAGCCCTCGTGTTTCTACGCCCATGGCACTTATCCATGGAATGGTTTTGGGTTCCTCTCCTTGTCAAGAAGCCGATAGCATTCGTGTACGGTTTCGAAGACACGGTGGCTGCAGCATGCCTCTTGGGAGTTGTGCGGCACTCATTATATTGATGTGACCACCGGGAGAACGGATTCGCCCCTATGTCAGCAAAGCAACACTACAGAGATCAGTATCGTTGACAACCATTCAAACATGCTTGGCATTGCCAAAAAGTTGTCTGTGATAATTTTAGAGTCAAATCATGCTCTTATTGGTTCACTTGGCCTGTGGCCGAGTAGTTATAACTTGAACTATGAAAATTTCCAGTTTGAACGACCAGCCTGGCTCGGCCCACGCGCCAGGTTTTCCACCAGCTTCACCGTTACAGTCACTGATACATTACAGCCGCAGATACACATATTAAGGTTGCTGACGTATTAACACACTGTTGTCTGCACACTAATACAATACAGTCGCTGATACATTAAAAGCATGCAGTTTCCAGCAAAGAAGAGTGCAACAGCAAAACAACGAAAAGGGCGTAATGAGTGAAGCGTATTATGAAGCTTTGGGATTTTTTTCGACCTTGTGGACGAGTTCTGGCGCGTCAAGCCGATACAGATGTCGCACGCAAGTGCCGCATTGCCAGCGACTGCTGCGGCTGAGGCTGATTGCCAGCTGCTGGTTACGTCCGGCCGGGCAGGTCGGTGCTGCGTCCACCACGGAGGCTGCGGGACCAATTGCGTGCAGTGTCGCGTCTGAAACCGACGCAATACGCAGTATCGCGTCCTGAGATCGACGCAACGCGCCGCGTTGCGCCTGAGAAACAAAAAAAGCACACACGCCGCGTTGCGCCTGAGAAACGACGCAACACGCAGTGTCCGCCGCTTGAGACCAATGCAATACGCAGTTGTCGCGCCTGAGAACGACACAACATGCGCGTTGCGCCTGAGAACGA
>NW_023596297.1:25671693-25676886 GCF_011947565.3 Pollicipes pollicipes | reverse complement strand
CGGATGACACTCCGCGCCCTCGTCCGATTACTACGGACTGAACACTCCACGCTTCATCCCATTATTACGGCGCTGAACACTCCGCTCCCGTCCCATTACTACGGCTGAACACTCCGCTCTCTCGTCCCATTACCCTGACTGAACTCGCTCTCTCGTCCCATTACTACGACTGAACACTCGCTCTCTCGCCCATTACTACGACTGAACACTCCGCTCTCTCGTCCCATACCATGACTGAACCCTGCTCTTCCCGTCCCATTACTACGACTGAACACCGCTGTCTCGTCCCATTACTACGGCTGAACACACCGCTCTCTCGTCCCATTACTACAGCTGAACCACTGCACTCTGGTCCCATTATTATACTTAACTCTTCGCTCTCGTCGGTTATAATTCAAAACGTCGAATCGCAAGGTTAGGTGGCAAGCGTGGGAGACGTGACGGGACCAAGTGCAGAACAGTAAATATATGTGCTACGTGATGTCTCTGCATTCTATGTTCGTGACATGCCGCTTGTTATTTACCGCTAGCACTTGTCAGTACTCTTCCACGTGAGGATGAACCAATGATTGTACCGGGACGTTGTCGTCTTTCTGTCACCGGTTTTCCATGATGTGTGCTGTCCTGTTGCTTTATTGCCACAACAGGAAAATGCAGCCTCTCGACCCCCCCCCCCCCCTCTCACAATCCGTACACTCCCGGTTATGGACGCGCGGTTGGTGTGGGGCCCGACCCTTCACAGCCACTCGGTGGCAGATTGTGATCGCCAGCTCGTCTCTGGTGGACTCTGTCCATAACCCACGCTCCGACCGTGCCAGGTCAATGACCCACGCTCCACCGCGCCAGGTCAATAGCCTACGCTCCCACCGCGCCAGGTCAGTAGTCCACGCTCCGACCGCGCCAGGTCAATAGCCCACGCTCCGACTGCGCCAGGACAATAGCCCACGCTCCCACCGCGCCAGGTCAATAGCCCACGCTCCCACCGCGCCAGGTCAATAGCCCACGCTCCCACCGCGCCAGGTCAATAGCCCACGCTCCCACCGCGCCAGGTCAATAAGCCACGCTCCCACCGCGCCAGGTCTCAAGGATAGAGATAGGGCTGAGGTGCAGGAGCGCTGGATGGACGGCAAGATGCCCGTCATCACGGCCACCGTCAGCTTCGGCATGGGCGTCGACAAGGCCACCGTCAGGTAAGATGCCAACCTCCCGGTGGCTGGAGTCTTAGTAGTTAGTTTAGGCCTAGTTTAGTAGCAGTTGTCACTTAAGTACCTATTAGCGGTATTTTGTTCCGCCCATATAGCT
Source organism: Pollicipes pollicipes (assembly GCF_011947565.3). Classification (NCBI taxonomy): domain Eukaryota; kingdom Metazoa; phylum Arthropoda; class Thecostraca; order Pollicipedomorpha; family Pollicipedidae; genus Pollicipes; species Pollicipes pollicipes. Next base: position 25,675,584 of record NW_023596297.1, on the reverse strand, counting down.
TTTTAGGTTAAGGTGGATTCGTGCCCCCGGTTGCATTTTGATGGTTAATTTGTTGCATTACTGAATCATCTGTTCGCATCCGGCTCGCGTTCGACTCGAGCTGAATCATGAATTGACTCACGAACCAATCGTTTGGGGTGAGCCGCGAGCTGAGTCGGCTCGGTAGGAAAAATGCCGCTTGAGCCATGAGCTGAATCACATTCTTTGTGAACTTCATTAGCTGAGTCGTGAGCCGATTGTTTCCAACAGTGGCGTGTCATGACCCGTATGGTTAAAATTAATATCGTAACATGAGGAAGCACGTCACGCCCCAGACAAATTACCAGATAATTTCGGAGTGTTTAAGTTACAGTGTGTAGCATTTGCCATAAAGCCTTGTGCAAATCAAATGTTTGAAAATTTGTGATTGTAATTTCTAAACAGCAGCAGCACAGTTCGTTGGTCGTGATAAAGTTGTCAAGTTTCAGTGAGGAACTAGGGTATTACGTACAGAGATCCTAGGTTGCTATACACTGTGCTAAAATCAGTGAAAGATCTGCTACCTATAAAATCCAGGGGCTGGTTATATTTGTCGTCAATTGTCAAGAATGAAATTATTCATGCCTGACCCCCCATTCACGACCTGAACTGTTGTAAGCATGCTTTTGCTTAGGATATTTGAAGTAAGCAGCAATAGTGGCAAGGTCTTCTTGTTTCATATGCAGATTGCTTGCCGCGGGAAGTGACCTGCCAAGGATTGCATCAACGACTTTTGTCTGTTTTGAAATGGGTGCATGATTCTTACTTTTTGTTCGGTTTGAACCACGTTTAATGTAAATAGGAAATACGGATAATATATAAATAACTACGCTAAACCAAGCCTAAAACTCGCAAATTGACATTGCCAGACGACATTTGTTTTGAAAGACATTGCCGTATCAGCGATCACTTTGCACCAAACGTTCTAAAAAAGATTCTTTGGGCTTTCGTTCAGTGTTTCGCCTCTCGTTGTGACTGTTGGAGGGAGTATGGTCAGGAGTGGGGTGCCGTTTGCATAAATCAGACAAAGCGTCCATGTGACAGGTGACTCGGCCAGTCGTTTGCGGTTCAGTTGAACAAAAGTAGACCGGCTAGGGATCCCTAGGCACTCCGTTTGGTTACCGGTGAGTTTGTCAGTTCTCTGCGCATCACCCGCCTCCGGCCTCTCAAAACCTGAACCAACCAGGGTCCACGCCGTTCCAGTGAAGCTTTGTAGGACCCAAGTGTAGAGCGGCAGACTGCCACCCCGTTCTGGCTCCTCGCGGCCTGTTGACAAGGTGTGTTTGTGGTGTCAGCGCGCGGGCGGCTGAGCGCTGTGTGGGGTGCCGGCAGGTTCGTGGCCCACTGGAGCATGCCACAGTCGGTGGCCGGTTATTACCAGGAGTCGGGCCGCGCCGGCCGCGACGGCCGGCCCGCCTTCTGTCGTATCTACTATTCGAAGCGGGTAACGAATCGCCGGCGGGAGGCTGATGATGGCTGATGGTGGCACCGGCTGATGATGGCTGATGGTGGCTGATGATGGCACCGGCTGATGATGGCTGATGATGGCTGATGATGACACCGGATGATGAGGCTGATGTGGCACCGGCTGATGATGGCTGATGATGGCACCGCTGGCGATGGCTGATGATGGCACCGGCTGATGATGGCTGATGATGGCACCGGCCGATAATGTCGCGTCTGCTTGAGGTGCACAACGGACGAGAAACCATTGCAGTGGCAGCTCAGGCTGTGCTCGAGCCTAGGCTGTTTGCGAAGCCATGCTGTATAATCTTGTTTATGTTATTTCGAATATCCAAGCCGTCATTGCTGTCATGATTCAGCTTTCATTCATTGTTGGAAAGAAATAGTTGGTATATTGCAACAATAGGATCTCACTGCATAATGCTGTGCCTAGTTGTGTTGGTACTGTCAGATTTAAAGCTGGCAAACTCTCTTTTATTATGGCAATGAAGTTCCTTGCAATTTGTTCATAGCCAGTGGCACTGGTGTCGGAAGTTTTGTCTCGAAAGTGAAGCGAAACAAAAAGAAAACGAAAATAAAAATCGTTTTGTGCCACCGTCTATTGACACAAACTCGTATGAGCCAATGATTTATGTTATCGCGACGTTGGCGATTTTTAGGACGTGTTTGCGGATAACAGTGGGGCACGCAGCTTTAAAGAGTGCCGCGTCTTATGTGTGAATGGAGTTGTGCACCGCCATGCGTGACCATTAGTCCTTTCTAATGACCTAGTGCTCGGCCGTTTGGTTGCGCCTGCTCGTTACCACATTGTTCGTGATTATGAAGGCCTGTACGCTGCACAGGCAATGGAGGTGTGGACTTGTTTTTACAGGAAAGGGAAACGGTGGCCTTTTTTTAAAGAGGGGAACGGCCCATAATAAGAAGGCCAACAAGAAGGATCTAACTCAAGAAGATATGAAGAGCTTCGAGATCATGGTTCGGTACTGTGAAGAAGCCAGGTGCGTTTGAGTTATATTGCACGTGGTTAGTGCCACGTATCCTCACGGGTGCGCGTCACTTGTTGCGACTTCATGACATCCACTCAATCAGTTGCGACCTACGGCAAGTTGTTCCTGAATGCCCAATGCAATGAGCTCACTTGGCACGTCGCATCAGGGATCGAGAATCATCACCTATGCTGTTGCATCTCTGGCCCATGCCACTGGTCGGGTACGCCTGGCGGCTGGCCTGAGCTAGCGCCGTGCCGTGCTGCCCGCTGTCAGGTGTCGTCACGCCGTGTTCACGCGCCACTTCGGGACGACCCTCCGGACTGCGGCAGGCAGTGCGACGTCTGCCGACACCCGAAATGGTGGAGAAACTGATCGGAGGCTACTTCAGGGTACGTGGTGATGTCATGGACGAAAAAAATATCCTGAACGAACAGAACGTCGGCGGAGGAGCAGAGCCGTCTTGTGTTGTTATGCTTCTGCATTTCTATGGAATTCAACCACAGCATGGCTGTTATCTGCCACGGTCGTGGAATGTTAAATAGTATGCTATGCAATGGTGTGCAACACCTGCCTGCAGGCATAACGAGAGAAGTGACCCACATTTCATGAACACAACACGAGCAAAATTGTTCCGTAAATTGTGGAAAATAGGACACGAAATAAAGCGAGGCCACGCACTGGATCACACTGTCGCCTCAAAGTGTAATTTTCAGCCCTTATCCCTCGCCGTGATAGGGAAGGGGGGACGTCAATGCCCCGACCAGCGTTTTTTGAGGATATCTCTCCAGCATTTCGTGTAATCGCTCCCAAATTTTCGGTATCCTCCGCTGCTTTCATAACGCGTTATTTACGTACAAAAAAGAAATGGGTAGCCCGTCTGGTTTCCGAGAAGCCTCGTTTTAGCAAGACTGCATAGCGATCTGCGGTCGGCATGGGCGCCGGCCGGCAACCGACGGATATTGCCAGTTCGATGGAGGCCCGAGCCAATTTTGAGAGCTGAGCGGTGTGAGCTTACCAAGAGAGCAGAGGCTGGATATGACCCCCAGATTCCGTGCGGTAGGGTTGGGGGCCCGAGTTTCAAAGTCGTCCAGCTGTGGGAAGAACTCGAAAGTTCTGACCGCTGCGAAATTACACCATCAACTGAGTTAAAAACGCCCGGACACGCATACGTGCCGTCTGTGGAGTCGGGGGCCCCGGGCCTCGGGGCACCTACGTCATCTTTTCTACCGAACACTAGGATATACGGGTCGTCGGCGTTGAACACTAACAGGGCTATGAATGGAGTACTATACGGGTCTTCGGCCCTTTCTCGTGATGTTCTTGATACATTTGCCCGTGAGTTTAAGTGTTTTCTTGTATTTACATGCTCGGATATAGTTATTTTATGTTATTCGATCGTTTATTTACTAATAGCAAGGAA
>NW_023596297.1:25567863-25671683 GCF_011947565.3 Pollicipes pollicipes | reverse complement strand
CGCACACGGCGTTCAAAGCCGCGAGCCACACGCCAAGTGCCCACATCCTCCCAGAGTACAGCTGCCGGTAGACAGCTGCGCGGTATTGCAGCCAAGCGCGGCAACGGAACGGACGCCAGCAGACCCAGCTCCCCCCTCCCGCGCCGGTCGAGACCTGAGGAGTCGTCCAGCCAACGGCACCTTTTTATTTTGGCCTTGGCCTTGGTCTGCGTCTTGTTCTCGTCCTCGGAGTCGGAGTCACCGTCGTCCTGTCCGTCCTCCTCGGCCCACTTGAGCGTGTAGTGCTTGCCGAGTGGGGGCACCGTCAGGCACTCGTCCATGTCCTCCCGGTCGGCACTCAGCCGCTCCAGCATCTGCGCGCGACAAACGGCGTCACACGGCGGCCGCCGCGCATGGTCGGCCGCAGTACACGGCGTCAGACACCGTCAGCTGCATGCCGGAGGGCCGGAGTGGAACGAGGGGAGCCATCAGCTACGGGATGACCATGGAATAAGAGACGTTCCTGCATGAATTCCGTTGTGACCAAAAGGAAAACTCCACATCTGTATGGGGTTTGAAATGAAACAGACATTTTTAGGACCATTCCGTGCAGTTCACAGCTCTGTCCTCTTCAAGACCTGAAACCCTCCAATTCATGGACTTCACGACCGCCCGCTAAGGCCACTTTTGAAGCCTCTGCCCCTGAAGGTCATTTCAAGGTCATTCAGATATGCATGCCACCATATCAACGTCATTGAAATCCTGCCACCCAATCGGACATGCGGCGTTCAAGCCCATGAACAACATTTTCGTCGAGCCGTTTAGATCTGGCGTCCGTGATCACGAAGTACTCGATGTGAAAACTACCCTGACAATTGCGCATGGCTAGCTTGGTAGGTCCTGAACGGCATACAAACGTTCCATGGTGCAATCAAACAATAACATATTGAGGAACATATTCATAAACTAGAAATTTGTTTAGTCTGGAGCTGAGCTTTTTACCGAAAATTAAACAAATAGTTTAAATTCAGCTTATTTCATCATCTATCATACTTACTTCCATATCTTCAAATGCGGAACATTCCCTTCAAACGTTTTACTCCAAAACACCTGTACTCCAAAACACCTGTCCCAGGCAAGGTCGGTAGGCTATGACGAGGATTCGAGTACCCACCTCCACGTCCTTTGTCGTGATGGGGCCGCAGTACTGCTCCATCGCCGCCCAGAACTTGTCAGGGATGTCGTTTTTCACCACGGGCGACGGCATAGTGGGATCGGCCTTGATTTGCGGCAGGATGTCCTCCGAGTTGTAGGCCTGTAGACGTGTCAACAACACTGCATGGAAACGCCATCTCGACAGCTCGTGAACCAGTGCGTTGGACGCTTGGATGGGCACCGACGTTCAGACCTGGGCACCACTTCGTTCAATGCACCACAGCGTGACTTTCCTGCAAGTCCCAAAACTGAACTTGCGATCTGGAATTCGTGCAGTTTGATGAAAGCCGTCGAGCAATGCGCTTCAACATCGCTGCAGTCGCCTAGTAGTGTTGATGGCCGTGAATCGAACTATACGAAGAATGCAGTCTCACAAGAACTGCCTCCGACGCGTTCCGGAGCCGTCAATGCGATGGTGCGGTTGTGCGGACGGCAGACACCGTACAACGCCACTCACCCCGGACGGGACCCGGACCCTGGGCGGCTTGATCGGGGTAACTTCCTTCGCCCTCCCGAAGGAGTCCTTGAACTTCTTGACGGGCCGCTCGCCGCTTCTGGCTACCTTCCCCGGAGAGCCCGGCCCGGCCTGAAGAGCGGCGGCGCCCCGTCAGCGCTGACGCCCCCGTCACGTCACTGACGTCACGTGCAGCGCCTCGTCGCGGACGGACACCGGCACGCACGACATCACGCGACTGGAAGTGATCCGTCCACACAAACATGACATAGTGGGAGCAACTGGAACGCGACGTACCGCGGTCGGCGGCCGGCCGCGTCGCTTGTCCATGCCGTTGATGAGCTTGATCTCGGCGCTGACCGTCTTCCGGCGGATGGTGGCGGCGGACAGCAGGGCCTCCAGCTCCAGCTGTATCCGGTCCACGTCCTCCATTGTGACGGTGCCGTCCGGCCGAGACACCACTGACGGCCGACAGAGGTCAGCGGCTGTGCAGTCAACATACTACCAATGCCACCTGCCTCTATGCCTTTTATGCTAGGAAACGTGACGCACGTCGCCGCCCACCCCTTTATGGAGGTCAGTCACAACCAGTGCCTGCAGAGGTCATAAGACACTGAAGGGAGCATGCTCAACTGGGGATTGAGCATGGAACCCCATCCCCCATATGGGAGCCAATGGTGCTAACCACTCAGCCATTATGCCCTGCCAAGTTGAGTGTGATTCTTTTTTATAGAAGACCTGCTACACCAATAAAGAACTGTCATCCAAGTCTGGAAATCATGACTCAAGGCACAAAAAAGACAACATACAGTTTTGCACAATATGTCCTACAAACAACTACACCCTGAGGAAATTTACATGCCATGCCTCACAGCAAACAAGTTGGAGACAGTTGATTTATGTTAACACATCTGCTTGCTTCACATTACCTGCAGCATATCTGGGGAGGGAATGCTCATGGTCTATGGCCAATATATCTGACAAGCTGAGAGCACAATGGTCTAGTTTAATGCTGGACTCATTGTCATCCTTCAGCTTGCTATGTTCTTTTCCTTTTGCAGTCTTTTGATGTTTGGGCTTAGGTGCCATTCTGTGTACTGAAATGACAGAAATAAATGTATATGGTAAACACAATGAAGTATTAACTGAGACATTTTCTAAAATATTTGTGGCAAAGTTTACAGAGACATATTTATGCCAACTTGGTTGAAATGTGAGGTACAGACAAGACACTGTATTAGGACAATCCACAGTGCATGTCATTCTGTCTTGACAATCTTAATACATGCACTCACTTTGCAGTAACATATCTGGAACATGATTACATAGGAAAAACCAAAGGTGGCCAAACATTAGGTGTTGTGTTATCTTTTTTGGAAACCACATTTCTGTACCACTCAGTAATTTCAAAACATCAACAGGACTGTGCAGATAGCATCAGTTCATCAGCTAAAAACTAAACAGCTGACAATTTACAATTGACATTAACCAGACATCTGACAACCAAGCACAAATGCTGACAAAAGTTGTTCAGAAATGATACAAAAAACAATGCACTGCATCCATTATAGCATGACTGAGGAGTCATGAAGAGGTGACAAAAATTAGGATGAGTTTTATCCTGGCCATATGATAATAAATGCTTGTCTCTATATACTGATTCATGCAAGGCCTGTGGTATACTACATTTCATCTGTAATAGTTGCCATCTGTCATTGATGACCAAAATCCTTACCCACAAAGGCCCAAGGCATGCATACACCTAAATCATAGCTCAACCTAATCCCCAATTCACCTAATATATTTGCAAAACTATCATGAAAAAATGAGTTTAGGATTTGATTACTTCTACTCCATGGTGTGAAAAACATTATCTTCTGCTATGACTGATCCACAAGGCTGTAATAGGCATTACAAATGATGCAATGTGAACACTTTAGTGACTTCAACAGCAACATAAGGCCTTGCAGGCCTGAATTAATTTTTCATAGATATCTGAATTAAAATAAACATAAGACAAACATACTAAGGAATAGGGCTTAGTTCCAACAACATTGACCAAATTTTTGCTGTGTGCAAGTATTTCAACTGACTTTAACCGACTTAAACTTTGATTCACTGAGAGTAAGTTGTTCAGTGCATCTGCGAGGAACATTACACACATACAAAATACAGTAGTAGTAGCCTTATTCCCTGGAGAAAAACCAAGAGAACTGAGATACAGATGGGTTGATATTTTCGCAACACACCTTTATCAAAACGACAGCAGAAGACTGTTCACCATTTACTTATATTTATGTATCATTTGACTGAGCGGACTTACGTCAAGCTGCAAATGTCTTTCTCCTGCCACTTTACACCATAAAAACTGATAAGATGTGCAGGATGGTGTAAAATCGCAAAATATATCATAGAACATTCACATTGGATTCATCCTTGATAATTGCCCGACTGGACGGGCAGGCTTCCCAGTTCCCGACACCCTCACACAGAAATCACAGACAAGCATCAAAACGTGCATTGTACAACAGCGTACAATTTCCCCGCATTTTTGGACCCGTAGGTCACAAAATTATCAAGACCCAACGTCTCCAACGCACATTCAAATCCAAAAACCCCCTGCTCCTGCGCGGCTTCTGGCGCAGTCTACGCCATCAGCTGATGAGGGATACCCTACAATCTGTAGTTGTGAAACGTTTTCAGCTGATGCTTCTGATTATTTTGAGGGGAATGTTGTAAAGTATGACTAATTTTGACTTAAGCATTTCAAAACTCATCTTAGCATACAGAAATGAATTCAAATAAATTTATTCATCAGTTTTTATTAAATTTGTAGAGATTTAGTGACAAAATGTACCATTAAGCAGCCCACAGCAGCATATATCTGGGTGTTTACAATCTACGACAGCTAACTATATTTTAAGCCACCGAAGCTTTGCGTAATACGTTTGTGGCGCAAATGAGACATGTTCTTGCGAGCCGAAACTGTCTACGTGTTCAATAGGCACGCCGGACGCACCAGACACGTTGAAGGCTTACGGCGGTGGTTTGGCGTACTGTTTGGTGTTGTCTATTAACTGATAAATATGGTGAGTTCATAAGTGTTATTTTTAAGGCTTCAGGCAATAACCATCGCAGCTACATTCATTGCGGAAAGTCACGACACACGAACAGAAGGGGCGCATAGCCTCGGTTATGTCGGCATCTCTGGCCGTAAATTTTAGATCCAGTATGCATTATTGTGAAAATGGCTCTCAAAACCCTTGAGAAAGCTAATAGGCTAGGCAATGTGTGCATTATAGGTTACCGGACCGTGTGCATGTTAGGTGTGCATGTTAGGTTATCGGACCGGGAGCCTGACGAGACCGGGACCTACAGGCCTGGTGGCCTTTTACAATTCCCGATCACCATAAGGTAAGGTAAGGTAAGGTATTATCTGTGAAGCAATTGATCAATATTAAATCCTCTCATGCATTTGTACCTTAATATTTAATTTTGCACTTTTGACTGCAGTCATAAACTTAAAGGAGAGCTAATCATTAAACTGCAAAATTGAAAAAATTGGTTTGTAGTGTGTTGAAAATTTGATAATGATGGTATAAGCAATTCCAATGGCTTTGAGCATTGGCTTTTGCAGTTTTGCAGAGCATTGGCTTTGGGCTTTTGGCTTTTGTCACAACATGTGGGGGCTTTTATCTGCTCTTGTTTGTACCATTCTCAATGGCTGTGATGGACTTTTGCAGATTTAGTTTGTATGATTGGAAAAATGACTTTCAAAGGCATTGAGAAGGCTAACTGTCTGGGGATTCTGAAATTAAACTTTTATATTTATTGATAGCAGTTCATTGACAGGTGCTGATTTGTGCAGGTTTGTCACACTACATGTATGCAGTCCTGTTGCAACACCTTGACTTGTGATCTCAACCAAACATCAGAAATGTCTTGTTGGTTTGTGAGCTCTGCATAATTATGCCCATGCCACTATGCATCAACTATTGGTCACAGAACCTGGAAGTGCTGGAGGCAAGCATGGGTTTGCTTCAGAGGTGGGAAGGCTGCCCTTCTGCTCCATCATGCTTTCACCATCTGTGGTGGTTGTAGTAATATGGATGGGGAAGCTATACTGCCTCCAAAGATTAGGAAACATTCTTCCTATGTTCATCCAGCGAAGCAGGCCACCATGCCTATATTGAAGTATGCCAATTACTCATTTCAGAATACACTCTTTCCAAACATTTATGACCCACTTTAGCATGCCTATATGCCAAGCAAAAGCTTCTATATGTTGATACATATTTTGTAAAGCTCATACATTCTGTGTCTTGCCCACATTTAAAATACTGATGTCATGGTAGTGTGCTGAACATGGGCTGCAATGCCCAGTGTGCAGTCATAATGCTAGAAGATAGCACTATGTGCAATGAACATTTCTTTCACCTTTTCTCTATTTAAATCTAGACAGTAGACACCATGTGAGTAGCCTGAAGTTTAGCCAGCCAGTAACATGCTGTGATGCAAATAGCAAGTGTTCTGTGCTTTATTTTCAGGTTGATAAGTCCAGGCTATCAGGACACTTGATGCAGTGTGTTCTTGACCAGTACTTAGACATGTACCATTTCTGATTTACATATGTTGTGTCAAATAATACTACTGAAGCAATTGGACCTGCCCCTTACATGGCTATCCATTACAAAATCAACTGCTCTTGATGTCAAGTTCCAAAACTGCTTGTTTGGAAAATTTCAGATCCAGTAATCAAGATCAAAGGCTTTACCATTGCTTTAAAAACAGGTCTGAAAGCTTCATTCCATTGTGTATTGGCAAAATGATGCACATACATGCACACAAACACATGATAAGCACCCCTTCAACTGATGCCTTACTACACTTGTCTTACACACTGGATGCTTCAGGTAATCAGATGGTTATAGAGCATTACAGGTCTGTCATTGTCAGCAATATCATACACTTGAAGGTGGCTAGATGATTGGAATCAACAAAGCCAGGAGACAGTGGGGCTCCAACCAGGTAGCAGCACCACTACCCATGCGCCCGTGCGCGCCCCCTCGTCGCCAGCCTACTAGGGCGCCGGGCACTGGTCGTCGTCCAGCGCCGTGTAGCTCTCAGAGAACATGAGGTCGGCGGGCAGCGGCAGGTCGGGCCAGTCGGTCAGCCGCGCCAGGCCCCAGTAGCGCGAGCGCAGCAGGTGCGCCGCCATCTTGGGCTGCCGCTGCCGCGTGAAGATGCCCTTGCGGTTGCCAACCACGCGCGTCGTGTCCTGCTTGGTCATGAAGTCGGCGAAGTTCCAGATCATCTCGCCGGCGAACCAGCCCCGCGCGCGCATCGCCTCGAACGCGTGGAAGTTGCGCGCCATCAGCTGCGTCTGGTACTCCTCGGAGAAGACGAAAGTGGGCTCTTCGTGCAGGCCGGCCACCGTGTCGGCGCCGTACTCGGAGTTGATCACCGGCTTGTGGAACGTTTCGTGCCAGAGCGTGAAGAAGTGCTCCGACTGCAGCTCGATGACCTCCGTGTGGCCCGTGTCCGAGTACCAGCCGAAGTAGCGGTTGGCGCAGACCACGTCAATTAGTGGCGCAATCAGCTCCGCGTCCGGGTACGTGTTGAGCACGGCCGTGATCGGCCGGGTGCCGTCCAGGGTGCGCGCGTAGTTCACGAGGCGCGTGTAGTAAGGCACGGCCTCGGGCTGGCTGGTCTTGGCCTCGTTGCTCAGCGACCAGATGAAGACGGACGGCCGGTTCTTGTCGCGCCGAATCATGCCGTCGAGCGCGGCGAGGTGCTCGTTCAGCAGGCGGTCGTCGCCCGCGGTGGCAGAGTAGTCGAGCGACACGGCCGGCGTCTCGTCGATGACCAGGATGCCGCGCGCGTCCGCCGCGTCCATGATCTCCTCCGCGTACGGGTAGTGCGACGTGCGGAAGCAGTTGGCGCCCACCCACTCGATCAGGTTGAAATCCTTGACGATGAGCGGCAGGTCGAGGCCCTTGCCGCGTAGGTCGCTGTCCTCGTGCATGCCGAAGCCGCGGATGTAGACGGGCCGGCCGTTGACGGCCAGCGTCGTGGCGTTCCAGCTGAACTGGCGGATGCCGAACTTCTGGCGATAGACGTCGCGCGCGCCGGACGCCGCCGCCATGCGCACCTCCAGCGTGTACTGGCGGCCGGGCTGGGCGTCCATCAGGTACGGCCACCACAGCTGCGGCGCCGTCACGCTGATGGAGCCGGTGGAGCCGGCGGCCTCGGCCATCACGCTACCGTCGGGCGTCGCCAGGCTGACCTCAATGGTGGCGCTGTCGTCGGACAGCCGCGAGCTGGTGCTGACGTGGTACTTGACCGTGGCGCTGCCGTCGTTCTCCAGCGTCGTCGTCACGACCACGTCGTCGATGAACGTCGGCGGCGTCGTGTACAGCACCACCGGCCGGTGGATGCCGGCGTAGTTGAAGAAGTCGAAGTTGTACTCGAGCGTGGCATAGCCGGCTGGGTACACATAGTTGGTGTTGTTGTCCTTGTACACGGTGCGACCCTGCGGCACGGTGACGTCCGTCAGTGTGTTGTTGACGGCGACGGTGACGAGGTTGGCCTGGCCGGGCTGGAGGCGGTCCGTGACGTCGGCGGCGAACGGCAGGTGGCCGCCGCTGTGCGTGACCACCAGCGCTCCGTTCACGTACACGCTGGCCGTGTAGTGCGCGCTGCCGACACGCAGCACGGCGCGCTGGCCGGCCCACGAGCGTGGCACCCACGCCTCGGTCGAGTACCACGCCCAGCCTAGGTGGTCGCGCACGCTCGCGTGCTCGGTGATGTCGTTGTAGCTGGACGGCACGGGCATCGGCAACACGGCGCCGGAGGCGGCCAGCGGCGCCGCGAACCAGCGCTCGCGGAAGCCGCGCTCCGGGTCGGCGCGTGGCGCCAGCCGAAACTGCCAGACGCCGTCCAGGGAGCGGAGCTCGCGGTACTCGCTGTCCTGCGGCTGCAGCGACGCGAACACGCCGTCGTCGGCGAGCCGGGCCCGCTTCGGCCGGTCGGCCGAGGCCGTCACCAGCACCGCCAACAGCAGGCTCCACTTCATCGGGGAGAACGGCGGGCGTGACAGGCAGCCGGCGACCCCACCGCGGTAATGCGACACGCGATAGGCGCCGCCCGCCGCCGCGCAGGCCTCGGCTAGAGGTGGGCCGCCCGCCGCGGTACTTGACGCCCGGTACTGGGACTGGCGTGCCCCGGGCTTATCTGCCTGGGACGTGATTTGTTCAGCCCGGCGCGGCCGACTCGGCCGCGGGTAGTTTCATCTCGCTGGCCCATTGATGATGCCATGTTTTGCGTTATGCGTCTGTCTGCGACCACTTCGTCAGTCATTAAAGCAGACAAATGCTGTCTAGTCCAGCCTTGCTTCGATAAAAGATGAATGTGTTCCATCGGATGGCCGTTTTCGCTCTTGCATAACTGCGTTGTTTGAGACGTCACCGATGTCCATCTCTTCTTTATCGGGCATTGCACGAGCCCGTGTCTTTGTCCGATTGTAAAAGAGGGCATCCACTTGAGTTCGCTTCTTCGTCTGTTTTTTCATGTTTGCTTGTCGGTAAAAACAATGATGTAATGCGCTTTTACCCGACATTGACCTGGCTCCTCAGTGGCACACCATCGACCCGGGGGGGGGGGGGGGCAGAACTGATCCTCATTATCTCGAGAACGACTGTACCGAATCCAAAAATTCGAATCACATTGAATAGCGCCGTAGCGTGCCGTCTCAGACCACACAACAAAGTTAAGTTTAAGGGTGTATTAAGGACGCAGGTTAAGATCAAATTATTAAATTTCTATTTGGAATATCTGAACCCTCCCACAGCGCATGCCATTTCGAAGCGTACCTCATGCTGTGAAATATCGCGTCCTGATCAAACGCGCTACATAGGAAGGTGTCCAATGTTACGCACGCTGTACCAGGCGTAGAGTTAAGGTCATGTGCCGTGAAATGAGAGCTGAAAACTTGGTGTATATGTCTGTTTTGCTCTCTTTATTTCCGCCATAGATATGCCACGCACGCTTCACCCAAACACACACCATCTACAGAACTGAATGTAGCTTACTGTGACCCATCTCAAACGGCACATCGAGTGTCGCGCACTTAGAGCTGATTGGAATCGCCTGCGCACGTCACACTCGCGGACAGCGATGCCGTGCCGCTCACATACATAGCTGGCACATTGGCGGCGCGCTGTCTTCTGTGGCGGCCGACTTTTGCGGCGCTTGTAGTCGGGATGGCCAATCAGCTCCGTTACGCCAGCCGCGCAGCGATCCTTTGATCCGCGGGTCTGGGCTCACCTGGCCACGGGCAACATGCGCCACGAGGCATTTAAAGCCATAATTCAGTCATTGTTACAGGTAACTACTTGAAACTTGTGACAGGTATCCTTCGTAGTCATATCTAGAACACCTGTTTTCAGGTTTGCATCATGTTGAGTGTGAAACAAAAGAAGTGGAGTATGCTTTTTATCAGTATGTTTGTTATTTCACTTTGCAATATTTCAGTGTGCAATATTGAAACAACACAAGACAGATTAATGATAGAATGATTGGGTCATGTTCTCTGTTTAAGATGTCAAATATGTTTTTTCGTTCGGCTTCTGTGTTAACTTGTTTACGATTATGCGATTTTGTTAAAAATTGGTATACATAACGTTACTCTGACGTCGCTCATTTTGATATGTTGTCCCAGGACGTTTTTGAATTATTGTCAATATTGGACCCGGGGGGCGGACAAATTCGAACCCCCTCCGGTCAGTACCGGATTTTAAAAGCTGACCTGACATGCCTTTACCCTTAAGATAACCAGGGTATGTTACTCCCATTGGCAGACTGCCAGCACTCAGCAATGGTTTGCAATGGGGCATTGGCAGGCATTGTCGTAGATGTTGATAATCATTGGTATGATGCGAGAGTGCTTAGCTCTCACGGTGGAATGATTGTTCGCACAACACACCAGACGAGGCCGTTAGTCCGAACAATTATCCCATTCGTGACGCCGATTCATGTCTCAATAATTCCGTGGAATAGCTACTTACATGGGATGGTGCGACATTGCCCTCCTTCTGCCGTGACGAGGGGCATGCCTCAGCCGAGAGCAGGTCCAACAATGTGGGGAAATTGGATAAGTTGTTTGGTTGCGAGCCACAGTATGCAAGGACCCCTGGCAGTACCAAGCGTAGTCATTCCGCAATAAGTTAAGAACCATGGAAGTAACCCTATGCTCAGAATAATGAACAACGTGCTCCCAAAACTATCGAATGCGTAGTTTGTGCAGACTTTTTGTTATTACGAACTTATGTTTGCAAACGGTATCTTAACTTATGTGAAAACGCTCAGGAGCTCACTTGACTACATCTCTTCTGTCATGTGTAGATCGTGGATGATAAAGCCGCTGCACAGCGGTACACCGTTGATGTTCAAAGTCAAAATGAGGTCCTCACGATACAAACCGATTTTTTTAGGTTGTTTTGCGTAAAGCCGCGCTTCCACAGGAGCGCCCTGCTCTCTCCGAGCGGGGTTCCTGGTGGCGGAGGGCCGTCGGCTGGTGGAGAGCACGTTAGGCGGCCTGTATCGAGGCTGATGTTCCATGTACACACGTGATCAGGCGCGTGTTCGGTTTCAGTTGGACATTGAGCAGATGAGCCGGTTCGTGTCGCCGGTGAACCCCTCCATATACCCGCACCTGACGGCGCTCCTGCTCGGCATCGGCATCTTCTATATGGCCTGGTTCTTCGTGTACGAGGTAGGGCGCGTTCCGTGGGGCGTCCCCACTCCCCCTGATCGCACATGCCCGCGTTGATTCTGATTTGCACCTGCGCGTGCACCCGCTCCGATACGGTTGGCGAAAACAACAGGATAGTGATTGGACATCACAAAAGGCCCTTTCAACATTATGGGACGCGGGTGGCTTATGCCATGTGTTCATGTGTTTTCACCGCGCGTGTGTTGAACGATGGTCGCGGCTCGTGTCAATGACACCACTTGTAGATGATCATTATGCCCTTTGGTCGTTGGAACTTGAACGTAGCATGTTTTGGCGTGAGTATCAGCTTGGTGTATTTTTAGGCCGCTGAGTTCATCGCCCCGCCGATACGCATCTGCTGATAACATTATAAACACAGACATAGCAATTATGAGCACGCAGATGTGCATAACCAAAATGGGGGCGCTTATATGCGTATGCGCAAGTGGTCGTGTCGCGATGTTCGTATCAAAGAAGGTCTTAAGTGCAGATGTTTATATCGTAATTGTTCGTATACGCGTATGTTCATCAAGTATCACATTGGTATCGTTGTATGTATCGCGGATGTTCGTTAAGTGTAACATTGGTATCGTCGTATGTATCGCGGATGTTCGTAAAGTGTAACATTGGTATCGTTGGTGTCGCCAATGCTCGTACATGCACGTTGGTAAGGTCAACATCAATAAGAAATCGGGTGGCGTCAGGTCACCCAGGCCTTCGTAATGCAAGTGAGACTCGTTGAATACATATCGATGTGTTGGTTTATAGCTATACACAGAGTTTCATGAAGTTATTTGACTTTTGAGTACGTACAGATTGTGTCTACCTGGCTATTATATTGGTAACGAGGAGATATGAACGACTAATTAAGAGCGTGCGACTCTCTGTGTGCGTGCTTGCGTACTTGCGTGCGTACGTGCACATCACATTTGCGTCTGCGATCATCCTTTCTACGAACATTTGCGGTTCGAACGATTGCCATGACGACATTGGCATCCCCAAACAATGGCGGTGCGAACATGTGGGCTTCGAACACGTGTGGTTACAAATCTCTGCGGTGCGAGCAATTGCAATACGTCATTGGCGATCATGAACATTTGCGCTTGCGAGCCTCTGCGGTACGAGTAAGGCGGTGCGTCCATGAGTGGTTTCGATCATGTGCGGTTGCGAACAGCTGCCGTGACATATGTCTGGTGTGCGTACTTTTGTCCGGTTACCATATCCGCCGTTGTGCGGCATGTCGCGCGAGGCGCCTGACGGGACGTGCCATGACCTGCCCCAGGTCACCAGCACCAAGCTGACCCGGGACCTGGTGAAGGAGCTAGCGCTGGCCGTGATCGCCGCCCTCTTCATGGGAGTCGGCACCGTGTTCCTGGCACTCACAGTCGGCATATACGTCTAGGTGAGGCCACGGCAGGAAACTCACCAAAGGTGCAGTAAGGGTTTCCTTGGGAGAGCTTGGGGCTCAGTGAAAGCTCTTCTCGACGAGTTTTACGAGACGAGGATAACCTCTCCCCCTGGACTACACCTTTAAAACTCGCTCAAATAGCTCTCTCATATCGATTTCTGGAATCACTGAACCATGACTCGACTCGCGACCCTTTGTGGAATGTATGTGTATCTGGTTTTTCTTCACTTATGTCCGAGATGCTTTTTTGTATTCCCAGTGAATGCCTAATATTTTGGACACCTATTAAAGTATTCTTTTGAACACGTGGTATCATAAATTCACATAGGTGGTTTAGGTCACGAAGATATGACGTCATTAGCCAAGTGCTGGGCTTGACTGCCATCGCTTCGTCCCGCTCAAATTTGATCCGTGTTTCTCTGGTTTGGATTTTTGGACGGGATGTTTATTGTTCCTAGGAGATGAGGTATCTACATTATTATGACAATTTTATATCGCGGAATAATTTTAAGTTTGGGTCACTCGGAGACGTCCAAGTGCTTCAGATTTGTATTACAGCTTATTTTTGACGCGCGTGTGCGATGGATCGGTCAGGAAACCGAAGTCGTGCTTAAAATAAAACAAATCAATACTGACTTGACTGTTGCTTGTTACATAAGGTGATGTGGTCTTAAGGTCAAAGTCTGGAAGCTTTGGTGTTCAGTATTCAACCAAACGAATCGTAATTTTTGCGTCCATTACAATTTTAATTTGTGTTGCGAGTAACTGAATTTTAATTCGAGAAACTGCGTTGTTTTTTCTGATTGCGGTGTTGAGGCTCTTTGATCATATTTGACGTATTACGAGATGTCATCACATGATTTTGATGGTTTGTAAGGTATGTTAATCGACTTAACATGATCACTCACCTGGTAGAGACCAGCGTATGGGAAATTATCTTTACCATGCCCACAATCCCGCACACAGCATTTGTTTATCTTGCCATAATTCGTTGACATGTCACGTGGAGAGTAGCCGGTCCATGCTTGTTGTGTTTTGTGTACTGTTTTATTCACACTGAGTGCGGAGACGGCTCTGAACGCATCCGTGGCTCAGCCGGGTGTTGCATCATTGGAATCATGCAGGGCAGTTCGTCACCACCTTGTTGCCTTTACCACCATCACACGCGTGTGTAATTAAGCCCATGTTGTTTTTGCAGCGCTCCTGGGGAGATGGGAACTCGGTTTTGTTTGGCGAGTCCGTTGAAGAATATTGCACACGCACGGCGGACCAAGTGATCTTCATTAAGTCAAGTCATCCACTGCATGGGATTGAGGCATCAACCTGCTGGCGATTCAAAATATACGCCGACTCGAAAGCGACATTTGTTTATCGTCGCGGCAACAGACGGCTACCTGTTGTTTTAATTTTTTTTAAAAACCGTGGTTGCTGCTCGTCGTCGGTGTGGCGACTTGGTTTATAGGTCAGCGTGCGCGCAGCCAGAGCCTTGGCAGGTGAGGGGGCACAGGGTTGACAAAGGGTGCAATCACGGTGAAACAGTGACCCCCCTCCCAAGAAATGGTGCGATATGGTCCATCACGCAGGTCAGAGAGCATGTTTTTCTGTACTATTTTTCATGTTTTCCTTCCATAATTGTTTTTAGCGGCCAGAAGCTGTGGGAAGTAAATCCTGCCAGAATTTCGTCGTCAAACTGAAGAAAGCGCGCTTTAAACGCTTGCACGAAGAAAATCGCCGGCGCTCTTCATTTTGCTATGTGATCCAGTGGACTCTTGAAACCGATAGAGCTCAGCAGCTTCGTCAGCATTTTTCTCTGGGTTCTACAGAGGTGTAAGAAACCCCGCGAATGTGATCGTAGATCGAAATGGGTAAACAACTTGCATGAACATGGCCAAACCACGTTTGGAAATGTTCAACGTTCAAGTCCCCGGGCGTCGATTTCACCGGTGCGACTTGTAGATTGATGGTAATCGCGGGTTTGCAATAACAGCACCGCGAAGAGGTGCTGGAATGTGATGAGGGAACTGGAAGAGTACGGGAATAATCTCTATTTTTGTTGTTGCTATAACTGTAAATCTGTCCAGAGGACATTCTCAAAGACGCAAAAGTAGCATACGCCCCGTCGGTTCCGGTGTGCCTTCCTATCTTTTCGGGCCTCTTCGAGTATTGTCTCTGGCCGACCGGGGACCCCTTGTCAACAGGGCCCCATTTTAGGCGCCCTTTTGGGGCACTGAGAGACGCTGGGGCCCCGACCAATGTAAATCACTGGCTCGGGCTGCGTCCCTGCTTGTGGAATATGACCTCAGGCCCATACTGGTGCGGAGTCGACTGCGCGTTATTGGTGATGTCTAACCGACACACAGATCCTGGTCGACTCAGGGGTCCCTGGTTACCATGCAAGGCCCTCAGGCTGACAGTGGAGTGTCCGGCCCTGAAAACCATGCCAGCCAAGCGTCTTCCCACTCGTCCAATCAGGCTTTGCTTGCACATAATGCTTACGCAATGCTTGCGAAGCGTCCGTATAGCGTCCAAGACCCTAACACAATGCTTGCCGAGCGTCTCTGAAAAACGAGCCTAGGTCTTAAGAAGGGCAGGATGGTGAACAGCACCGAAAGGTTTTCAAGATTCCTATTTCACTAAAAAATATAAATGTGGAACACTCCGATTAATGAGCGGGTTTGGTTGCGTGGTTATGGAGCCGTTTATTTCGTTCTGTCAGCAGCCTCACTCTTAACCGGTGAGTCTGGTTATGTGGTCGCATTATTGTTTAATTCACTTTGCCAGCAACCTTGCTCTTAACCGAGTGTGGGTGTGCGTGGTCACAGAAACGTTTAGTGTACTTTGCCAGCAGTTTTGCTCGAAATGGGTGAGTCTGATCATGTGGTCACAGTGCCGTTTAGTTCACTTTGTCATGTAGCGTAGCTGTTCAAAGGCGATGCAAATTCCACAGTGTAGTCATTGAGTAAAGTTTGTCTGAAGAAAAGTGAAGTATTTTAACTGCATAAAGGTATGGTTTAGAAGTAAATCATAATTGTAATGGTTGCAGAGTTCGAACCACCCGTTCCAGGCTCCCAGCGGCTATGACGTAAGCAGCGCCACCACAGGCCGCTGTAAGAACTACACATTCTGGACATCGCTGAAAGGGGACTCGGGTGGAAATAGCAATGGGAAAACCTGTTTGATATTCCCGGAACCAACTGGCTCATTGAGTCAATTCACCTGATCCCATAGAAGCCAGTGATCTTCGATCAGGTACCCGGCACTGGAAGCCTCACTTGCGCTGTTGCTGCTGTTAAAACACTTCTCGGCGTGTGGTCGGCATGGTATTGCCATTAATTGACTCCGATGTGATCGATTTACACGTTCTCATGGAATCCAGCGACACCAGGCCAAGCGCACGGCACTGAAAGTCATCCTTTATGTTGCTTTGCTGTTAAAACAGAACAGAAAACGCATCGATGGCATACAACTAGCCAAAGACGACTGGCGATGGTAAGTCTGCTCCACAGGATACAGTGGTTCCAGTTTCCACAGGATGCAGTGGTTCCAGTTTCCGCAGGATGCAGTGGTTCCAGTTTCCACAGAATCCAGCGGTTCCATTTTCCACATAATGCCAGGGTTCCAGTTTCCACGGAGGTACCGGGTCAGATGGCTGAAGCTGTGGGATTCTCATACATCTGCCGTGAATACAAACATTTATGAATGCTTGATCCACATGATTTCACTCTGAGTCGACTCGCTGCACTCCCAGGCTCGTCGGTTTACTTGTTTAGTCTACAACATCCCAATACTCGATGGATGGCTGGGACAGGACCGCTAATGACTATGTCAATGCAAACGGTGCGTTCGTGTGAAAGAGATCGTTAGTTTTCCGGAGGACCATCGACCTGATTCGAAAACCGACGTTGAAAAGGAAAAGTCTCTATAAGCCAAAAAGTTGCAAGGTAAAGGTAAGAGAGGCATTGGATGGGCGGCGTCGTACACTCCGAAGTCGTCGTCGTCATCGTAAAGGCTGACGCGGCTCACGTCGAGCCGCGCCGTCGGAGCCTGAACGTGGACTGATCGGCAAGGACCGTGCGTCTCCGCCCGCGTGTTCCATAAACCCACGTGGCCCACGTATGGGCCCCAGACGGTGAGGACCAATCGGCAGAGGGGCCGCTCACACCGTCGCGGAGACGCCGCTGCCGCACCGGCAGCGACGGCCCGTTTGCCGGCTAACACGGTGCGTTTTGAACGGCATCAGCAGTAATCAGACACCACAAAGGACCAAGTGCTTAGCATCATGTCTAAAAATATGTTTTCGATGGCAGACACACATTAACAGCATCACTGAATGCTGCACCTCCACAGAAGATTGGGCGAATGACACGTAACATAGATAAAGTATTCCTCTTTCATGTTACCCTGAGGATATGACATCATCAACGCGAATATTCTTAGAAGCGATGAGTTTAGGCTGCGGCTCATGTATCGTATCATCTTAATTAACAGCAAAAAGGATGGCGTAAAATCGCTGATCAATTTCGTATGTACGAAGACATACGAAAGTGACAGCCTTTCTGGCTTCAATGCGACTACGTGTCGAGCTGTTGTTTCATTACTGCAAATACCCGCATTACTATCAGGTCGCCTTAGTGCGAAATCAAATGTATTGTTTCTCGAAGAAAAAGTACCGAAAACTTTTAAACAAGTACATGACAAACATCTCCTGCGATGTGGAGGGCGTTATGAATTTTTATGTGCCGATATTTAATACCCAACTTTTCTGCGACATAGGGATCCTGCAGAAATTAACATATTGGCTTCAAAGGCTTGTTTTTGTTCTCTTGCAGGACAAGCAAGTATGCAATTACGGCATCGCAAGCACAACATTTGTTATGCGTACGTGGATGCTTTAAACTTGCCAGTAGTTTTAAAGAGAACGCACCACATTTGATTAATTAGCGCAAGGACCAGATATGATGGAATAGGCTCATTTGTAAATATTGGTACACTTGTAACTGCGAAAGGCTGCTCTAGAACACATTCTTTCACTATTTAGTAAACATGTTCCTCAATACGTCATTGTTTGATTGCGTCATAGAAGGCTTGTATGACGTCTAAGGGATTGCGAAACTGGCCTACGAAATTGTCAGCCTACAGGACGGACTGACCCACTTGTTTTACTTTAACTTCTCGAGAAGCGTCGTGCTAACGGTTGTGGCGTTTCCGTAACCCACATAACGTTCGCGCGTGTTTTGGCCATTCCTCCTGATGTCCTTGCATATTAAGCCGTGATCTTATAATGTTGACTTGCGTTCACATGCTCGCTTATGGTGCTGTTCTTAAGTTCTCAGGTCGCAAGTTTTATTTCCGTAATAACAGTTCCAATGTTCGACTGCCTGTATTATGTAGCACAAAACTTGAATTGTGTTGGAAATTCTCACTGACTGCATGGCATTGGTCGAGAGTCAATTGAAGTCCGTTGGTTCCAGAAATCGTCCTATTGCACGCCGGACACGAATAACTCTGCAATTATGTTGTCTTGGTCTTAAACGTCGCGTTGCCAATGAGGGGCAGGATTTCAGTGACATTTGTATTGCGTCATGCATACCTGGGTGACCACGAAATAGTCTGCACGAAACAGTCTTCACGACTTCGCGGGCGTCTAACTCTAACTCGGAGACAAGGGTTTCAAGTCTTAAGGACAGGGCTGTGAACTGCACCGAATGATCTTCAAAACAGCTATCACAGCTCAGAACCTCATGCAAACGTGAAACGCTTCCTTTAAATGGAATGTTCCACACTTGCAGATAGTGAAGCAAACATCAAATGTGATGCAATAAGCTCACTTACAATTTTTGGTATATTTTTAAGTGGGAAAACCTGCTCTAGACAACAATATTTACATTTTTAGTAACTATGCTTCTCAGTACGTAATTGCTCTATTACGTTATGGAACGTTTGTATGACAGCACTCACTTGTAGGTCTTTAATCTCCCGAGAGGTGGCTCGGGAGGGTACTGGATGTGTGGTGAACCAAATATTGCTAGGTGCTCTTGTTTTGGCCCTTTCTCGTGGCGGTCTTTCCTATTTATCCGTGAGTTTAAGGTGCTTGCTTGTGCTCACATACTTCGTCAGAGCGCTAATCTTAAGTTATTCGATTGCGTCTCATGCTTCCGTAACCACTGGGAAGAATGTGTAGCTTTTTGCATTATATAGCACAAAACGTTATTCGTGGTAGAATCTTGCATAGCCTGCGCAACATTCATTGAAAGCCAATTGTCGGCCGTTTGATCTGGAAATCGTGCTCACGAAAGCCAGATATGAAAAACTCGAAACTTATGTTTTGATTAACCTTGCGCACCTCATGGCCAATAAAAAATAAGGATTTAAGTGGCATTATAATGGCGTGATGGGTGCCTGTATGACTTTGGGATAGCACCCACGGAATAGTCTGCAGATCTTCGGGGGCGTCTAACTCAGGAACTAGGGGATTTTAGTATTTAGGAGGGCAGGGGTGTGAACTGCACCGAATGATCTTCACAATGGCTATCTCGGCTCAAAAGCTCATACGAATGTGGAATACTCTTTGAACGTGTCGAACGTGCCCGCATCTCGAGCGTAACGCAACGTGCACGGCATCTTGGGCTCTGCGTATATTTCAAGCAGTAGCCCAACCTGCCATCTGTCTGAAGTAAATGACCAGATATGCAACCAGGGCCCACATGGACAGATGTATGGTGGCTACCAGTAAAATCGACGGACCGCGTGACGTTCCCACCTTTTGCGTGCTCGCATTTACTGCTGGCACAATTGCAAAATTTGCTGGAAGTGCCGGCTGGTACGGGAAATGCGGATGCAAGTAAGAGCACCTGAGTTATACCACGGATATGTAGAAGAAAGGCGTGACTGAGCTGACCTGTGCACGAGGCAGACCATTGCAAATATATTAGGTGTATGGGTCGTTCGTTGTCATATGGCTGTTTGACATGCTCTTGTAATGATGTGTGATCTCGAAAAGTTCTGGACACGCCGCTGGTCGCGTAGACACTGATCTCGCAAGCACGACGCCTGAACTACAGGATGATTTGGACAATTAGTGCCTAAAGAAAGGTCAGCATTGAAATAACATCGAGCGATACAACGCTTCACGCGGTCTCATGGGCGTGGTAACAATTTAGAAAATGGGAGGAGCAGTCGATTTTGAAACCAGTCATTTCCATGCATCAACGTAGCATTAATGGTACCATTGCCAATAAGTTGTGTCCATGGTCTCTCTAGCCCTCGTGTTTCTACGCCCATGGCACTTATCCATAGGAATGGTTTTGGGTTCCTCTCCTTGTCAAGAAGACCGATAGCATTCGTGTACGGTTTCGAAGACACGGTGGCTGCAGCATGCCTCTTGGGAGTTGTGCGGCACTCATTATATTGATGTGACCACCGGGAGAACGGATTCGCCCCTATGTCAGCAAAGCAACACTACAGAGATCAGTATCGTTGACAACCATTCAAACATGCTTGGCATTGCCAAAAAGTTGTCTGTGATAATTTTAGAGTCAAATCATGCTCTTATTGGTTCACTTGGCCTGTGGCCGAGTAGTTATAACTTGAACTATGAAAACATTTCCAGTTTGAACGACCAGCCTGGCTCGGCCCACGCGCCAGGTTTTCCACCAGCTTCACCGTTACAGTCACTGATACATTACAGCCGCAGATACACATATTAAGGTCGCTGACGTATTAAACATCACTGTAATGTCTGCACACTAATACAATACAGTCGCTGATACATTAAAAGCATGCAGTTTCCAGCAAAGAAGAGTGCAATTCAACGACAGGCGTAATGAGTGAACAGCGTATTATGAAGCTTTGGGAAGTTTTTTCGACCTTGTGGACGGGGTTCTGGCGCGTCAGCCGATACAGATGTGCGCACAGCGTGTCGCATTGCCAGCGGACTGCTGCGCTGACGGCTGATTGCCAGCTGCTGGTTGTCGTCCGGCCGGGCAGGTCGGTGCTGCGTCCCCACGGAGGCTGGTGGACCATTGCGTGCAGTGTCGCGTCTGAAACCGACGCAATACGCAGTATCGCGCCTGAGATCGACGCAACGCGCCGCGTTGCGCCTGAGAACGACGCAACACGCCGCGTTGCGCCTGAGAACGACGCAACACGCAGTGTCGCGCTTGAGACCAATGCAACACGCAGTGTCGCGCCTGAGAACGACACAACACGCCGCGTTGCGCCTGAGAACGACGCAACACGCAGTGTCGCGCTTGAGACCAGTGCAACACGCAGTGTCGCGCCTGAGATCGACGCAACGCGCAATGTCGCGCCTGAGACCGACGCAACACGTCGCGTCGCGCCTGAGACCGATGCAACACGCCGCGTTGCGCCTGAGACCGACGCAACACGCGGTGTCACGCTTGAGACCGACGCAACACACCGCGTTGCGCCTGAGACCGACGCAACGCGCGGTGTCATACTTGAGACCGATGCAACACGCCGCCTCGCACCTGAGACCGACGCACCAAGCCGCGTTGCGCCCCAACCGTTGGCGATCTGCCTGCGCGACGTTCGATACGCATGCCGCGCTCCCGCTGATGACGCCGCGTTGACCGCGTCCAGCGCGTTCGACAGAGCACGATCGATCAGCTGTCAAAGGATCGGGTTCAGCAATTGTATGGTCACCTGTGGTGATCTTTTAAGGTTTAGACCTTTGACCTTTGAAGACCAGCCTGTCAGCTTCTCTTTCGCGGAATGTCTCTGCTTGGCTTGATCAGCTTGCATGCGGTGTACCAACACTAAAGGCTAGAATCGTTGTGCAGTATTCAGTTAAATATGGTGTTTTTCTAAAAAATGCACACCATACATGTTCTAGTTTTAAAGTGACATTGCGAAATTGTTTACTACCATACCAATTCATGTTTTTGGTGCCGCACTTCAGTTCAAATGTTTGTATGGTGCAATAACCAACTTTGCAAAAAATGCACCAGTTGCCAACTTGAACATCAAGTTCTTGACAGCCTGAGCCACATATGAGCTGTTTTGGCGCTCGCCTACGGCTTAATTTGCATCCCCGCATAATACAGCGTCCGGGGGAAGCGGCCGAGATGCCTGTGAAGCGTGCATCATCACAGCAGTCATCAGTCCGGATCAGGTTGTACGCACAGGCTCGTCCGTCTCAACCTGTCCCGATCGCTCAATTGATTAGATCACCTGTCTTCCAAACCGCCGCCAATGACAGGGTGGGATCTAGTCGCTTAAGGCGTTTCCTATTTGCCTTCGGGGTTGGTTTGCGACCTGAGGTAGCGGCCATACGAAAGGTTGGGTGACGTCAGATGGCAGGACGAGCCGTGTCTACTAGCATTGTGGGACCCTAAACTTCGCCGCCAAATGTACCGTTGACCTGGAATTGCAATATCACATGGTAGGGGTCAGACCTCACACAATAAGCACTGCTTAGCGTGAGCACCCATCCCAGAAACCCATCCATTCAAATGAGTCGGACTAAACATGGAAAGACTAAAATTGAACAGCGCAACTGACAGCGCGAATGGTAACTCCGAACAAAGTGGCGGCTGGCCAGGAGCATATGTACGATTTTGTAGTTGGGGAAGGGGCACAACATCAAAGTTGTCAGTGAAAATCAGTTTTGGCGTGCCGCGGCACACATAATTTCCTGCATGTAGAACAACTTATTGCATATGTTTACTCTACTCGCCATTGTCACTACGAAGCACTAGCAGCACAGACCATGCGGCGTCGCCTACCTCTTACTGTGGCAGCTGAGACGGACACTGCGTGAGATCGAAGTCAAACCACGCACATCCAGCTTACCAGCATTTTTATCGAGTGTCATCTCCGTCGCATCCATGTTTTCTACCATTGACAAACCGAGGAGATAGGTGAGCGGCCGCAAGGACCATCTTGCCGCGCCCTCTGCCCTCGAGACAGTGAAACATGCCAGACTGCTCTCTCTTGAAGATTTTTTCGAGTACATTCCTATGTGTGCACACGTCATGCGCGTGCAGTGCGCACACACATAGCCAACCTCTCCTCGTATGCCCCCCTCCCCCCCTGCACACCAACACGCGTGCCGCAAAGTAAAGCAAGGTAAAACTCCTACCATCTCTGGTTGGACCCTGCATCTAGGTGGGTGTCGTTCTCGAAAGTATTGTAAAGTAATGTGGATGCTACATTTGGCTATGTGGCTCCCATGTCTTCCGGTCCGTTACATTGTTAGTGATGCACTCTCAATTTGTGCAGTTATTTTACTTGGCAAGTTTTATGACGCGCGTAAATAAAAAGCCACCGGGAGAAAGCCATGCAGATTTGCCCTAAATTGTGCAGCCCGCCATCAACCACGTCACGCCATCTGATGAGCGGATCCTCCGCGGGGAAGATGCGTACATAAATGGCCGAAGCGTGGCGCCGCACGACGACACTGAACTGTCCCTATCAGGATAAATCCAGACAAGTCCAGATCTTCAGGAATGTTCGGGGCGGTTTACGATTACATCAGCTGATCTATGAGTCTAAGGTCAGCGTGCCTATGTGAAGCGACGACGATGGGTGGCACGGCGGACGCCTCGCAACGTTGTCGTGGATTGCACCGCAAAACACGGGAAACACGTTTGTACACATGAAAGGGATGGATGCATGCCTTACCCATTACACTCGCTGTTTTGTGAGCCTTTGTGCAAAGCCATATTTATGCAGCACCACAAGGTGGCTGCAACAGGCCTCCGCATAATCAATGATAGCACATGGAGCTTGTAAAATTTTCGCGATTCCTCGCCGGAGAATGGGGTCTTGACGGTCACCCTGAGGTTGGTCTCGACTAGCTTTGGAGCAGACGATAGACAGCCGTTGATTGCACTTTGCCCTCATGCATCAGACGACAGCGCACAGTTTGCCATGTAGCACACATTTCAAGTGATTGCCCTCGTTTTCCTTTCTGTACTTTGCCATGCTACATGAGGTGCAATTATGCGCAATATCATTAGGAGTATAGGCCAAACAAGGTCTTACTAGATGGCATGTCACTAATCGATAAACCTCCAGAACATAACATTTAGCCTTTCATGACCTTGGTTGACATCCCTCATATCTTAAGAAAATATTTTTGGCCCAGTATAACAAACATAATCCGGGTTGGTTTTGTTTTTTGAAACTCAGCTTTTGGGCAAAGCAGGGCGTGAACGCTATTTCGTTGACATCGATTTCGGATGGTACCATCAAACTGTAGACGATTCACATGCATTGTATTCACACGTGTGACATGATTCCTTAAAAGCCTTAATCAACACAGAATGTAAGCAGCATGAAGAAATGTATGAATGTTTCCCTGACTGTTACTGTGCCAGTTCCAATATCAGCAAACGACCCTGGTCTTTAAGTGAGGAGCACCCTAAGCGAAGATACGCTTAAGCTAGAGACTCACGTGGTCTCGAGCCGTGACTGATTCTGAGCACACGTAGGTTGTCAATTATAAGGTGCGTCCGTATTATCTCTCTACCCCGTGGAGATCATAGTGCATGCCTACATGTCTTCCGTAACTAGCCTCACCCGTTCTGGCTCCGCGAATTGATAGAACATATGCACATAGTCGGAGGAACGTATTCATATGACAGAAACACGCATATTTTACATTTTTCACGCACGTTCCAAATGTCACGCACATTTTGGGATTCCGTGCGTGGGTACCGGAGGGCTCGAACGGTCCTCCAGGCAGTTTTACATTCGTCTTATCATAGTGCACGGCAGGAAAGCAAACAACACGTGCCTTAAATCCCGCATCAGCAGCAACGAACCTGAGTGCGTCGGATTGGTCGCATCGTGACGCCGAGGCGTGTTCGACGGCAGTGCGACAGCCAGCAGTCCTGACAGCTACGGGAGTCAGCTAGCTTCCGTTTCCCATCCACCCCCCTCCTCCCTCTTCGGCGCGACGGCGGCACACGCCTCTAGTGTCACCCCTCCGTCTGGCGGGGTGGTTGCTCCCGTCTCCAAATCTGGTAGCGGCCAGTTTTGCGGGGCGCCGCAAAGGGCGCCACTTATCCGCGCACGCGCCGCTCACCGTAAACACGGCGCGGTCCGCCGCCGTCTGCCGAACAGCTGATGAGCAGTCGGCCCCGCGTCGCTGGACTGATCCGGATGTATCCGGCCGGTGCGGGTCACCGAGTACGTGCCATTCTTCTCCGGGTACCTGGTGTTAAGAACGCTGGGGTGCGTCTGATCCGAATTCGCAGTGCGAGACGATGCAAGTACCACAGTTATTATGACTGCTCCAGTACCTTCTCTCGCCAGCGGAAACGGGGTCAGCGTCTTTTGTATCCCACATTTCATAAATGACATGATTGGTAGAAACATGGAGGTCCGCTGAGAGCAGAGCTGCATTCGGTGTTCAACGAGTGAGTACACACCTCAGCGCTTCCACTGAAAAGGCGCGAGCACACCAAACCAGTCAGCGTCTTTGCTAAGTGCTTATGAGAGACAGCCCTGACATAATCCTGGAGCGTGCGTGGGTCCCTTTAGGCTTCTGGCTACACTTGCTTGTCCTTTTTCGCTATGGAAACTGCTCGTGCTGATCGTTGTTACCAGTGCTACGTCGTTAGTCTCACGCACCAAACAAAACGTGTGGTGTGTTTATTGTTGGAACACGTTTCAGTTTGTCAGCTTTGTGCTCGTTCCCAGCTCGCGTACAGGCCAATTGTGCACCAAAACTGTCTATCTCATGAGATCTCATGAGAAGTATACATTAGGCGACGGACACAGACTATTGTGAATGACAGCTGATAAGTAACTGTCCGCTTCCGTAATTTCTTTGAACTTTGACACTAATCTGATGTCGACGCGTGGAAATATTGACTTTTAAAAGGCCAGTCTTTCTTTTTGTAACTTGCGTGTGTCTGGTTACGCTTGCTTGTTCTTTTTGTGCTAAGGAAACTGCTCGTGCAGTGGCTTGCAGACCACAAGCTGTGACACGAAGGAAGACGCTATAAGTTTTTCACAGCATAGTAGCTAAGCGTTCATATTCACTAGGTTTGCACGGTAACTAACACATCATCACAGTTACAAACAACATTAAGCATCAAACACATTATAAACAACATCACAGTTAATTATCCCATCGTGTATTCTCTTTGCACATGTCGCAC
This sequence comes from Pollicipes pollicipes, assembly GCF_011947565.3. Lineage (NCBI taxonomy): Eukaryota > Metazoa > Arthropoda > Thecostraca > Pollicipedomorpha > Pollicipedidae > Pollicipes > Pollicipes pollicipes. Next base: position 25,645,722 of record NW_023596297.1, on the reverse strand, counting down.
CATATAAAATAACTTAACACGCGCATGGGCGGCCGGCTAGATAACCTTCTCCCGGGTGGGGTCAATTTGACCCCCCTGAGATCTCGGGAACCAAGAAAGCTAGAGATACTAAATTTGCAGGGTGTGTTGACCTGTACGTGAATTTACTTAGGTCAAATTTTTATGTTCTTAGGTCATGACCTTCGGGTCAAAAAAGGTCAAACAAGGTCGAGTTTCAGGTTGATCTTCAAAGTGCCCCCAGCACCTAGATAACCGTTTCTAAGCAAAAGGTTACATGCTCATTTAAGGTCAGTGACCTTGTATGATCTTTTGACGGTCAAGGTGACCAAAATAATACAAGATTGCTTTGAGTTTTGCATTTGACGAAGCGACAAAGATTGCACTAGGCAGTATGTTTCTAAAACAAAATGTTGACCGGGGTCATTTTAGGTCGGTGACCTATTCCGACCTCTAAGAAGTCCATGGATGATGTATAATGCAGTTCCTGCTGTCAATAAATTATAAATGAGCACCAGAAACTATCTCATGCAGCAAGCCCTAGAGTAACAAAACAGGTTGGTTTTGACCTTGGTGTGACCTTCATACCTTACCTTAGGTCAATATAATATGCTCATTTAACTGTTGTGTTGCCTAAGAAAGCATCCCAGAGATGCATGGCCTCGTTTAACACTCCGTTGTAAGATCAGATTGAAGGATTCCATAGAAATTGCCCCCGCTGAAACCATGGCCTGACTTTGACCTGCCATAGGTCAGCGACCTTACAATATACATCTAAATTTGTGATGTCAAACGATCAGCTATTCAATTTTCTAGAGCTGTGCAAAATTTGGCGCGGCTGTGCCGCGCCGTTCGGAAACCGTTCTGGAAAAACCTTTGGGGGTCAATTTGACCCACCACCCGAGCGCGTGTTAACAGAGGCGTCGGAAAAAAGGCCGTTGGAATCGTGGTCCACCACCCATGCACATGGATGCTCAACATGCGCACTGTGGCCATGCACGAAAATGATTAATTTTGAAAAGGTGTTTGAAGCAGCCACCCTTTGAGGCCTTTCTTTTGGCACGGCGGATACTCCCTCGCATTCGAGAACAATGCGGTGAACCCTTCATTTTCTGAAGGGTTTACCGCCATCAATGTAGCTCATCTGATCCTGTGTTACTTCGATTAGGCGAAAGGCCACGGTCCGAGCTTGCTCTCCTGAGCTAACCAAAAACCATGCGGCTTCAGCGAACCGGCCCGACGCGACGTGACCCGGTCATCAGCTACACTTCCGACGTCCTAGAAATGTCCGTGGTGAGTACCGTAGATGCATGACAATTTTACTGGCTGGTTCTACCTATGGCAGCTAAACGTTGGCTGGTTAGAATAACGTTTAGGATGCTGATTTTCTCCTCTTACCAAGGAAAAATAAACACACCAGAGCAATGCAAAAGTGGCATCAGATAGTCTTTGTAGCAGAGAGCATCTTGTCACCACATGCCCCATCACATGTTGGCAACTTTCATGAATCGAACCATGTTATTGGAGTGAATAGTTCACAGTTGCCTGCGTCTACATTTCGACTTGGTTTGATAAATACATAAGAAATATAGGCAATTTTTTCCTTAAAAAATGTTGCAGTCAGTTTATAGTTAAACTCAACAGTTACGCCGATTTTGTCCCTTTTCGTGAGCATTCATCCGGTATCGATTTTACCCGTGATGTGTTAGAGCACAACTGAAGAACGGCTCAGCATAGGTAATGTGCAAGTTTTGCAGCCTGCAGCCGTGTACGCAATCTAGAACGCTTACTTAAATCGTGTGCATTTTTTGGGTTGAAATTTCAGGTTTGTTTAAACCAGGTCAAACTCAATTTTGCCGGTTCGTTTTACCAGGCTCCGCAGATCAAAACTGGTATGAGTAAAAGAATGCTACTAACTATTGCCAAGGAATAACCTCTAGATCTAGTAGCAACCAGTTATGCAGCCACTATGGGCTTAGGTAATAAAGTCTTGTGGACAGCATGGCAACATTATGTCACCATGCTGTATAATGGGTGACATTGGGTTTCAGACCTTCGTGGATCACAGCCATGCGAAACACTATCAGATGCTGTTTCATGGTCTTCATAATGGGCTGCATAAAGCTTCAGGTCTTTGTGGATCACGGTCGTACGCACACACTATGAAATGGCTGCTTATAGTCCTTTAAATTATTTAAAGATGCGACTTGGGCTGACCTAACCTTGACCCTGAACGACACATTCCAACGGTACATCATCTACGCTGGCCCATGATATATAACTGCTTTGTGGACCAAATTGGCAGCAATTAAGAGTTATCTTTGATGCGGCCTTCACCTCGAATGACCTTGCAAAGGTCACAGTCATTAATAATTTTCAATATACTACCACTTCTGACCATCAGAGGTCTCGTAGAAACAGCCATGCACAAAAGCAGGCCTGTCACGCAGATTTTCTAAGCCTTCGCCGGACAAATTTGTTGAGAACCTTGTTACAAAAATCAGCGCTTTGACATAGAAGTGACTTGAAATTTATAGGTCGGGCATACAAAATTAAGGGACACAAAAGCTGACAAATTTTCGTCATTATGCGTTGGACGGTCGGTGAGTTGTTTCGAAAAACCTGAAGACCTGTCCTGCTTCGGTGATGGCAAATGTTAAGCTTGATGAAATAGTGAAGAAGAGATAAATTCAGGATACTCAAGATCCCGGATCAAGCTATTTCTGTAAGGAGATATGACTGGGCCTTAATGCCTTATGCAAGAAATATTCATGGATAATGTCTGCGTAACGCCATTTTTTCCTTCTAATGTGTGCCAGTCTCTGAGAGGCAACTGAGTGTGGATCACGTGGATATAAAATAAGCGCGCAACTGATTTCCCACACAGTCCCCCATGCGATGGCCGGCATGTTGCTGGGATCTGAAGCGGGGCGCAGGTTTTCCAGGAGCGTCCGCCCTCCGATCAGTGGCGCCGACGGTGTCAGATGTCACCAGCTAGAACCGGATCGGCGGTGCTCGTCTCCACCGCCGTCCTGTCAAACAATGACGCGTGCTGGCTAACCGGCGACCGGCGGGGACGGGCGCCGGGCGTATATAACGCGGCGCGTGCCGCAAAATAGCAGACACTAGCTAATCATCTGTCGTGAGGGGCACGTAGGGCCGCGAGGGGTGCTGGCCTGCTAGCAGAGCCGTTGGTAGGTCCTCAGGTCAGAAGACAGCGCAGCAATGGGCCTGGCAAGCGAAGTCGAAGCGCAGGGCACCTCCGGGGCGGTGAAGCCCCGTTTGTGGGCGCAGGTGAGCATCAATGCCGACCAGTGTGTCGTCAGAGGTGATCAAAGCACGTTCCTGTGCGCTTTCCACTAATGTCTGCAATGCAACATCACAATCTTATCTGCAGTGCAGCAATCGTCTCACACTTCACTAATTCAGTAGCAAGTGCATATAAAGTTAAATTTGTTGAGTTGTGTGCAATCTCAGCTTTATCAAGTGCAATGTACAAGCTTTGGTTTTTTAGTTGCGATATACGTAACACGCGCTTAAAAGAGCATGTGAATAATAAGGCGTCTATTCTCAGGTATATCCTCGCGCATTACGCTAAACTATACAGTTGGCCAAGTCGTGAGCCTGTGTCGTCTAGCGGAGTGGCCGATGACTGCTCGCTGACAACGGGTGGCGGGGGCTGATGGCTGACCCCTGGCCCGGCAGCTGCTGGCCACCCTCGGAGCGTCGATGGCCGTCGGAGGCTGGGCCGTCGGCATCGGCGTCGGCGGCCTCTGCGTGGACCAGCTGTCCCGCGGCATCGGCGGCTTCGTGCTTACCGAGAGCCAGGAGGTCTGGATCGGTGAGTGTAGCTCCATAGGAGTGCCAGAAGTTCTGGATCGTTGAGTGCAGCTCCATAGCAGTGTCACCAGGTCTGGAGCGGCGAGTGCAGCTGCGTGGCAATGCCAAGAGGTCTGGATAGGTGAGTGCAGCTCAGTGTGGAAGATAATGAATGGCCAATGGGAAAGAAGGCGAAAGGTGAAACAACTTCTGCCAGAAGATTTTTCTAGATTGTTGTCGTATTCCATCAACGGAGCTGTTCGTCACGCTTAACTTCAGCTAAATGTATGTGGTGAGTCCAATTGTCCCGACACAGTAATACAATCCAATAACTCAGCATTCTCCGGTCCGCGTGCCTTTTATTAGCTCCGTCTGTTGTCGTTACCTAGTTTAAGTGTAATGCCTGGAGACGCAATGCATTACAATGGCGAAAAATCGAGCCAAACCATCCTGCACGACTTGCTTCAAATGAATATCTTACCCAGAATGTCTTGTTTTCGCAGTGACGTCCAACTTCATCGGGACAGTGGTCGGATCTGCCGCGGCCGGGGAGTTCTCTCGTCGCCTCGGAGCCAAGAACACCATGCTCTGGTTCTGTATTCCCGCCGTCGTTGGCTTCGTCATCACCAGCGTGGCCAACTGCTACGAGGTTCTGCTAGCAGGTCAGCTTCTCGTCGCACCAGGTCCGGACGCAGTTGAACAGTTGGTGACACCGTTCTGCGGCCTGTTTCAAAGCCATCAGACGTTTGCCCGCGCTCCTCGAAATATAACTGCTGATGTACTTCAAACATTTAGCAAGTTAACTTATGTCATTCGGATACGAAAGAGAATATCCATTGTGTTACGTGGTTGTGCATTTGTCACCGGCAAATGTTAACACGTGACACGCGCTCGGGTGGGGGTCAATTTGCCTCCCACGAAGATGTTTCCGGAATAGTTTGCGAACGGCGCGGCGAAGCCGCGCCAATTTTCTTTTATAGCTGCAGAAAATTGAATAGTAAATTGTTTGGTATCATCAATTTGGATGTGCCTTGTAAGGTTGCTGATCCAGGGCAGATCAAAGTCAGGCCATAAATTCAGCGAAGTCAATTGTTGGGGAATCGTTTCATCTGGTGTACATTTCTAAAATACCGTCATGGGCAACGCAACACTTGAATAAACAAATTCCATTGACCTAGGGTCAGGGATCAGGGTTAGACCAAGGTCAAACCCAAAATGTTTTACTATTTTAGGGCTTCCTGTATGGGGTAGTTTCTGGTCCTCATTTTAAATTTGTTGAAAACAGGAACCTCATTATACTTTTGCCATGAGCTTCTTTGAGGTCAGAATAGACCACTGGCCTAAAATGATCCATGTCAACGTTTTGTTTTTAGGAACATACTGCCTTGCGTAATCTTTGTCGCTTATTCAAATGCAAAACTAAAAGCAGTCTTGTATAATTTTGGTAACCATGACCTACGAAAGGTCTGACACGGTCACTGACCTTAAATGAGTGTGTGACGTTTTGCTTAGAACAGGTGTCTAGGTTGCGGGGCACTTTAGACGTCTCTAGTTCTCTTAGTTCCTGAGATCCCAGGGGGGTCAACCCCCACGAGCGAAGGGCATCCAACCGGCCACCCGGGCGCACGTTAACCAGCACCACACTGAGGTAAAGCAGTCAATATTTCGCCCAACTCTGTGCCTTCATCTGACCCGTGTCTGACCCTCTTTCTAGGACGCCTGTTGGTTGGCTTCTGCGCCGGTCCCGCCTTCGTGCTGCACGTGTTCTACATCAGCAGCATTGCGTCGCCGGAGTACCGCGGCCTCCTGGCCATGCTGCCCGACATCATCTACATGCTGTACGTGATCGTGAGCCTGGTGCTGGGCCTGGCGCTGCCATGGTGGTGGGTATCGCTGGTGGGCGCGGCCGTGTTCGCCGTGCCGGCCATGCTGGCGCTGACGCTGGTGCCGTCCGACCCCGTCTGGCTGCTGAGAACCGGCCAGCTGGCCGAGGCCGAGCGCTCGGCCCTCTTCTTCGGCATCGAGCTGCCCACCGAGCCGACCGACACGGCCGTCGTGGCGCGGAAGTCGCCGTGGAGCCTGCTGGGCCAGCGGCGCCACTACCGGCCGCTGCTGCTGTCGGCCGCGCTCCTGTCGGGCGTCTCGTTCTGCGGCTACACGGCCGTCATCAGCTACTCGCTGGTGTTCCTGCGCGAGCTAGGCACGGCGCTGGACGCCACACTCGTCAGCGTGCTGCTCTGCGTGGTGCGCATCGTCACCGTAGCCGTCGTGTCGGTGCTGCTCGACCGAGCCGGCCGGCGCACGCTGCTCATTGTCTCCGCCTGCGGCATGGTGATCAGCTACCTGGCCGTGGCCGCCTACTTCTACGTGCCGGCGCTGGCGGCGTACGCGTGGTTGCCGCTGGCGGCGCTGGTGCTGGCTGTATTCTTTTTCTGCATGGGCGTGGGTTCCGTGTCGTGGTGCCTGATCGGCGAGATGGTGCCGCCGCGGCTGAGCGATGCCGCCGGCGCCGCGCTCGTCTTCTACTACAACGTCGCGTCGCTGCTGAGCGTGCAGCTGTTCCCGGCCATGCTGGCGGCGCTGGGCTTGGGCGGCGTGTTCCTGGTGCACGCCGGCATCGTGTCCGCGCTGCTGCTGGTGGTGGTGCTGGCCGTGCCCGAGACGCGCGGCCTCTCGCTGCAGCAGATCGAAGCGCTGTTCGAGGCGCCCCGGGACGACACGTACAGGCTGGTCAAGGCCCTGCCGCTGCCGGCCGGCTACAACACATTCAGCCCCGTCGGTGGCGGCTGAACGCTGCGCCAGTTGACAGCAGCGGACACTGCACTGAGCGCGGTCTGGTCACCTCGAACCGATGTCACCTCATGGATGCCTCTTATTGTTACCAACTGTGAGGCGGGTACTTCCTCTCAGTCACGCGCGGCAAGTCGGCCCGTTTTGCGGGAACATATGGACGTTGGGTGTGTGGTTGTAGTGTTTGGTGCGGACACTCCACACCATCATATCGGCCGTTCGTAGTTACTGCACTAGTCAACGCCCATTCGTCACACGGAGCACAATCATTTGTTTACCTTGTGCTCTCCGCCGCACATCTGGTCGCTGCTTGTTGGCCAGCATGTGAATCTGGGTATGCCCAGGTGTCTGTGATATGGCTCAGTCAAAGGCAGCCTGTGTATATGGTTTGGTGAGGGTGTTCATGTGTCAATTTCTTGCCACCTAGCGATACTGATATACATTTGTCAGCACGGTTGTGAAAGCAGTGACTCACAAACAGTTGTATACTATGAAATGTGAATACACGCGTGTGTACGAGTAACATTGTTTATCGTATGCATTGCGCCACCGAAAAACGTGACATACTCCGAATGAGCTGGCAGCCTGGAGACTGGTCCATAGTTCATCATGGTAGCGATAGCAGCTGTGTCTGGAGGCTGGTTCATCGTCCATCATGGTAGCGATGGCAGCCTGGAAGCTGGTCTATAGTCCATCATGGTAGCGGTAGCAGCTGGCAGCCTGGGGGCTGGTCCATAATCCATCATTGTAGCGATAGCAACTGTGCCCGAAGGCTGGCGCATGGTCCATCATGGCAGCGATAGCAGCTGTGACTGGAGGCTGGTCTATAGTCCATCATGGTAGTGATAGCAGCTGTGCCTGGAGGCTGATTCATAGTCTATCATGGTAGTGATAGCAGCTGTGCCTGGAGGCTGGTCTATAGTCCATCATGGTAGTGATAGCAGCTGTGCCTGGAGGCTGATTCATAGTCTATCATGGTAGTGATAGCAGCTGTGCCTGGAGGCTGGTTCATCGTCCATCATGGCAGCGATAGCAGCTGTGCCTGGAGGCTGGTCTATAGTCCATCATGGTAGTGATAGCAGCTGTGCCTGACCCACGTAAGGAAGAGCGATACTTACCAATCCTTCGGACTTAGGTGGCGACGGCACAGTTCTCATCTACAGGTTTGCAGCGCAATCCCTTCATGTAAACAAACATTTTCAGTGCCATTCAGATGAACACTAACATATAAATGCAGGGTGGCCGCGCAACACGACATTTCACTGTCAGCGCAAGAAGATAACGCAACGCTTGCCTTAATTTCAAGGCTAGACATCAAAATGTTCGTGACTCAGTTAGCTGTACATTTCATACTTCACTGTAAAATACACTGGAATAATTCACTTTACACTGATGGATTTTTGTACAGACTGAATCATCGTTGGACAGAATGCAACACTGCCGCTCGTCGGAATTAGTTGGATTTTAAGGCTACTCTCAGGAGTCGCAGATCTCTCATGGTTCCAGGGTGAATCCAATGCCAAATCCAAGCAAAAACCGGCATGCGATAGTCATTCTAAAACCGCACTGAGCCGGTTACCTTGAATTAACCTACGCAGGCTACCATTGTCAATAAGTTTTAAACTTATTTGAGTCGGTTCATGCTTCATGGCACATACATACATTGAGTTAGGGATCGTATGAATGCAATAAACACGAAATATGTATGGCAAAGAAAGACTTTCATGTTTCCGGTAATTACCCTCCGTCGAATATTGGCAAATCACTACATAGTTAGCGCGCAATAAATTGTGTACAGCAGTCACTTGCGGATAGCATGAATACTCATTTGCACACTTAATGAAAATGGCAGGGTATTTTGTGATGCGCGTACCGTGTCGATGCCAAACCTTACGTTAAGTCAAAGGAGGATAGTTATGTTTTCGTTAATGACGGTTGCAATGTCTCGAATACACGTAGTTTCTTGAAGCTTTCGCTCAACATTGCAATAGCACTTGCATAATATTTGCGGCATGATGGGTTCAGATTACTTCGCTAAGTTACATACCTTTGTTTTACCAGGAGGTATAAGTTTAACGACGCCATAGTGCTAAGCAACCATCATATTCGTGGTACTCAGTATTTCGCGCTGCGCCTACTTATTACCAAGAGTCAATAGTCATCCTCGAGCGTGAACGTAGCTCAAAATACTAAGTACCGCCATTACGATCGTGTTTAGCGCTCTAACATCGTTTAGCGAAAACCTCCTGGTATATTGAAGGTTCTTAATTCAGTACAAGTATTTTGAACTCATAACCTCGAAAAAATAGGATCTGAAGCATATTCTTCTTACACCAAATACATAATATTTACCGCATAACTAGTACTTCAGGTGCCAGGTACAGAATACCAATCGTATGCCACTTTTGCTGGCTTGAATTTCGTCCGTATGGCTCACCTCGAATCTATGAGGTGAGGACCGCACAAACCAATCAAGCACATACCACAGTACCTATCTGATATATGAAAGGAGCCTATTGTTCCAGATGTATATATATATATATATATATATACATATATATGTATGTGTGTGTGTGTGTGTGTGTGTGTGTGTGTGTGTGTGTGTGTGTGTGTGTGTGTGTGTGTGTGTGTGTGTGTGTGTGTGTGTGTGTGTGTGTGTGTGTGTGTGTGTGTGTGTGTGTGTGTGTATGTGTGTGTCATGTATGTGGGACCTCCTGAATATAGAAGGTGCCTCCTTACCCAGAACAGGGCCTCCGGCTTATAACCGGGGCCTCCCGTGCCAGCAAAATGCGCTCCTTAGCACAGTATTGCGCCTTCTGATTTAGAGCATGCGCTACCTTATGCATATAAGTGGCCTTATGGTCCGGAAAACGGACTGCTGTTGTAGAAAGGGGTCTTCTGATCCTAATTTAACCTTTCTAGCTCAGTAATGGGGTGTCCTCTTTACCTGAGTACCAGCAGCTACCAAGCCTTTAGTTTTGGAAAAAGGGGCCTCCCAAAAATGGGGGGGGGAAATTATACTCTTCGTCCCCTACCGGCAGGCAGGGGTTGTCACCCTGCTGCGCGTAGACATTTGTTTTATCATAGCCATCACGCGCGTGTCACGGAAGTCAGATCAAAGCGAGCTGCTACGGCCAACCGGGCCTGGCGGCCAGCATCCAGCCCCTGCGAACCGCCGATGCACAACGGGCGGAGTGCTTGGATGGTCCCGCGGGACTTGAATGTCCCTGTATGGTCGCACAAAATCGCAACTATTTTGAGAACGCGACGAATTCCAAGCTTTCATGTCGGCTGTACGTAGAATGCAGTGCATGTTCCAGAAGCATGCCTGCTAACTCCAAGATCTGCGGCGCTTTGCTTCCCCTGACATATGATTTAAAAACGAACTGAAAAGGACCGCAGAATTCCCGGCATGCAACACAACCAAAATCAAGACAGAGTGTACAGCTTGTCTTAAGAGCAAAATCAAACGCATGCATTTTCAAATGAAGACGAGCTGTGCATAAACAGCGAACTGAGCCAGCGGAAGACATGCGAATCGAAACGCAATGACCTCTGGTACTCTTTTTTCAAGTCATCGCAGTCAAAGTTGTTATAGCCAGCGCTGGGTGACAACCAAGCGACGGCTAGTGAGCCTTGTCTGGCAGCGAAGAACATGAGGAAAGGCAGCAGCCGGCTATGTCATCTTAGAGGCCGCCCATAAAAACGCACACTGTATATTTTTGCTCATTTGCAACAGCCTTCCTCCTGATTACGCATAGGTTATGTTCGGCGCAAGCCTTCTCTCCTTGGTTAGGCTTTGTTACGCGCAACTTCTCAAACAGGCACGTCTGTTTGGCCCCCAAGTGTGAATAAACCTGACGGATAAGCATTCCTCTCCCCGCGTCGATTGCCTTTGTTATGCACAGTTCATTAGCATCGTGAATTGAACGCTTACAACATCAATACCAGGGGATTACGGTCCAATCATTTCAGTTTTACAGGTGAGTTTTCAGCTTTTTGGTGAGCTGTTTTTTCAGCGCTATAAAAGCGCTCTAAAATGTCCGGTGTGTGCCAAAATCCACCACTACTGTAGGCTTCCTCCAGGCGTACTTGCTGCTGAGTCAGCTGGCACGACGTTGTCTAGCTCTGAGATGCGAACACACACACATATCGCATTTGTAACTTACAAAGGAAGAATTTTAAGGTTGTTAATTTCTAGGATTACAACAGGAAGAGCCCACCCATCGCGCCCAACGTGTAAAAGAAGAGCGGTTACAGCTCGCTCTGTGGTTTCAAGCTGGCTCGTTCATTGATATCACAAAAAAAACTTTCAAACATTGAACGGCCTGATGCTCTCGCTGATCACCTGGCCAATAGCAGGCGATCAAAGAGAGCATTGTTCTGCGCACAGAGCCCGCTAATAACGTGGCCTGATGGAAGGGTATTGGATTTGCAATAAAGTGGTACTTGGTTAAGACCTGGGTGGACACATTGTTTTCTCCCACTGTCGAAGAAAGATCAGCTGGCACCTTGCCAAACGGGGTCAGCTTGGCCCGCGCGACTGGGTCGGAGTACTGTACGACGTGTTAAACCGTCTACAATGCTGTCTGGCAAGAAGGGCGCAGACGACATTATGCAATGAGCCGGTCGGCGTAATGTGGGATCGCAGGGCACGCAAAGTCATCCACTTAACGGGAATGGTGGAATCAGAAAATGCGCACAAATACCCACTTAATAAGCGTGGAGGGATCACAGAACACGCAAAAATGTCCGCTTAATGTGGGCGGTGCGATCAAAGAACACACCAAACCCTCGCTTCCAAGTATTGCGATCAGAAACCACACAAAACCCACGCTTACAAGTATTGTGATCAGTTGCAAGTACTGTGATCAGTTGCAAGCATTGTGAAAAGGCTTAGCAAGTACTATGAGCACAACAACATCCAGGCAAGGGAAGGCATATAACACTTCTTTGCGACACTTTTATATTCCACCAAAGCTTAGATCGGACTACTGTGTGTGGTGCAACGCCTCGCCGACTTCAAAACCAGGCTGGAACCTGCCATGCGTGAGCTTCAGTACTGGTTCATTGCCAGTTCTCTCCAAATGAACAAAACGGAAGTTGCTTTACATTTGGCTCCCGGGGCATAAGCCACCTCCAGGGAAGTGGAATGAAACCTAAACAAGGACGCGAAAACCGGGGAGGGTGGGGGTGGCGGGAGTAGCTTAACCCTCTCCCCCCGCCAACTTGAAAACTGGACGGATCATATGCAAAAGCCCATTCTGGCCTGTTGTGGGCTTATTCTGGGCTATTCAAGGTCCCTCCTGACCACAAGAGAGCAGTTCTGAGCCTCAAGAGGGTTCATCCTAACCTTTAGAATGGTCATTCTGGTCTTGCGAGGGGTCGTTCTGGCCTGTAGATGGCCCATTATGACGTACAGACCCATAATGATCGATACCAGGTTTATCATTCACTTGGAAAGTTTATCGCTATTCTGACTTGTAGATGGCTCATTCTGGCCTGCAGAAGCTTACTTTCTTATCTTACAAGGTCTATTTTGGCATTTTGGAGCTCCTCCAGCTTGAACACAGTTTCCGCGCCCCTGAACCCAAGTCCCCCTTGGCTACATCGCCGTCGGTTGCACGCGTGACGTCATCAGTGCGGCGCTAGGTAGCGCACCACAGGGCTGGGCTGAGGTTGCGGCCGCGTCTGCGGCTGCGGCTGCGGCTGGGCCTGGGCCTGGGCCTGAGCCTGGGCCTGGGTATGTGGCTGGGCATGGAGCTGGGACTGCTGGTGACCCTGGGCCTGGGCCTATGCCTGGAACTGGGACTAGCACTGTGGCTGGTTTCGGGTCTGGGACTGGGCCTGAAACATGTGCCACAACACGCTGTTCGTGATCGAGACTCTCATTTGCCGCGCAAAGCTGGTTGAAAGCCAACTGGTGTCTGTTAATGCGACAATTCATGCCAACTTACGCCAGACACGAATAAGTCAATGGCCGGGCATGTATCTCTTGACCTTGAACATAATGTGACCGTTGAGGAGGGGGAATTTGTGTGACGTCGCTATGACGTCATATATCCTGGTCGTCTTCAACTTAGGCGGCGCGAAATAGTCTGCACAAGTTCCGTGCGCGTAGTTCAGGAACAAAAGGTTTAAAGTTATGCTGAAGGCATAACTGAGCATTGCAGAGAATAATATCGAAAATGTCTATCTCAGCTCAAAAACTCATGCCAAAATTCCACACCGCATAACTGTGCAACAGTCCTTTGAATGGGCAATCTTAAATTGAAGAGTGACTTCTTGAGTTGTATATTGCTGTCTACTCTTGGTTGCTTTACATTTGAACGTCTCGTGGTGTGGTGTTCTTTCGAGATATTGTACGAAACGTATTGCTCCGTGAATGATTTATACTCAGATAAGCCTATAACTTCGTTGGAGCGTGTCTAATGATAAAGACGAATACCTAAAGCACGCGTCAACTCAATTACGATGATAAAACCAAGCGAACATTTTTAAATTGTTGCTTTGCGTCATAGATTACTTCATTACCTGGGTTCACCGGATGTCCCATCTATTATTATAATGCAATCTGGCACAGGTGAGGCAGAGAGGTAATTCCGACGAAGCCGACGCTTACATTGACCACATGATGAGCACGTGCTTGCTGTGCATGTGACTGTCTGCACACCTGATCTACTGCGGTGTGGGATGTGACGATGACCGAGGCCCTCCGGTGGTATCTAAACCGCGCGCGCACACCCCACGCCGCGCTACAAAACCGCCGACGGCACGCAGCGGCGCGCAGACTGTTCTCCAGCAGCGGCACTGACCTCTGCCGCCCGACCAGCGCCGCTCCGTGACAGACCCGCTGCCTGCACGCTACAGGTGAGAGAGGACCGAGTGGGAGGGAGACGGGGCGCAGGGCACGACACGGGGCCCGAACCGACTCAGGGTAACCCAAAGATTGTGTTGATTTAACATGATATGAACGCGACCTGCGGACCACCAACAAGGTTAACGTTACACGCATCCGCGTGGTACCAGTTTGATCCCAGAAGGTTTTTTACGAAATAATTCTCCACGGCACGGTGTAATGGCGCCGAACTTTGCATAGCCGTAGACAATCGAATAGCGGATCTTTTGTGAAGGGAAATTGGATGTATCTGTTAAGATCACTGACCTATGGCGGATCAGAGCCAGGATATGGCTGTCAGCGAACACGATTTCTAGCGAATCGTTCGAACTGTTGGGTCAGCAGTGTTAGACGAAGCCTAGCAACCTGCTGACTCTGGGATCTCTCCTAGTCTCTGAGATAATTTATTATGCAATAAAATCATTGGAGTTAACTTAAAACATATTGCATTGGCCTAGGGTCAGATATGAGGGTCAGGCCGGGGTCAAGGTCAACCTGCCTTTTGACTGGAGAGCTTTCTATATACGTTACACTTTGATGACCATTTCAAATTTCTTGATAAGAGAGACCGCGATAGACATCGTCCATGCAGATCCTAAAGGTGAGAAAATGCTACTGGCCCAAAATGACCCAGATCAACTTGTTTTAGAAACGCGACGCCTAGCGCAGTACTTAACGCCTATATAAGTTAGAAAAATCAAAAACAGTCTCTACACTTTTGGTCCCTATGACTGTCTAAAAGTGAAAATGTCTCTGACCTAAACAATGTCACCGACCTAAAATGAATACCAGTGACATTTTTCTTAGAACAGGTATCTAGTGTCTAAGTTCAAGGCGGTTGCAGGAGAAAGTCTGGGACACTTTAAGCAAACTATTGAGTTTGACCTTATTTGACCTTGTTTAACCCGAAGGTGGAAGAAACCTATGTGCCTCAAACGTTGACACAAGTAAGTTCACATGAAGACTGAACTACTTGGTGAATTCGTTGTCTATATCTCTCTTAGTATTAGGATTTTAAGGAAGGGGTCAAACTGACCCCGCACCCGAACGAGGGGTATTCAACCGGCCACCCGGGCGCGTGTTTACGTAAAACATGTCAGAAGCACGCCCGTCGCCAGAGGCCGTTTTCATGGGGCATTTGTGACGTGGACTTGGGTGGCTTGGGCGTGTAGCTTACCCTTCATGAACTCACGACGCACATAGGAATGGGGCTTACACACCGCAGTGCCGAAGGAACAGAAGATGATATTGAACAGGCACGGGGAGAAAATGGCCCGCTGCGGCTACTTCTAATATCTTATTCAAGACATGCTGAGATTTGGTATATTTTGATATTTGCATGAGGCGAGCGTCTCGCAAATATCATGGTTTTAAACTCGCAATTACAAATATATGACGGTATTGCCTCTGGAGTTAACGCAAAAAAATAACAAAACGCCAGGCGAAGCCATTACCTTTTTAGCCATTGGACCTCGTGATTGTCTTCTTGTCTTGTTTATTTATATCTTGGTAGATATGTAATGAGATATCGAATAACTTGAGCATGAAGTGAGCAATATTACATGGCGTAGATCAATCCAAAAAGTATATTTTAGCTATTAGCTAGCTATTAGTAGCTATTGATGCTAACATCAAAATGGCCCGATGAATCCTTTCACTTGGATACAAGAGCCTACCAATGCTGGCTTCAACATTCGCCGAGCAAAGGTGAATGCCTCCCACAAGAACAGAAGTTCAGAGACTAGGGGAAAACAGCGGGAAGAGGTGCAGTATTATTTGACATTTTATACTAAATTCATTGCAGCGCAGGTGTTGCAAAAATCGTCCTATGTCTCGTTTGGCCATTAAGCTATGACACTATTTCGGATGGTTTGCAGTTATTTACAACACAAATCCCATCTTTTGCATTGCCCATGGCAAGCCTGTAATAGCGTTGGCCACAAGGTTAATGTGGAATAGCAGTAAACGGGCACAGAGCTCACTTGTGATAGGTCAGCGAACGGTCGGTGACCTTTTCAAGGTAAACTTGGGCCTTACCTAAGGTCTTTTTAGTCGATGGTCCATGATGGGCTTGTTGACCTTACATCAGCCGTATGTTACTGTCTTGCAATTAATCTGATTTTCAATACGGCTTTCAGCTTGTATGGGCATGACGGAGCCGTCCCCCTCTCCGGAAGATTTTGTCGAGTTTGACCCATCTCAGACATCACAGCTGACCCAAGCAGGACGGCCACCGGCAAACATCTATATATCAAACTGGAAATATAAAAATTCCTTACACGCTGCGCTATCCACTGGTTTTTGCCTCGTGGCTGTAACTCAGTTTGGGTGCGCATGGCGGGATAGGTGCACACCATCCCTGGCCGAGGACGCGAGTGGAAGTAAATGACCCGGAGGCGGTGAAGACCATTCTTGACCAATTCAGGACAAGCTTTGTTTAGAAAATTACCCAAAGCAGATATTGTTACCAAGCGTCCTATGTAGAACATAGAACTACATAGAACTAGTCATTGCCGATGCGGCCGGGGTACATGTCTCCTGGGTTAGTCAATGCCACAATAGGTCATCAGATAACGTCATGCTGTCATTGGAAGTGAATGGTGGCCAAAGCCCCTAACTGTGCTTTCATGAATTTCGGGCCCTTCAGCCATCGTAGCCAATAACCATGTGGAAAAGCATCAGAAAGGAAACTGTAGGTGATCGAGATGTGCTTCGAGCTGCCCGCGCGAGGTTTTGGACAACAGTTTCCGGACGCTAAGCCATTCATCATTTGGACCCCACTTCCGGCTTCATGCTGCCCGCTCTCCACGCCCTGTCTTGCAGGGAGCGCCTAAACTCGGGTCGTCCACAGTCAGCCGGTCCGACCGGCCGCCAAACCTGTCCAGGAGCCCGCATAACCCTGGTGTACCCTGTCGGTTCTGGGTTAGCCTCGGCGGCCGAACTAAGCCAGCACCGCCACAGCAATGTCCCACTCTCCTTCGTCTTCTCAATGCCACAGCTCCGAAATGGTCGGTTTTAGCTGTGAGACCTCCAGCCTATCCGAACCAAGCTGTGAGTGATTTACCGATGCACACATGTTACGGAGCTCTTGCATGCACCTCGCGTGATGACAAGGAACCTCCGGGACCACATAACCGCGTCGCGGAAAACACCCGTCGATCGCCCCCAACAGGTAGCAGCAGCGCCAGCCTCGGGCTCACTTCAGCCGGCGAGAGCACGGCTCCACCGCCCGCTAACTGGGGAATAAATATTGCATTTGGGCGCTAAGCCTGCACATGATGAACGGAGCGGGCCGGCGGCTGCGGGGAAATTCGCCGAGACAGTCGGGCGCCGGGCCGAATCCCAGCAGTGCAGAGGCGCAATGATGAATCGGCAGCGCGCAGCCCCTGATCCCCCCCCCCCCCCCCCCGAGGACTGCGCTGGCCGCTGCAGGTCTCGCTGAGGACACTGTTTCTGTTCCCTCACCCCGAGCGCCAGCACTCGCGAACGTAGCACTCGTACTAGTAACGTAGTGCTTGCAGAACGCACAGAACTTAATACAGTTCGCGTGCAGGAAACCAACGTACAGCGATGCTAGGGTGGGAAATCATTTAGGACCGGCGACGTTCCGGTGTTTTATTCCAATGCAAGAATGCATGCATCTATTATAGCTCTAAATGTAGGCTAGGTATTTAATACACAAATCAGCTGGGCAGTTTGCCTCGCGTAAGTGGCCAAAACATCAGTAGGTAACGATTTTATACCGTGCTGTCCGCCTGAGCCGGGCTGGCTAACCGGGCCGCCGGCGTCCGCCGGTGTTGACCGGCGCGGCCCGCTGTCCACAGGCTGTCCGGCATGAGGTGGCGGCTTCTGTGGCTGAGCCTGACGGCGCTGCTGGCGACGCTCGGCCAGAGCCGGGCCGGGCCGCTCCTCTCTCTCAGCCCGCCGGCCGCCAGGCGCGCGCCGTTCGTGCGCCTGGGCCGGGGCCGACCCGTCTGGGACGATGCCGACGAGCCCTGGATGGAGCGCTCCGACCGTGCCAGCTTCCTGCGGCTCGGCCGTCAGCTCTACCCGCGCCAGGTTCGCGCCAGCAGCATACGGCTCGGCCGCTCCCACGCGCGCGGCTCGTCGCGCGGCTACAAGCGCTACCAGATCCGGCTGAAGCGCGCGCTGTAGCTGGCTACGCTCCGCCAGCTCGCCGCCCAAGTCGCTGCCGTCGGCGAGTCGCAGCCGGAGACTGGCGGCCACTGAGTCTGCGCCGCAGGCACCGCTGCCTGGCTGTCGTGACCGCGCCGCCAGAAGCGGCTCCTGCCGGATTGTCTCGTGGCGCGCCGCCGCACCCGCCGGCCGACGCGGAGCGCGGAGCGCCGGCGGCCGGCGGCGTCACCCCGCGGCGCTGTGACCCCGCGACCACGTGACCCCGCCCAGGCGAACCAGGGGTCGTGAAGCCGACAATCCTGACAAGCGATACTAACGTGACGCGAGACGTGACCGAGCGAACACGGCGACCGGTGACAGTGCGGGCCCCTGTTTGCAAGTGGACGCAATGTTAATGGGGCTGCCCTACTGTTAGCAATTGGTACAGAATATCGTTTGTTGCCTAGATGATTGCTTACTTTCTTCGCATTAACTGTCCCTTGCTGCGTGTACAGAGTGACAAATCCGCCCCACTTGCATAAGGTACGGGCAGGGCATGTCAAACCATATTTTTGCGGAGCCCTTTTTGTCAGCATATATATATAATATGTATATATGTCATGCAGCATGTTGTGATGTGCCATGAAGATCATGTGTGAGACACGGGATGTACTGCATTATTTAGGTCGGATTAGGCGAGAAAATGTGGGCAACAAACTAATAATTGGCCAGATAAAAGCGTATGTAACGACAGACACTTGATATTTTGTGCCCACTCCACCGCGTCAGCATTTATTGCGTTAAGGACTGCAAAACCAAAATAATAAAAAACTTGTGGATATTTGGTGTGCCCTTCGTTGAGTGACGACGGCTAGAGATGGGTTTCGTTTTCTGCCCAGCCGCGCCAGACTGTACCCACGCGGTCGTCCCTGCCAACCGACCGCATATGTTGATCTCAATGTGCATGATGAATACACATCAGTGCAGCCACTGTCTCATTCATGCCATCGGTGCCATCGTCACCCGTGTTCCATGCAGTCGTGAACGGCAGCGTGTGTAGTGTCGGCACCCATGGCACAGTAGCGCGCTTCAGCTGTAACGGGCCTGTTGGCTTACCCCTCCGCCCACAGAGGCCTCGCTCAGGGGCTCTCCCCGATCCGGCGCCAGGCCGTCACCAACACGGCGCCCGAGCTCATTCTACTGGGCTCAAGCGGCGAGACAATGATGCTCGGGCGGCGCCCGGCTGTGACGCTCGGGAGGAGAAGGGGGGGGGGGGGTCACTGGGGCTTTACGACGCATTCTGCTACTGAGGCTATATGACATCGCCTGCCTCTCACCCTGGCAGGAGGGGCGGGCACCGCGGGGAATCGAACCCCGTATCTCTTGATTCCCAGACGCGCAGTGGTTAACGCAAACGCGTTAACCACTACACTACCGGCACCCCCTGCGTGACGCTCGGGCGGCGCGGCTGACTGTGACTGTGACACTCGGGCAGCGCCCGTCTGTGACTGTGACGCTCGGGTGGTGCCCAGCCGTGGCTGTGACTGTGACGCTCGGGCAACGCGCGGCTGTGACTGCCACGCTCGGGCGGCGCCCGGCTGAGACTGTGACTGTGACGTTCGGGCAGTGTCCGTCTGTGACTGTGACGCTCGGGTGGTGCCCGGCCGTGACTGTGATAGTGACGCTCGGGCAACGCGCGGCTGTGACTGTGATAGTGACGCTCGGGCGGCGCCCGGCTGTGACTGTGATAGTGACGCTCGGGCAGTGCCCGGATGTGACTGTGATAGTGACGTTCGGGCAGTGCCCGGCTGATCATCAGGTCAGATGACGAGAGTGAGTCCTGGCAGCACTGCCTTTGCATTTTCTAGACCGTCCCTGTCGGGATCACGCGCGTTGGTGATCACGATCACCGATCGATCACCGAACACGATCCCCAAATGCACCACCCGACCATGGCTCATCCTCGGAGTGGGCAACAAACTCGTTTCAATCTGGCCACAATGAGGCATATACTTTATTACATGCACCGACTCTTGATCCGAACGTCACCACACCTGATCTCACATTCGTCATCTGAACAGACGATACGAATACATACACACGCACACATTAAACAGGTGTATGCACAGCATTAGACAAGGAGCCATTCACTTCAGCAGCACGAGAGTTCCCGAGCCGCGCCACCCCTGCACTGGACCAGCGCGCTCGCACACTTCAACACACTTCATTCGCTTGGCCGCGGTCAGGGCCGCGCCCGTCCGAGAGCTACGCCCAGTGAGCGCGCCAGGTGCGAAGCGGGCCCGGCCGAGAGGGGATGTCATCCAGACCAGACCGTGACGTCACCAGACTGACAGACTAGACCGTGACGTCACCAGACTGGCACACTAGACCGTGACATCGGCAGACTGGCAGACCCAGCCAGCACGGCGGACACGACTCACAAGTACCGCGTCCCGAGACCATGAAGTCCGTTCTGCCGCTTGGACCAGGTCCGCGTCAGTCACTGGGTCTTTGTCCGCTTGGCCTTGTCTCCACTGAAACGAAAAAAGACAGTGATACATGCGCACTGCAGGGGCAAATAGCGTCCCTACATGACACAAAAGGCGGCCATTGAAAGCGGAACAACGCTAACCTCCACATCGAGCAACAGTCACTATTAAGGCAACAGAGCTTGCTTCGGGGCGCGCACGCAATGGAAATGGATGACATACATCGCGTCAGTTCCTTTCACCAGCCTGGTCGATGAGCTCACGGTTATCAATCAATCGGCGCCGATCCGGCAGCTTTGGCGCGTGAAGTCGGCACGGAGTCCATTCCGGGTTCCAATCATCGCGCCTCTACACCAGCTTGAGCTAACGAGAAAACTAAGGAGCGCGAGCCCGCACACGGCGTACCCTTGACTAGATTCGACCCGACGTCATTCCATCGACGCCATCGCGAAACGCGGCGTGCGTCAATCGCACTTTCCACGAGAGCTCGCCGGGCATGCACACCGGTAGGGGTGGGGGAAAGGGCGGGCCGAACGGGTCCGGCGTCCACTGGACGATCGCGCGGTGGTCGCAGAGATCGCCGACATCCACACAGGGAGGTGGGCGCAGGCGAGGACCCTCGGGCGTCCAGACAGAAGAGTGGGCGCAGGCGAGGACCCCCGGGCGTCCACACAGGGGAGTGGGCGCAGGCGGGGACCCCCGGGCGTCCGGACAGGGGAGTGGGCTGCCGCCACCGGTGATCGACACGGGCGTGCCGTAATTGGGAGCGTCGGGCGTGCCGCGCGTTGCCCTGGGAGCCGCGGCGGCGGCCGACAATGCGCCGCAGCTGCGCGCCGCCGCCATCGCGTTCGGACATCAGACAGTGCATAACGAATGCATAGGCGCACCGACACGATGGCAATTGTACACAGGAGGCGCGGTCGGCCGCTGGCAACGCCGTTTACGATGGCTCGTTGATTCGTCCCAGGCAATGGATACGGCCACTAGCGACGCTCGGGGCCTCGGCGGCCGCGTGGCGAATGACCCTCTGACATTACGGCGCGGGGCATGAAGACATCAGACCGGAACTGTGCAATCAGCGCCGTTTTCCACAGAACGCACGCACCGCCGTCACCGGTGGCGGTGAGCAGGGTGTGAGCGGCCGAGACGGTAAGCGGTGCGAATATGGGCTGTGCGTGGCCAGGAGCCAGCGGGCGGCAGCGAACGCGGCACGGTGAGCGTGCGACATTAGGGAAAAACACCAGCGAGGAGCTGGATGGGGACACAGCCGTTAACGCAGGCGGGAGAACGGTCTCGAGAGACACCGGCGCCCGCACCGGCACGCGACGCTGAAGGCGACTCAGACCGACCAGCGGCCGCACGAGGATAGCACGAGGATAGCACGGCTTCGCCCCCGCGCGGCTCCGGGCGGTCAGCGGGCGCGCGTGAGGATAGCACGGCTGCGCCCCCGCGCGACTCAGGGCGGTCTGCCGGCGCACGTGAGGACAGCACGGCTGCGCCCCCGCGCGGCTCAGACCGTTCAGCGGGTGCGTACGAGGATAGCGCGGCTGCGCCCCCGCGCGGCTCAGACCGTTCAGCGGGTGCGTACGAGGATAGCGCGGCTGCGCCCCCGCGCGGCTCAGGGCGATCTGCAGGCGCACGTGAGGACAGCACGGCTGCACCCCCGCGCGGCTCAGACCGTTCAGCGGGTGCGTGCGAGGATAGCACGGCTGCGCCCCCGCGCGGCTCAGGGCGGTGCGGCACCCTCGCGAGCTCGGGCGGGGCAACGACGCCCCACGGGGCCGGCGGCGATACATGCCAACGTCCATACATAACGAATGTGACAGCGGACAAACACCACGCTCAGATGTATGAGATGCATGGGGCGGTCGGCCGCGACGACGCGCGGATGGCTGGACGGTGGGGGCGGCTCCTGTGGACCGCAGCCGAGCTCGCGCCGCTCGCGGCGCGGTCCCACGCCGCACTCGTCTGCCCCTGCGGTCTGCAGTGAGACAGCGACCGCTCTCGCTTCATGCATTGCGGGACGAACGAGGTTAGGACGGCATCGGCGGCGGGAGAGCAGCGAGCGTCTGACTGATGAAGCGGCACGGATAGAACGCCTTAAGAATTTGGAACAATTTCTGGTGAACAAAGTTACCGGACTCACAAGTGAGAGCGATCCTAAATTTCTACAAAATAGCATGACAAGCGCTTAAAATGAACGCGCGTTACCATTTTATTCCCCGAAAACCTGCCATTTTTAGTCCGGAAACTTGCCATGTAGAACAGTAGCTCGTAATACATGACAACGTCCATTCTTCTTTCACCGAACGAACATGACAACTCTTGAGAGAAGAGTCAGTCAGCCTATTCCTCAGGCTATACAAAATGGATTGCAAACACCGCGGAATGAAGAGGCACACGTGGAAACGTCTTTCAAACTAAACAAGTCCAAGACAAGTCCAAGAAATGGCACTCATTGTCGCCCGTTCATGGGTGACGTCTTATAACATGAGGCGTCATGGAAAGAGTGAGCTTGAAAAGACGGCTTTGGTCTCCAGGAACTAGGCGGTAGATAGTAACTCAGTCTCTCAGTAGTGGATAGCAACTCAGACTACATTTTACAAAATCGGTGCCACCGAAACTTATCTCAAACTTCATTTTTCATGACACGATGGGGAAACTGCCATCCCCCAAGGCAGATTTTCATTCCCATCAAATGCAGAGCAAAGGTATCGATGTTTGTGCGAGGAGGTCATCGGCTCACCCCACAGTGACGCTAAGCCACCAATACTGCGACGCTATGTTCACTGCCATGATCTTCGCGTGCCGGCCTTCTGAGGAGTCCACGATGGACGTCAAGACTTTTCAGACAGATTGTGGTGTAGAGAGTGAACGGCCGGCAACAAGAGACGTTCAAACTCTACTACCTTTTTGAAAACGACAGTGCCGTGGCTAAAATCGGCTGATTCACGTACCGTTTTGTTGCGTAATGACATGAAGCGTTGTTAGCACCACGCAGCTACTTATGAGCGAAATGCCGACCAAGCAGGGAGTGGGTTTTGATATGGCAACTTCGCTCGGTCCTGCGGCCAATGGGCTTACTGCCAGCTAGAAATGGGGTTCCTTTTGTTGGGATGAAGCGGGCCATTGGTGAGGGACAAGTAGTTTTTTATTTCAAGCGAACACTCGCTGTTTGTCTATCGTTCATACTTTGCACTGAGTCGAAACGACACCAACGTTACTCGACGATATACTGGCCGCGTTGAAGTTAGTTACACTCAATTACTGGTCTACCTGCAAGCCAACAGCGTTAAGATACGGACCGTGTCAAACGCTTTCAGGAAATCACCGCCACTTTCATTACAAACAATCGCGGAACAGCGCTAGCGAGCCCTATAGTTTTCACTCGACGTGGCACGGACGTTTTTCTAAGGTTTTAGCAAGTCAGGCCAGCGAGCGCGCATTCACTTCAAGGCTTCCCTTTAATTGAAACTGCCTCTAGGTGTTTGCTGCGTTAGGTGGCCACGACAGTCCGCCCGTCTTTAAAGGTCTCCCTCTCAGGTGTCACGGCCAGCAACGAGGACGTCCACCGCCGGCGAGCTGCCGCGTAACAGGCGCCGCCTCTCAGCCCCGCAGAAACCTTCCCTTATCCGGCCGCGTGCACGTGGAATGACTTGCTCGATGCCATCACTGGGACACGGGTCGCGCGGCCTCATTGCGTGCTGTGCGGCAAGCAAATCAATGAGATTCGGGCACCAAAGCTATGCCAAAGCAGAACAATCTGTAATCTTG
This sequence comes from Pollicipes pollicipes, assembly GCF_011947565.3. Classification (NCBI taxonomy): domain Eukaryota; kingdom Metazoa; phylum Arthropoda; class Thecostraca; order Pollicipedomorpha; family Pollicipedidae; genus Pollicipes; species Pollicipes pollicipes. The sequence goes on along the minus strand of NW_023596297.1, from coordinate 25,621,839 downwards.
AGATGCTTGCTGTCGAATGTGTCTTTTTATCGTGCTGCTATCAATGACGTCACTTTGAGTGTGCTCCAACACCTGACTGGGTTCGTGATAACCAATGCATGGATGGATTTGAAATAAATTAATATGAATACAACCAGAGCTGCGCCACCTAGGAGAGGGGGGCACGTTTCCCTCCATTGTTGAATACGAGGGGAAAACTTTCTTATCCCTATCCCAACACCTTTCTTTCAGGATGAAAGATGTTCTTCGTACATACTTCCACTACTAGCCCCATATTCTTAACTTTCTTACCATACTTAAGTTCCCTCACCTTCATAGGTCTGCATTGCTACAGTGCGATGCTACAGACTACAAACTCAAAACACCGCTGAGCGATATTTTGCCTATACTAACCGAGCACGTCCAGCGTCTTCCCTGCATTTCAAGCCGGATTACGACGTGATTAGATCAATGTGGAACTACCACCTATAGATGTTAGACATTCCTTATACAGTAAGGTGAAAACTGATGTCGACTCGTAGCATACGTATTACAATGCGATATCCATAACTCCGCAGGTACGACTGCTGTTTCTGTACGCTCTCCGTCAATGACCATCACTTGCTATCACCACTTTCAACGTCGTGCCTTCACAGCAACTTCAAAACGCAAATAGCTACGGCCTAGCAGTTGCGGGTTACTTTAAACTTTAACGTGCCGCACTGCTCGGCAAGGTCCGCCCCACCCGATGACGTCACGTGACCTTGAGCGCGGCCGCTCCCACCGGCCGCTGGTTATCCCAGTCAAGAGCGCAGAGCCCCTAAAGCGCCATGAACCCACCCGGCCACGGGTGGGCGGGTCGGAAGGCAGGCGTTCTAAGCAACTGAGCTATTGGGAAAGACAACGAAGTCGTAAATCAAACTTCGATCAGATTTGATTGCTATACATCAAGTGGCACGCCTTAGCAGCTAGAGCAAATGAAGTCCTGAAAACAACAACACGTTGTCAGCGAATATAACCTACCAACCGTTCACTGATATGAACACTGTCCGAACCATAGGCACCTCAATAATGAGCCGAGAACCGACCTACGCCACTTTTCGAAACTACCCCCGGATACAACGCGCTTTATCCCCAGACGCGAGACTGGACTGTAAAAACTGCATAAAATACATCCAACCATAACCAATATTCACCCGAAATATACGTGTCTTTCAAACAGCTTGGCCAGTCACCAAAGCATGAGGCACTCTAAATTCCTCTTTTCGTCGATTCAAATATTTTGCTTTACCAGCCAAAAGACCGACAAATTTCAAGCACCAAAGTCCTTGAGCGGAAAATAACCGACCTTCGCTACACGACGACGAAAAAAGTCGAGGATATCAAGGAACCCTTGGGACATGCTTATAAACACACTCGAAATTTCCACGAAGCTCAAGTCTGTTTGCTGATCTGTTTGCAGCCTTTTGCCTTTTAACCCGTGTGCAAATCAAACAGCGGGACGCCCGACGCTGTAATTCTGGCCAGGTGCAGGTGCGCACGGCATGGCCTACTATGGCAAATTTCGTGCCGATGCCGTCAGCTGACAGCGCATGGCTTGTGTCGCTAAGAGCGTTTCTAGCCCGCTACAACTTGCATGAGTGGCCTGAAAACGCAGAGCGTACCAAAACCGGTGCGCAGCTGCTCCAAGCACTGGCTACATCTCAGAAACTGCGGGTCGAAGCAACGCAAAATTATCGCTTCTTGAGAGGGAAATTATAGAGAAATTGCGAGGCATCACGTACGCGATTGTACGGGCCACGTGGCTAGACACAGGACCAATCAGATAGAAATTGTTTGTTTTCGGTGCTTTTAATTTGTATCATGTTATCAGCATGTCATCCTTCGTGTGTGTAAGTCTGCCTCTGTGAAGTCCATGTCATAATCCGTGGGACATCCTACTTTGAGCATGAGAGATGAAGGGCATGGGAAGGACGGCCAGCGCCCGCTGGCCTATTTCCGTCGAAGCTGTTAGCGATTCACCTCATGGTGCCAAGCAGGAAAATTATGCAGACAATTCCCTCTAAGATAACGAAGGATTAAACCGTCACGAGGCGTCAAGCGGGTGATACAAGGCGGCATTTTTCAAAGAATAATGCGGCAAAATAGGAAAATCTAACAGTCACGCAAAAATCATACTAGAATGGCATGAATGAGGTCCAATTAGGATACATGGATGGGAGAAAATGGAGAAATAAGGACAACGGAAACTAAAAAAACACGGCTGTTGCGCCACCAAATATAGACAATAACAATATTGTCATTCCTAATTTAAGACGAAAAGTACTATATTTTCGAAACAGTCGCCCGCCGAAGTGGGCGGTCACCTGGTCTATATACCTCACTGATGTGGGCGTGCCTGTCTGCCTGTCTTACCTGTTTCATTCTCGTCTTTCGCCCCTTGGTCCGTGTGCAGGTCAAACAGCGGCTCGCTCGAAGCTTTGACACGCGAATATTTGACAGTTTGGCTTTTGACATGGAAGTTTTGATGCCTGACCCATGGCAATACTTTACGGCGTACCTTGCTTAATACTTTGCTTATGCACACGGAATTCCTTTGACAAGTGTAGAGCGCGGTGCGGTCAGCGTACAGCGCGTGGCTCGTGTTGCAAACTGTGTTTCCAACCAATTGGTTTTACATTGGTGACCTAAACACGTGATCCGCGCCAAAGCGGGCGGACAGCTGTTCGGAACTGTGCCCACATTCCGGCAACCGCAGACCGGAGCGACGCCAAATCGGCACGTCTCGTTAAGGAAGTGCAAGGGGCATCGCGAATTACATCGTTTCATGTGTGGGATTACAGCTGTCACGTGGGGCACGCACGCGGGCAGCGCAGATAGACCTGCCCGTTCCCAAAAGGTTTTTTTCACGTCACGACACATGTCAGCAGTCAGGGCCAACGGAGGCCTGAATCCAGCTTCAAAACGTCGACCAACGTACCAGCTGCCAACTGTGTGGCCATCACGTATTGGCTGAATGTACGGCTGTGCAATGAATCGCCGGGACATTTGGGACTGTCGGCACACTGTCGTCGAAACTGTGCCCACGGCAGTGGCGAACTTTATATTACCGTGTGCACCAAGTTATTACCCGCATTTACCGCCCGATTATTCGTCGCCGACACTATTCCGTTCACACATCAACTAGAGCATCACCGTGTCATCATCATTTACATCACCGTATGCACCGAGTCATAACCTGCATTCTCCATCCGTTTATGAGTCATTTACACTATTCCGTGGAAACATTTACGAAGCCTGCCAAGGCAAAGCACGAAGGCCTTGAAGTTTGGTGCACACTCTTGTTACACGCAGTCTGCACATGTATTGTGAAGTTTATGTCTGTGTGTGCGTTTGTTCCTCTTTGTGTCTGCGTCTGCAAAAGGGCTCTCGGCGTTCTCAGCGTTCTGAGATAAGACACAGGCGGTAACCAGGCCACGAAACGTTTCGGGCACATAAGAAACAAGCAACTTTTTATATCATCATAGAGCACGATTTATACGATCACGTGAGAGTTATGGAGGTAAACTACCAGGCGACAAAGTGCCAAATGAATTATTGAAAAGGGGCAGTAGCAACGTATTTCGTCTACAACTACCACTTCGCTAATTTTAAATTATCCCTTACAGTTAACCTTTCAGGTTGGGTCAGCCCCATTGCTATCCAGTTGTTCTGCCTCATCGTGTTTTAATACGTCGGTCGCATCTCCAACTGGTTACCTGGCCCAGCCAATAACGGCCAGCCGTGGTCAGCTGACCTAGCTCGGTCACTGACAGCTGTGGGCCGCTAACCTGAATGCTCCTCGTCCGGTCACCCATAGACGATAATTAAAGCCGGCCATTAATCACAAAGACGACCGTCTTTATATATATATATATATATATATATATATATATATATACATATATATATATGCCCAAATATAAATGCATGTCTACATTGTTGTTCATACAAGTATAGATATTTACATATAGTTATGCATTCATATTGTCATGCAGTGAGTCTTAGTTGTCTGTGCGCGGTGGCCGGTGACCTCCAAACGCACCGCTCTGGATAACGCACTCGCTGTCAGTCATCACCAGTCAGCCCCACAGCTGCTGCGGCCAGGATAGTCAGCACTGATACTCAGTGACAGTCAGGCCGGTCTGTCGGGCGGCCGTCACGCCCCCGGGCATCCACCTCCGTCCCGCCGCCCGACCGGCCGGGGGCGTCCAGCCGCCGTGCCCTAAGTGGGGCGGCGGCGCCGACCAAGCCGGCGGCGCCGCTGCGCACGCCCAGCGACTGCAAACGCCGACCTAATGGGCGGGCGGCCGGCCGTCCAGCTCGGGCGCGGCTCTCGGCTGATTGTGAGCGATGTCCCCGCAGGATCTCCACGAGGGCGGCAGCCGGGCCGGTGCCGGCCGGCCGCCGGGCCGCGTGACGTCATCACAGCGGCCGTGGGTGGGAAGGTCCGGCGACACAGCCCCCCCCCCCTCCCCACCCCACCCCTAAACTCGGACAAAACGGTTTAAGAGCTGCGCGCCCGGCATGTCGCAGACTCTGCGGCCACGGCGCTGTTGCGCCCACGGCTCTACGGGGCTGGTGGACGCAATGGCACCGACATCAGGCGAGAATTCAGCACCTGTCTGGTATCCTCAAATCACCCTATGCATCACATGTGTTCATAGACAATCACACATGATACCGCGCCGAAGAGCGGAGCCTGCAGGCGGCACATCCAAGGCATCCCGACCCAAACTCACCCGTCCTCGCCGGCCGACTTGCGTTTAGCGATGATGGCCGATATTTTCTGCCACTCGCGGTCCAGCTCGGCCTTCTCGTTCTTCTCCTTGGGGATGCGGCGCGTCTTGCGGCCGTCGGCCATCTTGACGCCGTACTGGAAGGCCGCCTTGGGTAGCGCCTCCTTCTGGTTCATGTAGTTGCTGTACTCCTCCTGCGTGTCGAAGTCCCAGCGCCCGATCGGGCCCTTCTTGTTGCCCTGCCGACGCCACCGACGCGTCAAGCGCCTCCGTTGCCGTGCGACAAACGCTTACCCCACACCGGCGCAACACAAGACGACTGCAATCCCGTGTGGATGTCGAGGCCGGTTCGGCCATTCCAACGTAAATACACCGGGACGGATTCTCACACACGGTGTTTATACAAAACAGCTGCCTGTGAGGTTTTCCAATAGGCTTGTGTCATGCACAGTGCTTCGCAAAGGGGGCCAACATTTTTCAGTTAGCAAAGCACACTTAACTATACGTGTGTTATCCTCACGAAAGCTATTAAAAATAGAACAAGACCGTTGGACCATGCACAACGACAACGTTTGGAAGTATGGAGGCCGGTTTCAGGTGCTAAAGCCTCCACTGCTTCAACCTGGTGCCAGCGCGTGCCTTCATTAGAATGCTGCCCGCTATGCTAAGCAAACGAAGTTTCGCTGATTGCTCTCGCTCCGAGCACTTAGAATATCTCAGCTAGGCTCGTCTTGGTTGGCACATGAACACCAGACGCGCCCATCACGGCCGATCTTCCGTTGACGAGATGGTGTTCCGTGACCTTAAAGGCCTTGAACGCATCGTTCAACCTTTCGCCGGACAGTGCCGCGGTAAGCAGCGGTTGATGCCGCCCGAAGCTGGCTGAGCCTATCACACATGAGCGTTATCATCTGAACCAAAGCCCGTCGGAGCAAGATAAACATACCGCTGCAGACGCTGAACGATATTTAATGCCCCCCCCCCCCCCCCCCCTTGGAGCAAGCGCGGAGGCGACGACCAGTTAGGACATGATGCCCCGGATCAAGGTGTAGTATCCGGGGTTTTCCTTCACTGTCGTGCCAACCATGCTGATACAGAACATGAAGCTGCTTGTTGACCTGAACCACATGCTAACATGGAGGACCACTCTAAGCTCTCCTCCTACCTCACGACGCAGGTTACCGCCTACAGCATCTTTCATTGATAAACTAGGGGGCGGCAGTCAAATTGATCCAGTTGACCTAGCCTGAATACCGTGAGGTTTCGTAGGGCTTCATTGAGTTACTTCAGCCACTGTAGCTTACAATTCGACCCATCTCACTTTTATACTCACAGGCTCATATTGACAGACACATGGAAACCCATTTCGGTGCATGAAAAATCTACCCTGAGACCCCACCATGTTTCTTGAAGGTAACACCTTAAGTTCCTCCCCTGTGCAGTACTGGCAGCAGTGACACCACTTCTGCCCATATGATGCTCAAAATCACATTTAGTGTCGGGTAATATCGGACAATTTTCCCTGCAGCTAACACCAAGTTCACACCAAGGAGAATGAAGCGCTCGAAGTCAGCGGTTTTGGTGCAAGGCGATTGCATGTGAAAACGGTCAAAATATCAACTCGGTAGATATTTATGCATGTTGCTTTGCACACGCGACGAACGCCAGAACTGCTGTCTCCGCCTACTGGAACTAGCACTACCTTTTTGAAGCGCCCTTGAGTGTCCCGACAAACCTAGCACTGACCAAACATAAACCAAAACTTGATCACTTTCAGTCACACGACCATCCCACCACGAAAGCCACACTGTCCCTATGCCGACTGACACAACACGACCGCCCACTGAGAAACAGAGGTGAGAGAACCCAGTCATCAGGGGACCATGTGCAGTCGATCTCAACCAGGGATAAGATCACTAAAGCTATTTCGAGCGCACAGAGAGACGAAGCCAGTATGACCGCGCCCACACAGGCCATGGAGACAACCAGCTGCGCACCAAACCCCACCTACTCTCGTTCATGGCCAATAAACAGGCTCAGACACACAGGCCTGCAACAAATCGCCGACAGATAGCCTGCATCTGAATAGCTGCTGCCAGGAAGTGAGAACATTCAAGGCATTTTCAAGCGCCTCCATTTCGACGCCGCCGTGGGGAGCGCGCGCGCCACGAGCACCGCGCCGGCCGGCGACCGACCCGCCCTGGCCAGACGAGCGGCCGCTGCTCACCATGTCCATCTTGGAGTAGTCGGCCTCGTCGTCCGAGTCGTCTATGGCGTCGGCCATCTCCTCCAGGCCCGGGTAGCACTCGGCGTAGCCGTTCAGCGCCGTGCCCATGTCCTTACTGCAGCACGGGGGGGGAGGGGCGTCAGGGCCCGGCCGCCCGGCCCCATCGGCCGGCGGTCCGCACCAGGCCGGGTCACGGCCCCCGGCGGGCGGGCGGCCACCCGGCCAGCGCCGTCTTGAAAGCTGGGCCCCATGACCCCGAGCGAGACGGCGGTGGCTATGTGCAATCACGGCAGAGTGCCGCACACTGGCTGGTAAGAGCATTGCGATCGCCGCGCGACACCTGATCGGAGCATTAGCTGATCGTACCGCACAGTTCGCAGCCACATTAGCTGCCTACTTGTCGCAGTCGACCGGTGCCATTATCCCCGTGCCTCCCAACATAAACAGCGCATGGCCTACGCGTTACAGCACGCTTCGCTGCGAACGACGACGCGCATTGGGAGACCTCGGTCGGCCCGCTGACCGTGCTGTGGCCATGTCCCAGCCGTAACGGGTCACAGACGGCCGTGACGCCGCTCGCCTGCTGTGACGGGCCGGGAGGAGTGTGACGCTCACCTGCGCTTGCTGGCAGCGGCGGCGGCGTCCACGCTCAGCCAGTTCGACTCGCGGCCCTTCTCCCGCTCGAACCTGTCGCAAGCCAAGGGGCCGTTCACAGCCAGAAGGCATAACGCACGGCAATGGCACGACATCAACACGATACATTGCGGTTTTGTCGAAGGATTGAAACGGGGCAGCAGTATCATGGACGGACGGAACAATTGTTTGGACCAGCGTCCTTGTTTATTGTGTTAGCATGTACACAACATTTCGGTCATTCGACTCTACGGCCGTCGTCAGGCGTTATGGAGTCCTGAGAAGGACTGAATGATACGTGACTTTCAGCCATGTATGTGCCACAACCATGATCATTTTCCTGGAATGACCGGGATTCGAACCACGGTCCTCTTGATTGCGATACCAGTGCTTTGCCAACAGCTCAATTTATATAGCACTGGGCTTACAATCAAGAAGACCCAGGTTAGAACTCCAGCAACTCCGAGGGGAGAATTCGGCTTGTGACATATACGTAAGTGATAGCCAAGCATTGTTCCGCCTTTTCAGAACTCACACCTGGCGACGGCCCGATAATTAATTGGTACACACGTTGTGTACACACACCAGACGGGACGACAGTCTGAACAATTATTCCATTCGTGACAACAAATTACCTCGGGGAAGTTTGGGCTCAGAACGCAGATTCGCGCGTTTTAGAAGATCCTCACGCATATAATGGATTAAACCAAAGTGAAATTGGAGGAACGGGTCAAAATGGACGAGACTAAAGAAATGTGTCTTGGCACAATACCAACACCACAACGCTCAGAGTGTTACAATGATGCACACCCACGCAAAATACTCAACCCAAACTCAGAGCCCATCAGTTCAGCTTGACATTCACATTGCCATCTACCGCCAGGATGCATCCCAAGAAGGCCGGCATCCCAGGAGCCACTCCCTTACTCCGGTGCCATCGGCCTGAAGATGTCCCATCGTGCACCAGAGCGGTGACACGGTGGAGCGCGACTGGAGCGGGGGGGGGGGGGGGGCACGGAGGAACGAAAGGTGATGAGATCGTGCTCCGGGAAGCAACCGCAAGTCGCAAAGCACGTGGATACCATCAGCCACATAAATAAACCGCGCCATGCGCCAGACCACGTGACCAGAAAACCCTATGTCCAACATCGCGCTCCGCGGCGGTTGATACAGTTTAAGAGCGGGACAGGCTGTACGGTCAAAACCGAGCCCAGAACTGCCACCGATCGGCCGGGCGTCCAAACACAACAAACAAATCTGGGGGGCACTTAATGGGCTCGAAGCCGAAATATTCCGCGCAAATGCAGTATAAAGGGTAACGCAATGCATCACAGCCGGGAGATTTCTGACTGAGCCAAATCTCTTCGAGCCCCCACGTTAAGCCAGCGGTGCTCAGTCATGACCATTGCGGTGTTTAGGCTCCGAAAGGTCATTCCGTTAAAGCGGGCTCGCCTACATTCACACCCACGCCAATCGTGGCAAACTGCCACCAACTGATCCCCCATTTCTCGACACTCGACCGACCTCGGGCCCATGCCCGCGCTTTGTCGATCGGATGTAATTTAGGAGCAGTGATAGGCTGCGTGAACCCGCCTGCAATATTGATGCCCGCTGCGGAAGATGAGAGCCGTCCCAAAGCACTCATCTCTCACATTCTCGCCAGAACAGACAGCGGAGTGCCGCAGCCTGCGCTGCCACCAGCCATCATCACTGCGCACACCACACGGCCTCACACGGAAAGACGGACTGTGGCGAACCACTGCCGGTCAGGGGTTCATCGCAGTGAAAACGAACTCGGCGCCAGAGACCTGCATACCTGACAGCCGCGCATGCACGGGTCACCGACGGTATGGCTGAGGCACACTAGCCCCGGGCGTCACCAAGTCCGACCCCCGACGTCATCTAGGGCCCGGCTCATATATGCTGCACCAGTGTTCTGTATTCTGGCCACTTGACATTCATAATGGTTTGCATATGCAGTGATGCATAGCGTTACTAGTGTTTTAGAAAAACACTACAAGCATTGTTTCTGGTGTTTTTCTGTGTTAAAGCACTAGAAACATTGTTACTACTGTTTTTTCAGCTCCAGTGCCTCAGCCCTCGCCTGTCCGCGACTCACTGGCAGCGGGCCGTTGCCGTCATCAGCTCAACCCTGGTCGTCCCCAGCCTCCTGTTCACGCGTCCGGCGCAGTCAAGCGCCGCCTACCAGACGTCTGCCATCTGCCGGACGCAGCGGAGGCCGCGCGGGGAGCGCCGGCCGCCAGCTGCCGCCCCGGCCGAACCCAGCCCGCTCACCTCTCCTTGTCGCGCTTGTCCCGCTCGGCCTGCTCGCGGTCGCGCTCCTCCTGCTCCTTCTCCCGCTCCCTGTCGCGCTCCTTCTCCCGTCCCCTGCCGTGTGTCAAGGACGGTCAGGAGCGCACCGTGGACACACCACAGCTGTGCACCCATCACAGAATGCCCCAGCGCTGTGCACTCTGAGCCGTATATACCAGACTGGCGTCAACCTCTGGGCACATTCCGTGCTGATATTTGGCACACTGCAAGCACTTTGTGCTTTTCCCAAACAATTGGGTTGAAAACAGACTTGAATGAACAAGGAAAGTGTATCCCAGCCTCAGCATCCTTCGATGTGTGGTTATTCGCCTGCAGCAAAGAACAGTCAACACTCTCCAAGTAATTAATTCAGCGGCATCAGCATGTGGAAACAGCCTGCGCTACATTGTTTATTAGCTCGCGGCCGACGCTGGCCCAAGCCACCTTTTACTCGAAGAGTCCGGCAAGAACCGCGCCCTGACGGCGGCTGTGCGGCGCCTCACCTCTCACGCTCGCGGTCGTGGCGCTTGTCCCGGTCGCGGCGGGTCTCCTCCTCCGGTCGGTCAAAGTAGGAGCGCGGCCGGCGCTCCCGCTCCCCCTCCTGTCGGCTGGAGAAGGAGGACGGTCAGCCGTGGGAGGAAACGACGCTCGATACTCACTGTCCCCTCCTGTCGGCTGAGGTAGGAGGGCGGCCACCCGAGGGAGGAACCAACATTCCATGCTCACTGTCCACTCTCTTGTCGGTTGGGGAAGGAGGGCGATCAGGTGAGTGGAAGCGACAGTCGACGCTCCCTGTCCCCCCCCCCCCCCCCCCTCCTGTACGTTGGGGGAGGGATGAATGTCAGGGCTGGGGAGGGATGGCAATCAGGGCTGGGGGAGGGGATGGGGCCAAGCGGGCCACGGGCGCAACCTCGTCGCCCAAGCGCGCCGGTAAGCCCTCGTAACCGGACAAAGAATCAAAGACTCAGCAGTTACCAGTCGCCAACATAAGCCCTCAACGCAGAGCCTCAACATCTTATCCATAAATCAGTTGGGACCCAAAACACACGTGAGTAAAAAGAGCTCAAAGCTGATGGCCTCGACTTCAAGACATAAGGCCTCGTGCCCCCCCCCCCCCCCCTGCTGACCTCGCCGACAGTCCTGCCGAACTCACCTGAACTTGATACTGTCCCGCCCTCTGACCCCGCCGACTTGGTACCGCCCTGCCCTCTGACCCGCCGACAGTTCCGCCGGGCTCACCTGGACTTGTCGCCGTCCCGGGCGCGATCCTTGTTAGCCGGGACCGGGACGTACTCGCCGACCTCGCCGACAGTTTCGCCGGGCTCACCTGGACTTGTCGCCGTCCCGGGCGCGGTCCTTGTTGGCCGGGACCGGGACGTACTCGCCGACCTCGCCGACAGTTCCGCCGGGCTCACCTGGATTTGTCGCCGTCCCGGGCGCGATCCTTGTTAGCCGGGCCCGGGACGTACTCGCCGACCTCGCCGTAGATGTCCTCGCCGGCCATCTTCTTCTCCTCGGCGGCCCGCTGCTTGTCTTTCTTCTTGAGGCGGCGGCCGGTACGGCCTTGACGCAGGTACGACAGGATCTGCGTAAGCTTGTTGATGACGATGTCGTTGGTGGTCAGCGTTGTAGCTGTCTGAAGAGGACGAGAAGAGAGGCGTTAATGTGGTGGGGGCATTGCCGAAAGTCAAAACCGACGCAACTACAGCAAGTGGTGCTTGCTGTGTTGTTAAAGCATACTTAATGATCATTTACAACCCCACAGTGTTTAACGTGTCGCGCAGGACTGTTGGTACAAATTTTCAGTTTTGGGGGGTCGTCTTGCAAAGCTCTTAACGAGAGCGTGGGAAATTCGTACATCCATGCTTGAACTGTTTCAAGACGGGCATTTCTACAAATACTTCAAGTGTACACTATGTCGAGTAACCAGGCTACGATATCGTCCCTCAAGGTTGTCAGGTACGACGTGAAATCACCAATGTCTTGGTTTACCACGGCCTTATCGCGTGGAGGAAAGGGTCTGTCTAGCGCGGCAATACTCATGAAAATAATGGGAAAATTAAAAAGATTCACACAATGCCTTGGAACTTTTTACATCTTCCACAAATAGCTCAAGCAGCATGACATTTGCTTTTCAAAATTCAGCGACATGTACTCCACTACATTTGAATGTACTCATGCCGAAGCAAAATAAAGGTGCAATAACGGATGTGCTCTGTTTTATGGACCACAAAAAACATCCTCCGTGCGCCTTATCTGCATAGTCCATTTCTTTTTTAGCATCTGCTCACCCGAGGAGAAAGCAATTTTAGAGCACTGCGGCAGTCCCGGGTACGTCGTGACTGACTGCGGTGAACAGGGCCGCGGTCAGCCGCCGCGGGGCGACGCAACCCTGCCCGTACCGGCACGGCGCCAGCCCATCTGCGGGCAGTCGGTCTTGCTGCGTCCCCTCCCCCCATCCCCCGATCGGGTGCAGACTACAGAGGGTGTCAGCTCACCTCCACCTGCGGACAGTCGGCTTTGCTGCGTCTCCATCCCTCCCCCCCCCCCCATAGGGCGCAGACTGGAGGGTGTCAGCTCACCTCCACCTGCGGACAGTCGGCCTTGCTGCGTCCCCCCTCCCCCCCCCCCCCCCCCCTCCTCGGTAGGGTGTACACCACAGAGGGCGTCAGCTCACCTCCACCTGCGGACAGTCGGCCTTGCTGCGCACCACCGTGGTCGGGATGTCGAAGTCGACGTACTCCTCGTCCAGGTCGATCCGGTAGGCGGTGCGGCCCGGCAGGAACAGCTCGTTGCGCAGCGGCGGCTTGTCCCGAAACAGTACCCTGCGACCGGGCGGCGGCGATCGGAACGGGACCGGGCCCCAGCAGCGGGACAGGGACACGGTCGGTCGCCAGCGACGAGCCAGACCCACCCAGGCACTCCCAGTGACGTCCCAACGTGCCGCCACGCACGACGTCCGGGCCTTCAACATCAGTCACGCCAAATGTGCTTGTGTTCTTAACAGCGCTGGATATTTTTGACAATGGTACTATCACCAATATAGTTAGAAATAGCCAAGCAAACACCGCAAATGACAATCCCCACCAACGTACCGGCAGCCTTAAATACTGGTGCCGATTGAAGTTGATAAGCTCGAAAGAGAAAGAGGAACAGTGGCTGACCTGTGCACGTTCTTGCCCATCTTGGTCTTGAAGAGGATCTCCTCCTCTTTGGCCTCTTCCTTCTTCTTGTTGTCGACGCCGTCGGCCAGCTGCTCCATCTCGTCCTCGTGCTCCAGCTCCATGGCCTGGATCTCGGACCTCACCTGGCCGCAGACGCGGAACCTCAACCGCAGCCCTCTCTCCATACGGCCGTCAGGTCTGCCACGTTGTTGTCCCAGCCGCGCGCCGCCCCGCACATCTCAATACGAACCTCACGACGCCCGACGATGGTGGTCTGCTCCCAACCGGCACTGCTAACGCCTTCCCGACCACAGACCCAGCCAGAGGCATGGACCACAGACCCAGCCTGGTCCACGGATCACAGACCCAGCCTGGTCCTGGACCACCGGCCCAGCCTAGTCCTCGGACCACAGACCCAGCCTGGTCCCCGACGAGAGACCCAGCCTGGTCCTGGACCACCGACCCAGCCTGGTCCTGGACCACCGGCCCAGCCTAGTCCCCAGACCACAGACCCAGCCTGGCCCTGGACCACCGACCCAGCCTGGTCCTGGACCACCGGCCCAGCCTAGTCCCCGGACCACAGACCCAGCCTGGTCCACGGACCACAGACACAGCCTGGTCCCTGGACCACGGACCCAGCCTGGTCCCCGGACCACAGGCCCAGCCTAGTCCCCGGACCACAGACCCAGCCTGGTCCACGGACCACAGACCCAGCCTAGTCCACGGACCACAGACTCGGCCCGGGCTCGGACCACAGACGCAGCCTGGTCCACGGACCGTACACAGCCTGGTCCCCGGACGAGAGACCCAGCCTGGTTCCCGGACCAGATAGGTGAGGCTTGCGACGGGCCGGGGCAAACGGCACAAGTCAGGCGTTTCAGGGCGACACAGGTCAGGCGGTTCAGCACAGCACCGGTCATGCGGTTCGGAACGGCGCAGGTCAGGTCACGGGCTCGGCCGTCAGCCCCCTGTGGGCCTGGTGAGAGGTGACACACGTCACCAGCCACAGTCCCATCAGCCACGGCCGGATCGACACGGCCGGCGCCGGCACAGTCCTGTGGGCGGCGACTCCGTGTCACGCGGCTTACGCGCGGAAATGCCCAGTAGGCGGCTCGCCCAAACTGACTGTGGCATACATAGTACGCTCGATCTCGGGCAGCAGCTCAATACGAAGGGCCGGCGCTGGACTGTAGCGCGACAGACCCAGAGCCGACCCAGAGCCGCCCCGGAGCCGAGCCCGCTGGAGGGGCCGGGCCACCCAGCCACCCATCAGTCCGGCTGAGCCCATTACAGCTAGATCTAGCTTAACGCAGTCCACCTGAGGTAGTCAGGGCGGACGCCGACGGTCCGCTGGCCGTCCAGCGCGGTGGGCAGGAGCGGTGCACACCTTTTGTAGCAGAGCGTAGTCGAGACCCTTCACCAAGTGAGTGTGCTCCATGTCACCACCGAGGAACTTGGACTCCTGGATTTGCTGACGTCGACGCTCGGCCGCGTCCAGGCCCCTGCCGACGGGTCACCGTCACTCAGCTGAATGTCACAGTCCAATAAGCAGACAACATGCTACGGGCGACTGTACTGGCTGGACCAGCTAATCTGAGTACAGGGCGGAGACGACACCAATGGTAAGTGCAGGCCCAACAGGTGCCGACACCACAACCCTGAATCCCATTGACATCTCGACAGTTATTCATTTTTGCAACAAGCAATAGCCGAGAAAAAACTGCCCTGGCGGTCAGCTGCCTGAACAGAAAGAAAACGGCAACAACAACGGACCAACAAAGTTGCTGCCAACTGTGTATGCTGCGAGAGAAAAAAGCTATCCCACGACTCACAGCTCGAGTCGCTCACAACCTGCCGCCTAACACTGCAGGCAGGACACGACACCGACATGCCCGGCGGGCAGCGCCAGCGAAGCGCCCACTCACGACTTGAGGTCGGGCGCGACGGCGCGGTAGGCGCTGGCCGTGGCCATGGCGTCCTCGGTCTGGTGCGGGAAGTCCGGCACGCCCGCGCCCTCGTCGCCGTCGCGACGCTCCTTGGCGCGGTCGCGGTACTTCTTGGCCAGCTCCGCCATGATGTCGTCCTCGGCGCGCTTCAGCTTGGCGTAGTAGCTGGGGGGAGGTGGGTCGGTGATCGGACGGCCAAGCCCAGGGGCTGCTCGCGGGCTGAGTGCCAGCTGACTGCACTGGCAGCGCTTCGCATCACGTGACGCAAAAGGAAAATGGAAGGTGCTGAATGACAACGAGGTCTGTGGTCGGGACAACAAGCCATCTTTTTGGTGCGGATGGAGCATGATGAATTTATTGGTTTTCAGTCTCATCAAAACGTCATCACCTGCATACACCTGGAAACGATTGTCGCCTACGTCCTATGCCATCACGGGCATGTCCTCCAGATTTGATACACAGATGCACACTTCAGAAATGCATCCCCGTCTCTCATATACTCCGAGACGCTCTACCAGTCCAGACAAACAGCCGGCATATCACTGGTCGTCATGCGCCAACCGCGTCCACAAAGGCCTACGCCAGCCGCCCCGGCCACCGGCACACTCACCTCTTCTTCTTGCGTCGCTCTTCGGCCTTGTCGATCTTGCCCGAGGTGTCGGGCCGGGCGGCGGCCGGCGTGGCGGCGGGCGGTGCCGTCGCCGGCCCGGCCCGCGGCGTCATCAGCAGCTTGCGGAAGTCGGCATTGGTGAGCCGGGCCGGCCTGCCGACAGACGTTGCGTCACGGCAGGGCGCCACATCGCGCGCGGCACCGACGCACCCTCGCAGGTCGCAAACATCAGATAGAGGCCGGACGCGACCACACCAGATACAGACAGGATAGGCAGGAGGCAGGTGAGCAGGCATGGCTGCACCAGCAGGACGTGCCATCACGTTTCCGACACATGGCATGCTTTCTTGGCATTGTCATGCTGGGACTCAGAAGCTTACATCTAAGATTTAGGTTAACAAGACTTCAGCTGAATCTTGGGACACATGTGTTGCATGTTATCAGCTCTCATGTTTCTAAAGGAACACAATCTATGTGTCAACAGTGACCTGAATTTTAAAAATCAGGTACAAGATAGTTATAACAATTGAAGCACATGAAAAAGTGCAGTGCACAAATCCAACTTTACCACAACATGATCCAAGCAATGAAAAAAAATTGCCAGAGCTAACAAAAGACTTCATTCTACCAAGTGTCAGTGTACTTAGCATGAATAAGAAAAAAGGCAATGTATCCCCAGCTCTCACGTAGATTCGACGTTATGTTGTGCGGCACCCGGCGGTGCTGCTGGGTTCGCAAATGGCTCCTCCTCTGTGGAAACAAAGGGACTGGTCACAGAAACACTCTGGCTCAATGTGCTATGATCTAAAGCTGTTCTAATGGACAGAAACACTCTGGCTCAATGTGCTATGATCTAAAGCTGTTCTAATGGACCTAAAAACTAACTCAAATTGATCAAAGCAATGCACTATGAATGTCTGCATACTAAAAACTCTTTGGCAGGCCAAACTTATGTGTGAAATGCTGTTCTTTGAGCAGCGAGGGGAAAAATACCACAACCAGCTGATCAATGACCTGGATGAAATGAAGCACTCCTAATATGAGCAAACAAAAATTATTTAGTGATCAGGGAGAGTGCAAATGACTGAGGCACTTGCCAATGCTGGGCTCAAAATTATGGGTTCAGGCCTGTCAGACTAACAAGATTTGTAATGGCAGTCCATGTGTGAGACCTCACATGATTGCCACAGCCTTCTATATCTTGATTTAATAAAATATCAATGTTAATATGGAAAATATAGTCTATTTATTGATCCCAGAAGAAATTACTTACTTTCAGGCATGACTGTTTATAAGGGTATACAGTTCAATTAAACTATGGCAGACTGCAGGTGCTGTCAAACCTGGAAGAGAGATAACACAATAAGACATACAATGCACAACATCTCAAAATGCATCCAGTAGGGTATGCAGCATATAAATATGGATTCATCTACAGGAATCATGGCTCTCTGGCAGCCCCCAAACTCAATTTGTTGGCACCAATCCATTGCCCTTTGATGCCAGTCCAGACATCTGACATGCCCAGCCCATTTGTCAAGCCTAAGGTGCTTACATACAGGGTTTCCAGCTGCCCAGCTTGATGCTGATTGGCTGATTTTAGGCAAGGGGATGGGCAACAGGCAGTGAGCCTCACCCCAGGTGTATAGCACAACAAAATATTGACATGCCTACCACCCAACTGGCCAAAAATTGGAACACTGACAAGGCACAGTGAGTATTAAGCATGACACTTCCATGCACCCTTGAAACATTGCCAATACTAGGACAACCAAATCTGGGGAATCTGGGTATCATTGCCCCACTTTTGTGGACCTCTGTGGGAAGCAAAATTGAAATGACTTAAGGTTTAATGCACTAGAGCCATCAAAAATTTGTGCATCAGTGGAAATAAAATCACTGGTTGTGACACAAAAATACAGGAAAGGGAAATGAAATACACCTATGTAATTTAGTGCATGGCTGTATCCTATGGCCCACATTACCCAAAATGGAAGCTGATTGCATTGCACTGGAGAATTACTGAAAGAAGTAACTGATGACCATGGACCTCAGCTACAGCACCATGATCAGATTCCATTTAGTGACATATTATAAGCTGCAAGATGAAACATAGCGCGCTCAAGGTGAATTCACATTCTGACGTCAACCATTTGCGATGAGCAGACAGCAAGCTTTGCCGTAGCTAACCGTGCACACACACCCACACACGCTAGTTAAGGCGTTAGCACTAAAAGCACTTCACGAGAAAATTTTCGACAATGATGAACGTCATTATTAAATATAGAATCTCAGCCTACATTCACAATCCCCACGTACCCCCTCACCGAACCCTCACAGCACACAACACAGACCTCGCATCAACAGCGCCCTATGTGCGCAATAATTGACATAAGATTCATGTTAAAGTACAGCTACTTTGCTTTGCAGCGCATCAATCATAAGGTATTCCGTGCTACAAGACTGCAACGAAACAGAGCCATGTAATTGATCATTAAAGGCATGTATCCGTTCCAAAATTAGTTACTTTCTAACACTTAAGCGTTAGTTGACACGCTCGCTGTGTTATATTTCTACACTTTGTTTCCAAAAATCTTACCGCGTTTTAGTTTTCCGGCTCTACTTGCGCCTACAAGACATTTCTCAGCTAATCAAACAATCGCTCTGGCAAAGAAAGTTAACACGAAATATGTCTTTTCCAAGTAGGTACTAAAACAATGTTGCATCTACTTTTCCATCAGACTGCGACAATTGATTGCTGTGCTTATGTTCTGAAAATATATATTTCGAAAACTGTGGAGCTTCGTCGCAAATGACCGAGGGGCGTCTGAATCGTCGGCAGGCGTTGTTTACATCACACACGCGCGTGTGCAGCTTCGCCGGGTCTTGGATCGTTTGTTGCGTTCTCAAGCGCATGAACTTGAACACTAGATTGAAATATTATTTTTGGAGCTGATGAAGAATTGCACTTGAAAGATTTTGTTTTTCCTCCGTTTTCTTCCATACAACGCCATAGTGCGATGCGAAGTAGAGACATTCACGTAGTGCACTGGTACGCCCCCTCCCCCCGTTATTGGAAACATTGCGTACATTCATGTTTTTGTGAAGACATGTTTAAAACTGAAATTCGGCCTAGACACGTAAAATCGAATAGATCGAGAACATGCATTGGCTTATGCCATACACAGAATCTAATTAAGAGGAATTAACTAGGGTTTCAACAAAAATGCGGCGTCTTATCTTCTAAATTCCTGTATATGCCATTGATGTCAAATTTTTCCAAAGTAGCATGTGTGTGAGAGGGGAGGGGCGGGAGAAGATTCCGCGCTGTCAAGCCTCTACCGTTCATAATGGTGGTCTTTCGTCAATTTGTGCAGTGCAGTGGTTCGGAGTTTGGAATGTTTTATCCAGCACAGGGACAAACACGATCTACAACTCGACCCAAATATACTATTGTTGGTTACCTTTGCGAACCGGGCAGCATTTCAACCGGTTAGACAACATTTGCATGCCATGTAATGAAGCCTGCGTTCCCTCGGCGCGGCGTTGATGCGGGGTGGGACGCGGAAATTTTGACGCACGGGGGTTGCTAATAAGTTACGTTACGCATTTTTTGCCATTTTCAGCCCTCCAGTTGCGCACCGGTTATGCCGGATGAACGTTCCCATGGCAAAGCCTGTCACAAAAATATGAATAGATCTGACGTCTCTGAAAGGTAACGCCCGTTTGGGCCCACAGCGTAAATTTACGCTGTTTAAACGCTGCCCGCTTCACATTGTGATGCTTCGGTTAAGCTCCATCAAACTCCCTGCCCGCCCCATGCACAACGTAATATATGGATGGCCGCTGCCAGGTTTTCATACCTGATACGAGGTTGTGTCCCAGCGTGGGAGTCCACGGTCCTAATGATGATAGATTAATAAAGTTGCCTGCGGGACGAAGCTTTTTGGGTCATGCCCCCGGTGATGGTTGGGCGTGGATTTTGACAGTTTATGACATCCGTGGCGTTTTGAAACTTGCAAACGGGTCCTGGAAACATGTAAATGAGATACCGAGAAAACGATGGAAGAGACCCAACATCTACTCGACGAAAAGATGGATTCCAAAACTAATTTCTAAACTGCTGCTACTAAAGGATGAAATAGTGAGACTCTCCTCCATCTGACGTTTCAGCTTGCATTTCGGGCACGCGATGTCGACGAGTCTGTCTCTTTCAGTCGAGCTTGGCGTGAACAAACCGGTCGGGATGACACCGGCTCCAGACTCCGGGCCAGAGAATGTGACTGATAACTTCATCAAAGAAAACAGGGTGGCGGTGTTCAGCAAATCATATTGTCCATTTTGTGAACAGGTAGGCAGCCCTCACACTTATCATATCTCATTCCTTGACCTCGCCACAACTACAAGCGTCTTTTTTTGCACTGTGTGGTACCAGACCGCCGGATTCTTTCCTGCCATCCTGTAAGGCCCACGCGATGCCCACAGCTGGACTGTGTGTTCCGACAGGCACCTGACCTTTACGGCAATTGGTCAAGGGATCTTGAGCTGCCTCGGTGACATGATCTGACGGTTGGCTTGTGGTCGTGTCATGACTTGGTAGTGCACAGTCGGCCACGGTAACTTCGATGGCGCCTAGGGTGTCTCTCAGCCCGTGACCTGTTCTGAGCTCTTGACGGCATGGAGTTTTTATATTTGAATTACATTTTAAGGCCACTGGAAATTTAGTTTTTGTCTTCTTTCGCAGGTGAAGGAATTGTTCAGAAACCATAATATACCATACGAAGCACTCGAGCTAGACGTTGTCGGTAAGTGGAGCACGTTACCAAGAGTTGTCTATTAGAAATAGAACCGCTTGAACTGGCACAAATGCTACTTGAACGGAGCCCATAAACTGAACAATATCTGCAGCAATATGTGGGACATCTACGACGATAGGTTTCAAAAATGTTTTGTCACGCTTGTTAAAAGCTCACGGCGAGACGTGTACTCCCTCAAAATACGCGAACTCGAGAAGTCGACGTTTGATCAAGAGATGAGAGCAAAATGTAGGATATAGTTATTTGGCCGCTCATGGATCGTTATGACCGTCGCAATAGATTAGCACGAAAGCCTGTCTGCCTTAGATCATCTCGACCAGCTTCTCAAGTCCTAATGTCACACTTCACCTCGAAGAGACGTCGACATGTCTACGTTTGCCCTCAACAGTGTGGCGCTGTGAATGACATTGATCCGGATTCTCGACATTTCAAGGCTATGCTGATGCTTAGACAGAGCATAACATCGTGGTTTACCGGTCAGCGGTCCCTTGATGTGATTTGTAAACCATCGTAACGAGTAAATATGAAAGCCTGGAGGGGGGGGGGGGGGGGGCATGCCACCTCTTAGCTGTGTCACTGTCGGTAGCAGAAGGTGATCATAATCTTTAAGTCACGAAATGTCACACGTCCCGGTCATTGCGCCGCATAATGCACTACTGTTGTACGCGTGCGTCCTGCTCCTGCTGCGTGCGCACAACACACGAAACGGCCGCTCATGGCCGATACCCTTTGGGGGAGTTGATCCCCCCGGGCCCTTGCGTCGTGGTCGGGACGTGAGTTTTCTTGCGTTGCGCACTGTCCCGTTTGCTCGGCAGCTGACCCCGTCCCCACCAAAAAGTGTGTTGATTATTTGGTCTGCACCACTATGAAGAAATGTCGATATTAAATAGCTCACAAAAACGATAAAGAGCAATCAAATTGCTGCCTTTTTGCTCGCTTCGGTTCGGTTCACGACTTGGTAATGTGGTCTTGGCTCTACCTTAGTTACGGGAATCACGGATCCATTTAGATGCGGAACTAGGGAGCAAAACTGTTGTTGCTAAGTCCTGTCAGAAGAGTCGGGTAGAGCGCTCGTAGGGAACCCGGCCGTCAGAAATAGGAGGCCGCACAGACCCATAGCACTGCAAGGTGTCACTGCCGACAGAGAATGGTGCTGCCATCCAGAGTGTGCTGCTGGAGCGGACGGGCCAGAAGTCGGTCCCCAGCGTGTTCATCAACGGCCGACATCTGGGCGGCTGCGACACAACAGTCCAGGTGAGGACGGACAGGGTCGTCTCTGGCCTTGTCCGGCAGTGTCAGGTATGCTGACAGCCAAACCCCTACGTAAGTTGCAGCTGATGCCTGCTGGTGCTGGTGTTTGACGGTGTTGCGGCTGGTGTTTGATGGAACTTCGGTGCCATCGGGTACAGTCAGTGAAAACAAACAGTGACACAAAAGCAATGACACAGTGCGGTATTCGTACCAGAGTCATATGCGACAGGCATGCACGTGTGGTATTTCACGGAGCTTCTGTCTTGAACTGGTACTCGAGCTGGTTTCATTGGGGACTGAGGTCTCGCTGGCAGCTCGCGGAGCGGCTCTAGTGTGGGCAGACTGCGCCGCAGTACACCGCTGCCCGGCGGGTGGGGCGTTACTGGAACGCCCGCGACTAGTCCGTCACCGTTTGAGAACGGCGGGAGGGGCTTGAAAATCCGCTATGTTTTGACTTGATTACATTGAATCTGAAGCTTAAAATGTAACAACGGCCGCGATGACTTTTTCAAAAGTCCTGTCAGAATCGATCAGCACGAGAACGGCCTGGGGACTGAGTGAACTGACCAGGGTCACTGCCACGCCGGTCCCGGTAGTGTGCGAAGTGTGGGGCCGGCCAATGCTAGCCTTTATTCCGGTAAGCCGAACACTTGCATGGCACTCTTCGGTGATCGCCGTCCGTTTGATTCTTGTCGGCCGTCTCTAAAGAAGTTCAGGCCGGTCTATTGTAGTCTCCCTGACGCAAAACAGTTAGCCACAGCTTCAACCCCCCCCCCCCCCCAAACACACGCAAATAAATACATTTATAAATAAACGGCAAGACAAAGGGTCTCCAGTTGACAGCATATCTGCTTTGTAGACTCGCGTCATGTTCTTGGTGGGCCCGACAGACGGCAGACCCAGCACGGCTCACTCGCACCGTGGACCATCCGTACGCTCCGAGCGCAGTGTGACCGCTCGCTGTGATGTCACCACCTCACCAGCCGCGGCTGGCACGTTCCGGTGAGACAAGCCCGCCTGACAGACGCGGGCTAATTTCGACAGACTAGGGGTAAACTGAAAACGCTCCGCTTCGAGCCCATCCAACCCAGCCTAAGCGGTGTCGTGGCACCGCTGTGTGTCCGATCAGTGTGCTGACTGCACGGCGTGTGCGCCTGGCAGGCGCAGGCGGACGGCCGGCTGCAGGCGTTGCTGAACGCCGGCGCCGGCGACGCCCAGTACGACTACGACCTGGTGGTGATCGGCGGCGGCTCGGGCGGACTGGCCTGCAGCAAGGAGGCGGCCCGGCTGGGCGCGCGCGTCGCCCTCTGCGACTTCGTCAAGCCCTCACCGCAGGTGGGCGCGCTGTCCGGCCGCCGGGACGGCCCGGAGGGTCAGCTTGACCGCGACAGCGGGTGCGACTGTACATGAGCCTTGTGAGAGACTGTCTCTGGCTTCCACATGTGACGCTGCTTAGTGCAGTTGCCAGCGTTGCCTACAGACGAAAACATTTTAGCCGCCGTGTTGTTCTGGCGCCCGCTTCTTTCCCATGTTTCTCATCCTCCATTCCCCGTACCCGTCATAGGGGACCACGTGGGGGCTAGGTGGCACATGTGTCAACGTCGGCTGCATCCCCAAGAAGTTGATGCACCAGGCCAGCCTGCTAGGCGAGGCAGTGGGCGACGCCGAGAAGTTCGGATGGTCGGTCGATGCCCGTGAGTTGCGCGCGTTTGACACCGACTGGCAGCAGCGCAAAACAGACGGCCGTGTCCATAGCTGGTGCCAAGTCAGGGGCGAGCAGTCCTTCACAACCGGGGATCTTCGTGTAAACGGCTTTTGAAACGATTTTCAATGCTCTCTCCATTTCGCCCATTCGTTTCCAGGAGCATTCTTTCCTTGCTTGTTAATTTCACAAGCTAATGAATCAATGAAAGATTCGCATGTTTATACAACACTTGTTGTGTTTCTCGCAGTGGAGCAACTTCACAGCATACGCCCTCCCCTAGCCTCAGGTATCCGCATAATCAAATGATCTCGATTGGTGAAGACGAGGCAGCAGCCAGTGACAACACCGCCATCCGTGATGCCGTTTCCAGACCAGCACAATTGGGAGAAGATGGTGGAGGCCATTCACGCGCACATCGGGTCACTTAACTGGGGCTACAAGGTGCAGCTGCGCGAGCGGCGTGTCACGTACCTGAACGCATACGCCGAGTTCGTGGACGCCCACACGCTTCGGGTAGGCCTGCTGCAGTCGCAATATGCACTAAGTGTGTAAGTCATTGTGGGTTTACGGCGCACTCAGCTACTGAGGCTATTTGACGTTGCCTGCCTCTTGCCCTGGCGGGAGAGCGGGCACCGCGGGGCATTGAAACACATGTGATGGTAAAATGTTTGTAGTGATTGGTGGCAAACGCGAAGGGGCTGATTGTCAGAATTGTATTGCCCGCAGAAATTCTGCTGATCTCGACTACGCGAGCTTAGTTTTGAATGAAAACACTTATATATATATATATATATATATATATATATATATATATCGAATTCTGTAGAGACGCTCACCTGTCCAGCCATACAACTAAAACGCCTTTATGCCTTTTCTCTCACCTCCGGCAACGTTCGATTAAGATAAAATATGCGCCCAAATAACAGCCAGCATTCCAAAGCACCCTTTCGTAATGAGTTTTTAAATCTTCCGAATGTGTCGTCTCGTGTCTCTTGATAATCAGTAATGTTATGTAGGATAGTTATGATATTAAAACTATCGTTAGATGCACTTATGATAGTTGTTAGATAGATATTTCCTATCATTCGCGTGGCAATGGATATTTCCCAGCTCAAGCAAGCTGCTCTGAAATCCACTTGAAGCAAAATGAAGTTCCTCTCAATATTTTTGAAGCATCTTGCAATCATTCAAAGATAACACGCGCTTGGCGATGTGGAGGCGTTTCGGTTCACAATTTAGACTATGATTTTCGTAACTTCAGCCCAAGACACTACGACATTTACGCAACGTCTTGTGATGACTAGAAAATAACATTCGCTTGACACTTGCGGAAGTGTCTCATTTCACAAGTTGGACCATGGTTTTCGTAGCTTCAACTTAAGGCTCTCCTACAAGACACTCATACAGTCCTGGAACATTTTGTTATGATTCCAAAAATAATATGCGCCAGAGCTTTGTGAAGGTGTCTCACTTCATCATTTGAAGTTATTCTTAACTTAAGCTCAATGTTCTTGTACATGCCGGTGTCCTGGCTGAGGTATGATGTCAAACGTTGGCCATGACGACGGCCACATTCATCACTCACTTTAGGAACCTGTTCGTGACAGGAACTCGCATCGGGACGGAGCCTCCGCCACGCACGCGCTAAGGTGAATTCCGTCAGGGTCTCACAAGGCTTGCATTCACCAAATCCCGCGCATGCGCTGCGTACACGGTCAAACGGTGACGTGGGCGCCCCCCCCCCCCCCCTCCCCTTCCTCTTCCGCCGCCGC
The DNA here is from genome assembly GCF_011947565.3 of Pollicipes pollicipes. Taxonomy (NCBI): domain Eukaryota; kingdom Metazoa; phylum Arthropoda; class Thecostraca; order Pollicipedomorpha; family Pollicipedidae; genus Pollicipes; species Pollicipes pollicipes. Next base: position 25,596,644 of record NW_023596297.1, on the reverse strand, counting down.
AGACGGTCGACAAGAAGTCTCGCGAGCGTCTGATCACGGCGAAGCACGTGGTGCTGGCGACGGGCGGCCGGCCGCGGCTGCCGGACATCCCGGGCGCCGCCGAGCTCGGCATCACCAGCGACGACCTCTTCTCACTGCCCAGCTCGCCCGGCCGCACGCTGGTCGTCGGCGCCAGCTACATCGCGCTCGAGTGCGCCGGCTTCCTGCGCGGCCTCGGCCTCGACGTCACCGTCATGGTGCGCTCCATCCTGCTGCGCGGCTTCGACCAGCAGATGGCCGAGCTGGTGGGCGAGCACCTGGTGCGGCGGGGCGTGCGCCTGCTGCGCCCGTGCGTGCCGACGCAGCTGGAGCGGCCCGACCCGGACGGACGGATCCAGGTGAGCGCGCCCACCGGCCGGCCGCCCTCTCCTTACCCGGAGCGAGCTTTGAGAATGCCGAGGACGGTCGATGTATTGTGAGCCAGGCCGGACGGATTTCACTTGAGCAGCGAGACAGCTATCAACAAGGGTGTAGTTTCGCAAATGATTGGGGACGAGGGAGGAGGCTGAACATAAAACAACGGAGAACCGCATTCACAAACTACACTAATAAGCGAGTTTCTCCTCGGACTTGCCCCCCGTTTTTCTCAAAGTTGGGGGAGGGTCTGAAGCTCAACTTGGAGATGCGTCACCCACGCCCAAAATGAATAGGACACTACTTCTCTCGTTCTCAACATGAGGGGCCCGGCCCGACCTGGCCGTTATGCAGTGCAGACACTTACGATTCTGCGTTCACGGATGGTACCTTCATGTAGTCTTTACCACTAAAAGATACTATTCGTGGAAAGCTATGATGTATAATTTGGAAGGAAGGTCTCCGCATATAGCACGTTAGAGCAGACATGGTTGATGGCGTGATTTGTCTGCAACATCCGCCCCGCACCGTACAATCCGGTTGAAAATGCAGTCCGGGGCCCGCTGGCGTCAGGTGGCGGCTCAGACCGCCGATGGCGAGACGCTGCACGAGGAGTACGACACGGTGCTGTTCGCCATCGGACGCACCGCCTGCACGGCCAACATCGGCCTCGACAAGCTGGGCGTCCAGTTGGCGGCCAAGTGAGAGGCGCGCGCCGCCAGACGGGCCGCCAACGCGACCGGCGCGGCGGTTCGTACAGGGGACGGAGTCGCCCGCTGCGCTCGGCGGGGCGTCGACTGGCGCGCCGGTGGATCGCGGGCTCATACGAACCAGCAAACCGTGCGGCGGCTCGGGTGGCTGTTGGGCTTCAGATGTTTTACTCACCGCCCGGGGACGTCGGGAAATGATCGCCGCTGCGGTCTGGGGAGTGCACAGCGCTGTGTCGCCGCCCAGCATGTAACGGCGTCCGGCGCGCGGCGATCATTCGCCGAGCGCTGCGAGCGGGGAGGCGTGTGCACGCTGGCACGCGGCGGCTCGAGCGTGCCGTGCCGTACCCCGGCAGGGACGGCAAGGTGCTGTGCGACGAGGCGGAGCAGTCGAGCGTGCCGCACGTGTACGCTGTCGGCGACATGCTGAGTGGCCGGCCGGAGCTGACGCCGGTGGCCATACAGGCCGGCCGTCTGCTAGCCAGGGTGAGCACGCCGCCAGGCGCGGCCGTGGACATCCGATACGGTGTGGTGTGTACAGCGTCGGTGCTAAATGACGAGTCGAGCCGAGGCCAGATCGTTGATGTTCGTGATCGCATTGGATGTACTCCTACCGAACTTAATGTAATGCAACCTAACCTTTTAAAGTCATATAAACCAAGGCCACAAGTTCAAATCTCATGTACTGATGTAAAAACTCAAAGCATGTGAATTAATCATGGCCGAAAGAGACTTCAGCTCTATGATGTCTGATGTTCTGCTTGGTTTTGTGCAGCTCGTAAGCCGCTAAAGGACACTGTTTGCTGAGGGACTTGTCAAAGTGTCTACGGCCTCTGTTACTGGTGCTCTATTTGTCTCGAATTCTGACCACTAGCTTCAAAGCACTGGATCAGTCGCCCAGAAATGTCCACAAAATATGAGGAACGATAAGGCAGTATGCAGTTGGTGCCGTGCAATGTCCAACAGCGGCATACCCCCCACCCCCCTTGTTGGCAAAGTCGTCCAGCTCGCCGGGGTCGGTGAGGTCTAATTGGTAAGCTCTGCCTCCGAACTCGCAGCCAGTGGTGTAGCTGCTGCCATTTGTGCGGTGGCGCGGGGCCTCCGGCAGCGGTGACCGTCGTTGCCCCCTGTGCAACTTTTCCGTCCGATGATCCGCGTGCGCCGGCATTGGCACCAGGGGAATGTGTGTTTGTGAGCGTGGATGAATGTTTTTTTGCACCATTGGACTGTCGCATTGTAAGCGCAGGAGCGCACCTCGCTAGCTACTGTCCATGCCCCCCTTCCTTCGCGGGCTCCTGTTTGAACCAGCCAGGCCGTCGCCTCACCGCGCCGTCACGACTGGTCGGACACTGAGTCCCCACCCCCTCAGCGGCTGGTGACCGGCGCCACCGCGCTCACCGACTACACCAACGTGCCGACCACGGTGTTCACGCCGGTCGAGTACGGCTGCGTGGGTCTCTCGGAGGAGGCGGCGGTCGAGCGCTACGGCGAGCACGACGTCGAGGTGTACCACCAGTACTTTACGCCGCTCGAGCACACGGTGCCGCAGCGTGACGAGAACGCCTCCTACGGCAAGCTGGTGTGCGTCAAGAGCCAGCAGGTGAGTCACGGACGGCGCCGGGCCGGGGCAGAGGTAGGCGCGGGCCCGGACGACGGGCGGAGTGCAGGGCCGTCTGCTGCACACGCGATCAGCCTTTAAAGTCGGGACCGTGACGACTGTAGTCCTTCATATGCTCAGATTTAGCTCGTACGACAGCACAACATCGATGCGAAACCCGTGTATGTTTGGTGGCGTTTGGGGTCGGAATGGATCGATGCTCCTGATCGATCACACCATACCACACGGGTGTAATGTGGGGCTAGGCGTGGTAAGAGCGTAATCCAGAGCGGCTGACGTGCGGCCAGCAGCTGCACGGGGCGTGTGAGAACGTAGAGATCTCTGCCTGCCGCGGCGCCGCCGCTCCTCCGCGGGTCAGCCGAGCCGTCTGGCGGCCGACCGGCCGGCCCAGAACTGAGCCCTGCCACCGGCCAGCAGGAGCGCGTGGTGGGCTTCCACCTGGTGGCGCCGCACGCCGGCGAGGTCACGCAGGGCTACGCCGTGGCCATGCGGCTGGGCGCCACCAAGGCTGATCTGGACGGCGCCGTGGGCATCCACCCGACCGTGGCGGAGGTGGGTCCCCCGGTCCGGAGTCGGCCGACTGGCCGGCGCTGCGGCGCGACGGCCGGACAGGGTTCAGTTCACGGTCCGGTCAGCTGATGGATGTGGTCCGACCGTGCTAATTTTGTCGCGGATTTTATTGAGGTGTTTCTGTGGGATTCGTGATGTCGTTTTTATCATCGTGATGAGCCTCGTCGGTCTTTTTACTCTCTACTACTGTCAAGGACTGACGACAAATGGGTACGGCCGTAAATACGACATTTTGGCCCCCGGGGCCATTGCGCCACCAATTCACCGACAGCCTGATCCCTGTCCGCAGCAATTCACGTTCATGTTCATCACCAAGTCGTCGGGCGTCAGCAGCAAGTCGACGGGCTGCTGAGGCTAGTGTCGCCGGCGCCGCGCGGTCCCGGCCGGGCCGGGGCCGCGCCGCCGGCCGCCGCCCTGCACAGCTGACGGCCTCCGCGCGCCCCCCGGCGCCGCATGACGGCACGGTCCCAACCCTCGGCCGAGGAGGGCCGCGCCCGAGCTGCGGAGCGCCGTCACCGTACACCAGCGAGAGCTGCCGCTGCCCTCGTGCCTCGTCGCCCCGAAACAAACGATAGGTCTTGACCACGTCTGCCGCCAAGTTACTGCTGCTCTAATCCGTCTGTCGCTGTCATATCGCGGGGTTACTGATCTGTTGGATCTGTCAAATCGTTATGGCAGTGTTGTTATGCGTGGACGGCAAAGTTGTTGCCGTTGTCAACACAGTAGACTTTTATTGGCGGCAACAAATTTTCCGTAGCTTTGTGAAACGCAATGTGAAATCACTTACAATGCAAAGGTGCAAATACTTTGTTCGCGATGCATCGCTCATGCGAATGTCGTTATGTTTTTTAGCGACGTTGGTATTTTATTCCGAATATTTGCCGCTTGACAAAATGCGAAATCCTTGACAATGGAAGCGTGAAATACAAGTTTTTATCAGCCGTGTCCAATAGATGTTTCCCGAACTAAGTTCGCAACATTAATGTATCCTGGACTTTGTCATGCGGTTATCGTAGGATATTGAACTCGGTCTCAAATCTCAGTCTAAACGGATGCCAACGCCCGGTACCAAAACCCTTCCAACCCATGAAACCAGTGATACCCATGGACACTACAATCGCAATGCAGCGCCCAAACAAATGGGCAAGGTTATTATTAATCCGTGAGTGCCCCCATGACCTAACAGCCGTGATGCCTGTGGGAATATTTCCGATATGCTGGCTGTCCTGCAGCCACGGATCTCCCTTTTTTAAATCGGTTAGGGGACTAAGCTGACAAGGTCGACGTAACCTAGCCCCAAAACTCTGTTCCCCCTCGGATTCCCCTCATACGGACGAGAGCCTTTGCAACATTTGCGGTTACACTACCATCGCGTACCTTTATATACAAACAAAACTGGTGCTTTCTCGTTTGCTAAAACGGGTTCCTATTGCCACACCAATTGGTGAGGCGAGGTACCTATTGGTGCAGACTCACTGATGGCTTCTGCTGGCGCTGATCGCGTTCTCCATTCAACTGACAGTGACGATTGTGCGATAAATGCAATTGTCGCCGTTGAGGGGGACGTGGGCCAACTTTTCAGGGTCAATCGGCGCTTTCAAAAGTTGCCACATATGGCCGTCAATTGTTCTTTATCCCAATCCGGGTATCATGTGAAAAGCTCGCCAAACATTTGCAAACTGTCCAAACAAATGATTGAGTTGGCATGACAGTAACATTAGCCACATTCAGGATGCTGTTTGGTGCCAACTGAACATGCTACTTACGGTGATGCGTCTAGGCATTTAGTGCACGGGTGTCGATTTGTATTCTTTTGGGTGGGCCACTGCCCCCCAATGTTCAATCGGCCCTTCAATGGCGAGTTTGCCCCCCCCCATGTTCAACCCCACCAAAGCCGAGTTTGCCCCCCCCCCCCCAACCGTCTGGGGCCCAAGTTCATGTAGGACATTACGAATAACAGCTCGAAATTATATAAGATTTGAAGAAAGCTTCTACTTGCTGCTTCACAGCTAGAAGAACCAAAGAAAATTAAAACTGCAATACCATTTCCAGTTAAGTGCGCCTGACTACGTCAGTCGCACTTTTAAAACTGCGCGGTTGTTCCGCGTTTACTTGAGTTTTCTTGTTGTTTTTTTGCATGTACTTTTCGTGTTTTTAATTACACGATTTAAAGCTATGGCCAAAAGTAGTCTAGTTTTGTGCTATTGTAGGCATATTTTGTCATTCAGCGATTTTAAGTTACGCAAACCGCGGCAAGTTGTGTTGCTTGGCTACGACGTTTTATCGGAAAATGAAAACAAAGCAAGTTACAAGCCGTCTACATTCGGAGGAACCGTTGCAATGTGTCAACCTTCACTTCAACATGCATATCCAATCAAACCGTTGCAAAACCTGACGATCAACCCCAGCCGACCAAACCGATAGCGGTGATCGTCCGACCACGACCACCAACACCAGCCGTGTCGAACATGCCTAACGGGAGTGATGCACCTGCACCCCGCCTTGCGGCAGTCGGCTGGGATTTCCATGGCAGACATTGTCAGTCACGTAAATCAACATAAGTCTGCTCCTGAAGCCGTTCACGTCCAACAGCGTTTGAAGCCACATAACATCGACTCTACACCCATTAACGAAATCTGGCTTCGACGATCGACGTCAACAAAATCATGATGATGCCCAACGGCAATATCTTTCGCCGGGACAAAGCAAGCAAACGGATGAGACGAGGTCTGTCTATTCTGTTTGTGGGGAGGGGACTACAGATCCATAACATCACTGGGGGGAAATTGGAGCAAATTCAAGAGGTTATCAATTTTGTAGTATATTTGACGTCTGTTTTTCCCGTTCAACCTAACCAGTCATGTTTTACGAAACTCACTACCGTGGTAATTTTAACCATCGTGACACACGAAAATTCGTCTCCACATTATACTCCGGTATCAGGTCTGGAACATAGGGCTCATTTACCAAGCAGAGAAAGGGCTGCGATCCGCGCTTTACATTAGTCGAGCTCCCTAAGTCAATAGGTGGCTCCTGTGTCGGTCGAGGGGACCACAGTGCCTAATATGGGTTCAGTACCGACAATGAGGCCAGCGTCGACTTGGGACGGCGTTCGAGGAGCCCACAGAGGATCCGAAGGGTCCCCAGGACCGATGATCAAGTGCCCGATTGGGGGAAGGGGGGGGGGGGGCATAAATGCAGGGCCGGACCATCAAATGTCAGTTAAGGGTCCTCTTGCACCGATTAGGGACACCCTTGGACAGTGCGGGCCCCTATTTCGGTCAAAGATCAACGGTCGGCTCTGTGCCGATCTAAGCCATGGGGGGTCATTTCCTAAGCAGGGACAAGGTGGGAACCCGCTATTAATATTTGAGCTTATCCTATGAAGAGATCAACAGCGACAGCAGCACGAATATACAGATTTCACGTTTACTTGTCTAGTTCTACCATCCAGTTCTTGCAACGGATCGAGGTCCTATAAATGCTAATCCGTTTGTATCATAAATCGAATAATTGCAGAGATGACAAATACTTTCGGAACACCTTCCAAGCGTTCCAATTGACATCCTTACGCGTTCAAAGGTAATTGCTTCGTAAACGTTGCCGTTTTCGTCCGTCCGTGGCCACCGTCTAGTGTTAGACACGGAACCAACGCGGCACGGCCTCTGGAGACGGGAACGCTGGGCGTCGGGGTTTTTGTTGTACGATTTGCGGGCGCACGTGACTAAAACTGGGCTATGTTATTCTTCCCTTACTTCATTCTGAGCAAGGTTCAGCATTCTGAGACCAAAGCAGCTTGATGTGAATGCAAATTCATTGCCTCATTTTGATCTAAGATCCACGTGCACGATGCCCTGTACAACCCAGAAAAAAAATCCGGTTCAGCCCCTGAGTGCTATTGGCTTAGAAAGAGTCCACCGAATCATTGTAGAATGGATGACACCGGCGTGTTTCCTGTTGTTAATTTAATTAAAAATACAAACAGCATTGTATCTATCGGTGACTTCTGGCTTTTAAGAAGGGCAGGGCTCCCTTCGAAATCAAGTGGGCCGTATCCGATGACTTCTTTTATTTTGGGTGGGGCCTTTTCCCAGGGGTAGGGCTTGGTCAGCCCTGTGTCCCACCCCACAGTTACCAAGGCTGTCTGCGTCCCTGCGTCGGTACGCTCATTGAGCATCGAGTATCCGTACGTAAGTTAAGATAACTGAAAACCCAGCTCAACCAGCAACCCAGCAACCAGCGACAATCAACCCGCATTTAGAATGACACTGAAATGACGGGTGCTTCATTTTCACATGCTAGAAGTGAAACGGGTGAGAGTTGCTCTCCCTTCAGAGGCACAACAGCTTAGAAGAATGTCCCCCAGTTGTATGGCTGCCTTGCATTCCGTTTTTATTGAAGATAACGTGGAAAGAAGATTCTCAACAGGAGAGCATCTGCCTCGGCGTATTTGCGGAAAGGTTGAAAACCATACTTCTAACTTACGCTGGAATGAATTTCAACGGTATTTCACATGAATTCGTTAACATCGACACTAAATGCATAAGTTTCAACGGTGAAATTTCGTTGTAGTGAGAACTTGTGTGTAAATGTGTTATGATAGCCACACATATTGTGTACACTGGGATGTCCGTGAATCATGGTTGAATATTCTGACATTTGCAAGTTGAAAATCGGCCGGTAATTTTTGGGTGATATCGAGCTCGCCGTTCTTTGACTCAGCTTTTGACCTTGAAGGTCACATGATGTTGCAAAATAAGAGTCGTCTTTAGTGTTCTCATGCCACAATTGACCTTGTAACCATTCTTTAGGGAAATCGGAGCTCGTCGCTGAAAAAATCGCTGAATAAATCGCTAACTTCACGGGCATTACACTGGACAATCAATTCTTGTAAACGAATGCCCGAATACAGACATCCTAAGCACATAATAGACAAATAATACACAACCATATTTGTTTCGTATGGAACGAGGGCTGCGACTGCATCCCTTCAGCTTCACACAACAGGCCCATTTATGAGAAGCAGATGCAATATGCGAGGCTTCCATGCGTGATTGCTGTGGCTACGCATACGAGCTTGAAAAAAGCCTGTAAGCATCGCACACACACACACACACACACACACACACACACACACACACACACACACACACACACACACACACACACATACATATATATATATATATATATATATATATATATATATAACCAAAACATTAGGAACAAATCCGGAAAGGTTTTGGCTCGTCCCCTTACGACGACTTCCTCGAATCTGCCCCCCTCCCAAACCATGTTCAGAAATCGACACCCACGGCTTCGTGTACCAACAATCGAGAGAGGGCTCGGTGCAGTATTGATGGACTCGCTCCACCATGGGTGAAGAGGGGCTAAAGCCCATCGGGAAATACATAAAGTGACGTCCCTGTCCTCAGCATCACGAGCGGCATCATGCGGTTCGCGGCGCATTGAAGTTTCAGCTCCAGTGACGTCCCCGCTCTGTACCAACCGGCATAAAAACCGGACTTATGTTTAAGCCAATGCACCGCTTCCTTCTTGGCGACAGTGGCTTAAGCGTTGATAAAACTGAAACATCGTGCATGAAGGGAAAGCAAATGACGCCTTGCGCGTCGTGCATGTCCTGCACAACCGCAGAGGGACGTTCACGATTCATTTACAAGCAGCAAATTCCATATCACCTTTTTCACCTCTGCTGTTATCGGAGTGTACATGGCTCAAAGCACGAAACTTGTGATAAACATGGAAATATAGCATTTTGATTGCATTCTGTGCATTTACATTTCCACAAATTGAGCGCTCAAAGAGATATTCTCGTAATAGTAGTGACGTCTCTTTACATGTCAGTGTTTTAAGACCACCGTTGTTATTTAGATGCATGCGCTGCAATTGTCGACGTCCGCCCTTCGCATTCTGCCTCTGATGCGGGGATTCGATAACGCTATCAGCGGTGTCGCATCGTTATGGGTAGTGGCCGAGAATGTACTGGCTTTGTTTCTAGCCGTTGGCGATACATGTCTAGCTGAATTAAAAGTATCGGTTCAGTCTTGCAAGTTATGTGATTGGCATCCACCAAATGCTCTGCGTTTGGGGTGTGAGACTGGACAGCCGCACCGTGATTCCCTATTTGAGCGCTATTTTCTTACGACGTGACTGACTGATGTACCACTCAGGCATAGGTGGCAACGAGAGGAGAGCATTTGCTCAAAAACTTCCCAAGTGAGTTTTGTATATCCACTCATGGCTGTTTTTCATTCCTACCCCCCCCCCCTTCGGTAGTGGGGCAGCTGTCAGGATTGAAATTGTTCACTGTTGGTTGATTTCATTGTATATAAAGTTGTGTGTTGCATCAGGAAGAAAAAGAACATATATCAATGTTACAATTGCTGGCTTAACAAAAGTTGAATTCACAGCAAGAATGTCATAACATGTTTTGCAAGTTAATAATGTGTATTGTTTGATGGCACTAATACACATTTTCCTTTCACTGCATGCTGCTCATGAATTTTTCACTGCTGCCATGCCATACTTGTATTCTTGTTAATTTGGAAAGTTATGTAATAATTATATCACTGAGTAAAACCTACAAACTAGCCCGAAACATTCAGATTGTGGCAAACATGTCCACCGTAGGAGCAACTTTCTAACTGCCACCCATGAATGGGTGACCAGGAGTGCCTATCCCACTATCCCAGCAAAATCACAGCAGCAATATCAATGCATGTACATAATAATTTCTGTGCTCACAGTTAAGTGCATGAACACCCCTGGTAGCAGTGCATATAGATTCACCACATGACCTACGTGGTCAGTGCGCCCCAAAGCCCAAATCACCATCATCATCCCAAAAAGACTCATTGTTAAGCTTGGTGCGTGCATGCACCAGTTCCAGTGCACTTACATCACATGAATGTCATCCGCAGTGTGTGGACTTTTGTATACTGATTCAGTGTTAAAATTTTGGCATGTTGTAAGGAATGACATTGAGATCATCAGCCAGCCATCATGTGCTGCAAAGAAGTTATACTTTGATAAATTATTCAATGTCCTGGTTCTGCTCCAGCTCTTTTGCAGCCCCTGGTGTTTGGGAAGGCCATGGTTAATGGGCTGTCCAGGTTTCATCCAAAATCATCATTGTATGCTTAGATTTTGATACCATAAGAGTAGGGTTACCTGCTCTTACCTGTAAGATGCCTGAAATCATGTGAGCAGAAGTGAAGGTTCAGCCATCTAATGAAAATGATCTGTGTATTTTTTTTAGAAAACCACTGTCCTTTATCCTACTTAAGTTTTATCACATGTGCCATGAGTGCTAGATGCAGGTGTTCCTTTACAGCATCTCATATATGCTTAATACAGCTGTTCTCTGTAAGATACTGATATATGCTGTGACAAATAGTCATGGCTATACTACACCATAATAATTGTTAAATTGTTACAGTTTGGTTGTGTATGCTGCTTACCATTGCACTCTTAGCTTATCTTTCCATAAATATGTTTTGATCATTTTGGACAAAATGTCAAGAAACTATTAGAACCCACTGCTAATTGTGGACAGTTTTTTCTTTGGAGGTCCTACACCATGCTTCTAAAATGCTAAAACTCTTAGACACTCAAAACCACCTTTGGCGTCCATTGGAAACATGCTGTCGTCCGTTATCAAATGTCCACACAGCCATGATGACCTTGGTGTATCATCTAAAACTTGCTGGTTTGAATAAAAATTGTATTTGTTATGCACATTTATTGCAACCATTTGCAACTTTGTGTAGGATTGCTGCCAATTTTTACTGTGGTGAGCTGATTCATGGCAGTCTCATCTTTCTGAAAGCAGCAAGACTCCGAAGGATGTGGTGCAATGTGGTGCAAAAGCATGGTTGAATTGGGCTAAGGGTTTTCTTGTTTGTTCTTCCCTTCTCTCAGTGTAACCTGGTTATGTATGTCAAATAGACAGATAGGATGAGTACTATTGAACCCTACAATCATATGATGCCATGGCAGTCTGATGAGCATGACCTGCTCCTGACATTGCCCCCAAGACCATGCTTGACCTCATACAAGTGCTTCACCCTGACTGGAGCCCCGCTCGCAGCAAACTCCTCTGGGTTTGTTTCAGACATGACGCCGTGGAGCGGCGGCGCCAGGCGGCCTCTGCCGCCTCCTCCACCGTGTCTTTCAGTACGACCCGCGACGCGCGCACCATCGCCGGCGTGCAGACGTCGCCCAGCTCCTCGGTATGGGCCTCCATCTCGACCCGCCAGAGGGTCCGCTGACGGTCCCCCTCCTCTGAACCGCCCGTTACCGCCCGCTTATTGTCAACCGGGCGTCGTGGGCAGCTGCTCAGCTGGGCGCAGCTATCCACTCATCTACATTTGTCATGGCTGATTGTGGCTGGGAATACAGAAGGCACCATGATGTTTGGATGTGCTGATGACAAAATAAACATGTTTGTTATTTGTGAACTCTGTCATAGACCCAGCCCCAGATATATGACATGAACAATGACTTGTGGACCATCCTCTTGTCACCGCCACTCCGTCTCATATACGTTAGACCGGCGCCCTTTGCCGTGTGTTGCGATGACCTCTACCCCGTGCGCCGATCCCCTATGTTTGTTCGGCTCGATGACGATCACACTCCTCGGCTCTGTCGCAGACGTGCTGCAGCGACGTGGTGGAGCCACTTGACTTTGAAGAATTCCTGGAGGCGCACCAGCTGGAGCTGGCCTCGGACGAGCTGCGTGACCTGCTCGACTCGCCGCCGGACGACATCGACGTGGGCATCATACAGCGCCGATACCGCACCGTCCGGCCGCTGGCGCCCGACAAACACGAGATCGGGTCAGTGTGCTCCCGTCCCCCCACCACCACCATCGCCAACACTGCACCGTTTTCCGGCTGCCCCGCCCTCCCCCCGCCTCCCACATGAGATGGTGTCATTTCGCGAATCCACGAAGTGTTTGTGTGATCGAAGGGACACGGTACCATTGCGACAGAGGAGTAGCTATGGCCAGCTGATGAAACCTATAAGTGGGGGTCAAAGTAGTTTGAGTTGCTTCTTTTCTTGTAACATCTTCGGCTTGGTGGGAATTGTGGACAAAGTCCGAGGAGGAGTAGCAGCTATTCCCTCCGCCCCTTCCCTTGCATCTGTAGCTGGTGGTAGCTGCACACTATGGACGTGCTGCGTGCTGGGTAATGCAAACACCGCTGGTCGCGGTAATGTGCTAATGTTCAAGCCGAGTGAGACATTGCCAGTTGCATGACCCTGTCAGATTCAGATTTATGTAAATGTATGATATGTGGTGCACTGATTTGGCTTTTTCATTCATGTCTCAGATCGCTAGACCTGCACGTACAGGAGTGCGTGCGCCACTACTTGTCCGACTGGGTGTACGCTCATCGGCGGTACTCGGAGTTCGGCAGTGCTGGCATCTACCAGCGCTCGCTGGAAACACAAGTGCAGACATCTGCCGAGCTGTATCAGGAGTACGAGGTTGACGGCGTGGTGGAGTTTTCCATCTCTAATGGCGCCAGCAAGGTAGCCATTCAAGCGCGTGCAGAACAATGGAGCGCTGCTGAGGCCATTTTGACTGCTTAATCAGTAACTTCATACTGTTTCACTTGTCTGTTGGCCGTGATAATTTCAAGTCCTCGAATGGCAGTCCTATGCAGAGGACTGTCGCGAGGTAGCTCAAGGAGCGCAGTTTCCGACAGTCCCACGCAGAACCCTGCCATGAGATAGCTCAGGTAGCACAGTGTCGACAGTCCTGAGCAGAGATAGCCCAGGTGCCGACCGCCTCGGCCGGCTACCGTCCTCCCGAGGCCGGTTGGCCGCTGACCCCGTGCCCCGGCTGCTCCCAGTCGACGCCGTCAAGCTCGGCCCGCAGCAGCATGCTGATGGCCGACACGCCGCGTGGGAGCTGGGCCTCCCATTTCGACCTGAAGAACTCGACGGCCGACGCGCTGCTGCCGTCGCTGCTGGACCGCGTGCCGACGGACACGCTGGACCGGCTGAACGAGGCGCGCCGTCAGCAAGGCCGCCTGGTGAGACGCCCCGCCCGCCGGCCGGCCACCGCTGCCGCCGTTGGTCACTGGGGCCGGCCGGGGCCAGGCCAGGGTGACGACAATGACACGGTCGTAGCGCGGATCCAGGCGTCCCCATAGTCGGATTTATCCGTGTGAGAGCATCGGGCCTTGTGGTTCTGTGGCACTAGCCCAGCCTGTGCCAAGGTCAACTGGTGTGAAGACCAGTACATGCCCGATGGGGCGGGGGCGTCACGTCTGGGCACAGGATCGAGCGGGTGGGTGTATTGGAAGCCAACCGGAAAATGCCATGTCTGACCATGGCTCTCTGATGTGCCGTGCCACACCCGTGTTTATGGTCAGGGCCCGCTGCTCTGGCTGTATCACACCCTTACGCACTTCTTCCGTCTGTGGTCAGGGCACACTGTTCTTGCTGTACCACACCCGTACGTACTACTTCCGTCTGTGGTCAGGGATCGCTGTTCTCGCTGTACCACACCCGTACGTACTACTTCCGTCTGTGGTCAGGGCTCGCTGTTCTCGCTGTGCTACACCCGAAAATACTACTCCCGTCTGTGGTCAGGGCTCACTGTTCTCGCTGTGCCACACCCGAAAATACTACTTCCGCCTGTAGTCGGGGCTCGCTGTTCTCGCTGTCCCACACGCGTACGTCTGTGGTCAGGGCTCGCTGTTCTCGCTGTACCCGCCCGAGGACGAGGAGGACGTGATAGAGCGCCGCGCCGCGCCGCCGCTGCCGGCCGAGCACCGTGGCCACCGCATCCTCGTCAAGTGTCTCCAGCTCAAGTAAGACGCGCTCGCGGTGACCTGGGGCGGCGCAGGCTGGCCGGCCCGGGCGCCAGCGCCACCCGCGTCGCGAGCCGAGCCGCTGTCTTGAACCCGTGGGCAGCTTGTGGTGTACGTTTTGGGACGATAGGTGACTGTGTTTGCGCTCTGAAGGCTCAGCTCCTGCCTGGTCTGGGAGCGTGACCGCAGCAACGTCTAACGGCAGTTCAGCATCTCGCCCGCGACGCAGCAGCGTCTTGCGGCTCCGGATCTCTCTGTAACATCTCGCTCTTTTGTGCGGACCCAGTCACGTGTGCAGTGTCGTCTCGCGTGGCGGCGCCATTCGCGGTGCCCGGCGCCGAGGTGCGGAGACGCGTGGCGGTGTGACGTCACCGAGAAGCCCGCAGTGTGAGGTGGCGTCACGCGGCTGTCGTCGGCTGTCGTGACGAGACTGGCGTCCTGGCAGGCTGGAGGTGACGATCGAGCCCATCTTCGCCTCGATGGCCCTGTACGACGCCGGCCGGAAGAAGAAGATATCGGAGAACTTCTATTTCGACATGAACTCGGAGCAGATGAAGAGCATGATGCGCGACCACGTGCCCTACGTCGACATCAGCACACTCAGCAAGAGCTGCATCTTTGACATCACCTACCCCTCGGCGGACCTGTTCCTTGTGATCAAGCTGGAGAAGGTGATGCAGGGTGACATCAACGAGTGCGCCGAGCCGTACATCAATGATAAGGTGGGTCACGATGGAGGTCGCACCGCTGGTCTGTCGCCTAAAGAGTTGACTACATTACCTACCCTGAACTATTTCCCCATTATGAACCACTGACATGGGCTGGCATTGGGTCCACCGCTGCATGTGCCGCACTCAGTAGAGAGAATGCCGCTGCGACGCCAGTGCGACGGGCCTGACTCAGGCCATCAGCGGGGCATCGACTTCCCCGACTTCCGGTCGGTCGGCGCTCGTGCCGCGCACTGACTGGACCCCAGCGGACACGAGTGGGCCAGACAGGCCACGTGCCGCTGGAGTGGCGCACGGCTGTTGTGGCCGGAGCCGATGACGCCGCTGACGCCGCCCCGCGTCCGCCGCAGAGCCGGGAGAAGGCGCACGCCGTGGCGGCCGGCTTCTGCGAGCGGCTCGGCCAGTACCGCATGCCGTTCGCCTGGACGGCCATCTTCCTGACCAACATCGTGGACGGCATCAACAGTCTGGAGCGGGAGGCCGGCGACAGGGACACGTCCAGCAACCCCAACAGTCTCGGTGGGTGCAGACAGGGCTCTCCGGCAGCCTTGGACATCTCTGGTGACTCCCCGAAAAACTCACGCGCGATATTTGCTCTCGAGTCGCAACCGTGCACTCAGCGGGGTTTGTGTCCAGCGCTGTCTATTTTTAGCTCGACAGTGTTTTTCAACATGAAACCTTCTTGAGGTGTCTAATGATCTGACTTAATCTTTTGCGAACGCATCCGCAAGGCGACAGAAATAGTTCACGTTTGCAGAAAATAAGTGCCGATTACATGATCACATTTAATTTCTAACGTAACCTGGCATGTTTGATGCTGCAGCCCCCAGCAGCATCTTCTAACCTAATCAAACATGCAGCCAACATGCTGCCGACGAACTGCGGCAAAAGAGACAAATGGCGAGTACACATTGCTAAATGGGATACCTGACGCATTTACAACGTACGTCGTATGCACGTTGTCTCTGGCGCCGGCAGAGCGCAAGTCCTCCCAGTCGAGTTTCGACCAGTTCCGCAAGCGGCCGGCGGCGGGCGAGGGCGGGGGCGGCAGCGGCGGCCTGGGCCGGCGCGGCTCGTTCGAGCGGCGCAGCTTCAGCGAACGGCGCACGCTCACGCCCGAGCAGTTCGGCCAGAGTCTGCAGACGTTCCGGCCCGTCACGCTCACCGTCGCCAGCTTCTTCAAGCAGGTGAGAGCAGGGTGAGCGGGGCGTGCGCCGGCTGAGGAGTGTCGTCGCTGCGCGGTGAGCCCGCCGCGCTTCGCCTCTCGCGCGCGATATGTGGACAAGGTGGTGCGTCGCCCGCCCGCGCACCGGCAGCGTTGAGCGTCGCGCGAGAATGGGCCCGGCGCGTGATCTGGGGCGTGTTCAAGGGCGACTGCGTGCGAGCGTGTCTTTGTAGAACGCCGAGCGGGTCGGAGAAACGTAACGCCGCGCTTTCGTCGCGCCTGCAGGAGAGCGACCGGCTGAAGGAGGAGGACCTGTTCAAGCACCTGCAGGACCTGAAGCGGCCCAGCAGCGGGCTGAAGAAGCTCAAGTGCATCGGCGGCACGCTCAAGCTGGACATATCGCCGTGTCCGGACGAGGTCAAGAACTGCCTGACGCCGGAGCTGGCCAAAATCAGGCCGTATCCCGGTAAGGCAGGCGCGTCCGGGGGGCCGCAGCGGGTGAGGGCGGGCTATCGACCACCGCCGCGTGACCAAGGCTCGTCCGTCACACACGCCGTTATATTTGGCCGTAGGACGCTGCATGTGAGGCGACCGGCCGGCGCCGCCACTGTCTCACGGCCCGCGCGCTCCGTTGCACGCAGCCGTTCCGCTGGAGGGTGACGATTGTGAGTAGTCGGCGGCGCCCGCCGGCCGCGCTGACCGCTTGGTTTTGTTTCCAGACACCTGTGAGTCGCCTGGCTCACTCGGCCGTCATTTGTATGGGTATTCGGTTGCGTTTGTGCGTGGGTTTGTGCGTTCTGCCAGCCCGTTTTGCGACGTTGAGCTGGTGCTTGATGCTTCGTCACCTTTGTTAATCAGCTAATTACCATCGCGAGCTATTTGTAGGGACTTTGACATTTTCTATATTTGTGTGTTTTTTCTAGTGGTGGTCGTCTGGCTTGCTTCTGTCTCTGAGTGACTTGTCCGCTTTTGTCACCATCCTTGGCACGATCCTGAATCCTGAGGCATCACAACATTGGATGTTGGCTTCCCTTAATTCTGGAGCCTGATAGCTGATAACATTGTACTGCCAATCGTTCGTAGATTTTCCCCGGTTTCATTTCTGGCGTCAGGATGCTAGTGCTTACATTCAGTCTCACTTCGTATCATTCATTTCAATTTCATCATCTCTTCTACAAACCTATCATCTTTTTCGGTTCGCATCGCTGTGTTGCCTGCCGTATGCGGCAGGTGTGCTGACGTGCGCGGACGCTGCGCGTCCGTCTTCCGCCGAACCGGCGGCGTCGGCGCGACTGTGCGGCGCTGGCGGTGCGCCTCGTGCCCAGTGCACCGTGCCGTGCTGATCGTCGCCCCGCCCGTCCGCCAGACGACAAGTGCCGGCCCTGCAAGGAGCTGCTCGAGTTCCCCTCGCAGGCGGTGTACGAGCCGCACTTCCTCTACCGCAGCGTGCTGTTCGTGTCGCCCAAGAGCGTCAACTTCACCAACTACCCGAACAAGCCAGGTACCGCGGCCGGCGCCGTCGCAGCTGGCTTGAAACACGCGCCACTGGTGGGGTCCCTATTCAACTGCAATTGAAGCTGCTGTTGATTCAGTTGTATCGTGCGTTCCGATGCACTCATTGGGATTTTCAAACCGCTTGCACCCTCCTGACATGTTCCTATTGCATGCCTTCTACCAGCCTGGTTGCCTGTCAGCAGCTCTGTCAGCGTGAACTATGCGGGTCCACATGCGACCTGGTGCAGCTCTGACAACCTGCCCGCTCCCGCCCCGCCCTGTTCCCGATGGGTCGGTGCTGGTAACCCCTGTCTCGGGTGGGCCATGCCCGCAGGCATATCAGCCCGCAACATCGCCGTGCGCGTGCAGTTCCTGAACGGCGAGGGTGCGGGCGCGCCCATGCCGGTTATCTTCGGCCGCTCCTCCATGCCGGAGTTCGTCAGCGAGGCGCACACGGCCGTCAGCTACCACAACAAGTCAGTGAGGCGCCGCCCGCGTCCAGCACGCGCTCATACGGGCGTGGTGTGATCGATGCGACAGTCAGTGAGGCGTCGCCCGTGCCCAGCACGCGCTCACGCGGGCGTGGTGCGCTCGGCGCGGCAGTCAAGTGAGGCGCCGCTCTGGGAAGAGCTCTCGCGAAGTCGAATGATGAATGGGATGTCGGACGGGACAGGAGATGACGGAACACTGCGCCGTTGTGCATGTTAGCCTTGTTCCAACGTGTTGTTTGAGCGCCGCCCTGAGGTGGAGTGGCTGATAATTTGGGGCGCGTTGTCGGTAGATTCCAAGACGCTGGGCTGTATCCCGCAAGGGTACGTTATCGGCTCCTTCTGGCGTGCTGCGTAGACGCCAGTTGTCCGGCCAGTTTTGCGCCAGGTCTGCGAGTGAGGCTGGTGGCTGTATGGTTGACAAGGTGGTCGTCCTGCCTCCCAGGATGCCGGACTTCTACGACGAGATCAAGCTGAAGCTGCCGGCTAACCTGACGGACGCGCACCACCTGCTGTTCACCTTCTTCCACATCAGCTGCCAGCCGCGCAAGCAGGAGCAGACCAGCGCCGCCACCCCGATCGGATACACGGTAACGTCCGGAGTCTGGCTGCCTGCGCTTCGTCTTTCCTTGCCGCGACGTGAGAGCAGCCACTGACGATTACCCGATTTCATAAGAGCATGCCAGTGACGTTCGGTTGCCTGTCGGCCGCTGTCATGTGGCGTTGTGTGCACTGTGCTGTGCCAATGCGTGTTCGCGTGGGGAGGTGGTATGTTGGTAGGTGCTGGTCTTTTGTTCCGGGGAGGCGGCCACCTGTGCGTCCCCACGTAACGTTACATTGTGCCCGGTGACAGTGCCTCCGGGCGTGGCGCCGTGACCCTGTCCTGTGCCGGTAACCGCTCCGTGACCCAGCGTGTGATGACGTGCGCTGTTGTCTGCCGCCGAGTGGCCGTTGTGTGACCCAGCGTTACGTCCTGTGACGTTGGCCGCCGCTGCCTGCCGCCGAGTGGCCGCTCTGTGACCCAGCGTCACGTCAGCCGTGTGACGCCGTCCTGCTCCAGTGGCTGCCGGTGTTCCGAGACGGCCGCCTGAACACGGGCGACGCGTGCCTGCCGGTGCTGCTGGAGCCGCCGCCGCCCAACTACCCCTACATCACGCCCGACATCAACCTGCCCGGCGTCAAGTGGGTCGACAACCACCGGCCGCTCTTCTCCGTCTCGATCACGGCCGAGACGTCCGTGCACGCCCAGGTGAGTGACGGGCGGGGCACGGCAGATGTGTCGTCGTGAAGGGATCCGGGCGGGCCCTGCCGCCGTCAGTACAGGTGGTGAGGGGGCAGCGGACGAACTCGCTGGACGTTCGCTGCTTTCGATGCTTCTCGCTAGAACTGAATGGGGCAACACGGATTTTTTTTGGAGACGTCTCTCGCGCTGTGCTGACAAAGGGTAATGCTAGGTGACTCGGTTGGGTGTCGTGGTTGCTACGTTGTTATAGATGGCTTGGTACCGTGGCAGGTCACCCATCGAGGGGCTCTGATCACGTTTAGTCGTTATGCTAATGCTAGTTTCTTGATGACTAGGTCTTGCACTACACGCATGCGTAAATAAAGCCTAGTTTTTAAGCGAGCAGTATGCTGTGTGAGCCTGTCATCTGTTCTATTAAAAAATCAACGGTTTTATTATGCCACTTAACATAACCAGCTTAGGATTTGAACGAGTCCTTTCCGTATAAATCGCCTGTTTCCGAAAGAAGAGAACGTGACATAAGTTGTCAGGCGCATAAGCCTGTCATTCATGTCGCGCCTGTTAATATTTGCATTGCAGGGTGCATGACTGTGCTGTGGTGTGTTTCAGGACAAGGGCATCGACAGCTTCCTTTCCATGTGTCGGGTGGTGGAGAGTGGCGTGGTGCCGCCCCGCATCGGGGAGAACAACGTGGAGGCGGAGCTGAACCGCAGGTGGGTGCTGGAGTGCCGGCCGGTGGTCCGCGATCAGGCACGACCGGTGCATTGGCAGACCATAATGACCCAGCATCACCTGCTGAGGAAAGGGAGACAATAGTTTTTCGTTCGTCGCGTACATGTTTTGCGCGTTCTCTAAGGTTTTACGGCTCACATTGTAGCACGTTTGACGTGTGGAGGACAACTGGTCACAGTGGATCTATTGTAACAGTCAGCACAGTCGCACTCAACTCTGCTGCCGTTTGACGGACTATTCACCGTCTCACGTACGCGCCGCACGCGCCGCGAGCCCCCACGCGCCAGGTCTCTGACGGGTCCAGCTCGCCCGGCGTGCCGGAGTGGCGCGCTGCTCAGCCCGTTAGCGGAGCTGTCCGGGGGTCAGTGCCTGCTGGCCGTTGGTCGAGGGGTTGAACGCGGGGTTGACGCGTCCCGTGCCCTCCCGCCGCCCAGCATCCAGCAGCTGAGCGAGAGCGATCCGGAGCGGCTGGTGCGCCTGCTGCCGCTGCTACTGGACCGGCTGCTGCAGCTGCTGGTGCGGCCGCCGATCGTCGCCGGCCAGGTCATCAACACCGGCCAGCCGTGCTTCCAGGCCATCGGACAGCTGGTGCAGCGGGTCTCGGTGCGTGCCTGCCGGTCCCCCGCCGGACGGCCGGCCGCGTCCAGCACGGCTCGGCGCCAGGGGCGTCCCACGGCAGCGGCAGCTTTGGCCAGAATGACTTTGGATTGTGCCTCTTGCTTTGTGGCTTACAAACTGATGTTGGCTATAAAATATAAGCAGCTTCCACGAGGTGGCGTACGTTTCATTGAATAGAAAGCAGGCCGAGCAGAACAAACGCCGACTCTTTTTCGTGTTGCTTTCCAACTGGTCTGCCCCTGTTCTGGTGGCTCTGCAATTCTTTTCAAGAGGGTTCTTCACAACAGTGAACGGCTGCGCGCAACGGCTGCGGCCTGGCTGGTGTGTGGCGCCGGACGTCCGGCTGCGGGCGCCCCGCTAACATCTGCCCTCCCCGCCGGCAGGACCTGCTGGAGTCGCGTAACGATCAGCACGGCCGGAACGCGCTGCTGATGACGTACGTGCGGTACCAGTGCACGCTGCCGCAGGGCGCGGCCGAGCCGGTGCTGGGCGGCCTCTCGCCGCCGCACAGCCCCGCCTACGTCGGCCGGGCCTCCTCGCTGCCGCGCGCCCGCACCTTCAGCAGGTGGGAGACGCTCGCGCGCGGGCCGGGACGCTCCGAGACGGGGGCGGAGACGCAGACTGTCTGCGTCAGCCCTCGCCGCGACCCGGCGGAGGGTGCCATTGGGGCCGCCGCCGAGAGCCGGCAGCCCGTCCAGGCATTTGGCGGGATTCTGGACTCTGGGGATTGGAGCAGGGTCTGATAGCCGGTTGGCAGAGTCGGGTTGTGTAGGTGAGGATGGAGGTCTTTATGTCACGGGAAGCTCGTGAATGTTTTATGTAATAACGCACAACTTGCGAGGTTATGCGCGGTGCCAACTGAATAGGCGTCACCCGCCTCATGACTCGCCGTCACCTGGTTTCTGGCTCGCCGTCACCTGCCTCCTGACTCGCTGTCACCTGGCTCCTGACGCGCCGTCAGCTACCTCCTGACTCGCCGTCACCTGCCTCCTGACTCGCCGTCACCTGCCTCCTGACTCGCCGTCACCTGCCTCCTGATGCGCCATCGCGTGCCTTTTGACTCGCCGTCACCTGCCTCCTGACGCGCCGCCACCCGTCTCGGGTACCTCTGTGACCTGTCTCGGGTGCCTCCGTCCGTCAGTGACTCGGTGGGGTCCCACTGTGACCTGACCCGTCTCTCCGTCGTCCGGCCAGGAGCACGAGTAACCCGAACATGGCGGCGCCGCTGGACGCCGACTCGGAGGTTGGGCAGATCCTGAGTCGCGCCCTGGATCGGACTGCCAGCCTTCGCACCGGTCAGTAGCCGCCGCTCAGCTTGGGGCCGACCGACGGAGGAAGGGCGATGAGGGGAAGCTCTGCGTCCTCTCAGGCGGTCCCGTGCTGTGGAGGCTGCACCGGTCCACGCCCGGATGGGGGTGGGGAGGTGGACTGGCGCGCTCTCCCGGCCTTTTGTGCTGTGAAACATCTAAGCAGCTTCTTAGGTTTTGTATGTGACGGCATGATATTTTTCCAGTATGTTTTGTGGATAGCAAACGGTTAGAATTAGACCTCTTTTGCTTAGCCTTCGTAAAGCGGCCACCGGGAGCAAATCAGGACAACATGCCACTGGTGACCGCGGCCCGCGCTCAGTGACAGTCGCCTGCAGCGGGTCTTATCTAACGGTGACACGATGGCTTGTCGACCAGTCGTTGAGGCTAACCGTGACTGCCCTTGGGCGCATACTCAGTGCTGGAAGAGCTGCACGAAGGTACGGAGCGAAGTCGATGCGGCCCGCCGGCCCTGGCGGGAGGCGCGTCGGTTTGGCTGGTCGCATCGCTGGTGTTGATTGTCGCCGTGTCGCGTTGTCTGTGGCTTATCGCTTTGTGTCTGCGAACGGCTTTTCGCTCGCCCCGGTCCAGTGGTCCTGCATCCGTTTTCTCCGCGTCCGCCTGCCTGCGCGTGTATGGGAACGGCATAGGCGCGTCACATGTGCGCCAGATGCCCGCCCGACCCGCGGCGCCCCACACGTTGACCCGCCCTCGTCACCAGTCCGTGTCCCCGCGCTCGCCCTGCTGTCGCCGTCACGCCGCCTGCCGCTGCCTGAAACCGTCACGCGTACTGTCGAGCGCACGCCCGCGGCTCGGCCCACATCCGCCGCTCCACGCCGCTGCCGCTGCGAAGCCGCTCGCCCTCGGCGCCTGCCGGGATGGCTGGGGGCGGGGTGCTCCCTGAGCGTGATGTGTGGGCTGTGAAGGCGGCCGGTGACGCTCGCGTCCGGCGTAGCGGCCGGCTCGCTCGTTCGCTCGCAGTGTAGCTCGCCGCTCGCTCCGGCCGCTGCGGCCGGTGACGCCGGCGTCCGGCGTAGCGGCCGGCTCGCTCGCTCGCAGTGTGGCTCGCCGCTCGCTCCGACCGCTGCCGCCGATGACACCTCGCCTCCCGCCGCCACAGGCGTGAGTCAGGAGCTGCTGGTGTCCAGCCGCACGGCCACTACCCGCAAGGTGGTGCACGAGGAGTTGGCGCTGCAGTGGGTGGTGTCCAGCGGCCGCTCGCGAGAGCTGGCGATGCTCAACCCCTGGTGAGCAACGGCGCCGAGCGCTCGTGTCAGCACCGGGTCCCCGCGCGGCAATCGATGTTCTAACCACGTGGGAATACGTGCCGGACAACGGCCTGGGTGCGCTGGTGTGAGCAACGTACAGTGGTAGCTGGTGCTTGATAAGGGGCGGACGACGCGGCGCGCCGCGTTCTCTTCTGTATGAAAGGCCGAAGCCGCGGCGTGTTCCCCGCCAGCGTCGCGTGTCGCTCGCATGTGGCGGCTGCGCATCGACCGACCCGTCGCCGCGTGGCTCAGCCGCCGCCGCGTCCGGCAGGTTCTTCTTCGAGCTGATGTTCAAGTCGATGCTGTGTCACCTGGCGTCGAGCGGCCGCATGGAGGCGCCGCGCCGCTACCGCTTCCCCGAGCGCTTCGCCGACGACGTCACCACGCTGGTCACCAGCATCACCAACGACATTGTCAGCCGGCAGACACGCGACAACCGCGAGGTGACGCGGGTGAGTGCGTTCGACCGCCCGGACTGGGGCTCTTTCGACCGGTGCCTGCGGCTGGGAGCGAGCGCTACCGGTGCTTGAGTCGGCCGCCGTGGTTTGGTATGCCGGGCGCGGAGCAGTGGTGGCGTTTGGCGACCGTGCAACCCCAGCTGGGACAGACCGTGTGTGCCCGCAGTCGCCCTACCGTGACGTCGGTGGTTGTGTGCGGCGCCGCGGCGTTTTAGGTTGTGTAGATGTGGATCGTGTGGATCGAAGACCTGGAATCGCTTTTGCTTTTTCATCATAATTGCGTTGTTTATAAGGCACGCAAACGGTGCGATCTAGCAATGTCTGCTTTAGCCGCACAGCTGCTGGATAGACAGAGCTTTGCGAACCGCGCGCGTTCGATTGGACTCGCGAGAGCAGCGATGACCGGTTCAACCGCGGTGCCTGCCCTGTCCGTGGCTGCCTCCAGATAAGGCTCCCGTCCGGTGACCAGTCCTGTGTCCCTGATCCCTGACCTGTCCTGTGGCGGACCTGCCGAAGGAGCGCGCCGCCACCCCGGACCCGCCGACGCCTCCGCGCACGCTGCGCTCCCCCAAGCGGAGCGCCACGCTGCCGCCGCGCCACCCGCGCTGCAGGGCGGCTCAGTGCGCCGAGCGGCCCGGCTCGCCCGGCGCCGCCCCGCTGGCCGCCGCCGACGTCGTCCGACCCGGGGTCAGCGCCGCGTCCGCCGGCAGGCCCCACCCCTGCCCCCGCTGCCGCCTCCTGCCGAAGGCCACGGCTG
Organism: Pollicipes pollicipes; assembly: GCF_011947565.3. Classification (NCBI taxonomy): domain Eukaryota; kingdom Metazoa; phylum Arthropoda; class Thecostraca; order Pollicipedomorpha; family Pollicipedidae; genus Pollicipes; species Pollicipes pollicipes. The sequence goes on along the minus strand of NW_023596297.1, from coordinate 25,572,254 downwards.
GGGCTCGTCAGAATTGTGTGTGCTGCTCTTGAACAGTCTCGTCCTTACGTGAACTGCACACCCGTATCAACCTAGCTGTTGTTTAGGGTGTTGGTATGTCCATTTTGCCTTGTAGTGCAACGCTGATGCAGTGAAAACATGTGGCCGTGATGAGACTGAATGGAATATTGACATTTTACAATATTTGGTGCTGCTCCCCTGTTTTAGTGCACAGTGCTATGTATACTGTCCCACTTTTGCTGAAAACTTAAAAACTATTGAAAACTTGTCACTGAGGCAGTTCGTGGGGATTTTAATGCCTTGCAGTCGTCTCAACTGATGCCCATTCATGTCTGAAAAGGTCTGTACAGCATATATCCGAGTGGTATGTGTCTCTGGCGTGTGGTAAGGTCTATCTAGCACGTTTCCGGGCGAAATGTGTCTGTAGTGTTGCACGACAGCAGCTGACTGATCGGTGGCAGCGGTGGCCTGCGTCTGGCACAGATCCTGTGTGTTCGGCGACGCCCTGTGATGTGCCTGGTGGCGTCTGACCGGACGGCGGCCTTCAGGACGTGAGTCGACTGAACGCGGCGCTGGCCTTCTTCATCAACGATCTGCTGTCGGTGATGGACCGCACGTTCCTGCTGGGCCTGGTGCGGCTCTACTGCCGCGAGATGTCTGTCCCGCCGCGCGCTCGCCGCCGACCCGGCGCAGCTGACGCACCTCAAGGTGGGCAGCCCCCCCCCGTCCGTCAACAGCCGGGGCACGTGCAGCTGACACACCTCAAGGTGGGCAGGCCAATCCCCAGTCTTTCACCAGCCGGGGCACGCGCAGCTGACACACCTCAAGGTGGGCAGCCCATCCCCCAGTCTGTCACCAGCCGGGGCACGCGCATCTGACACACCTCAACGGGGGCAGCCATCCCCCAGTCTGTCACCAGCCGAGGCACGCGCAGCTGACACCCTCAAGGTGGGCGACCCATCCCCCCGTCCGTCACCAGCCGGGGCACGCGCAGCTGACACACCTCAGGTGGGCGACCCATCCCCCCGTCCGTCACCAGCCTGGGGCACGCGCAGCTGACAACACCTCAAGGTGGGCAGCCCATCCCCCGTCAACCAGCCGGGGGCACGCGCGCGCACAGTGCCTCGGCTCGCACGCGCAGCTGACACACTCAAGGTGGGCGTCCCCCTGGCTTCACCAACCAGATCACGTGCGCCAGTCTCTCGGCTCGTACACGCAGCTGGTATCTGGTGAGGTGAGAACTTAGTAAGTCGGTCGGAGGACAGCATTGATGTAGCATTGGTGCTTAGGTTGTTACAGTTTGCTGGGGAGTTGATCCTGCTGAAGAAAGTAATGCCAGCGTTGATTGCATCGCTCTGTCTCAGGCAAATACAAATGTAGATGTTCCGCGTCTTTGGAGCTCGTGTGCACGGCGTCACTGCGTACGTGAGGCCGTCGCTTGACGCCGCGCCTCCGCCGCAGCTGGACTTTCTGCGGATCGTGTGCTCGCACGAGCACTACTTCTCGCTGAACCTGCCGCTGGCCACGCCGCTGAGCAGCGCTCAGCCGGCCGCCTCGCCGACGCCGTCGGTGGGCTCGGCCAGCTCGCAGTCGTCCTACCTGTCGTCCACGCTGGTGGCCAACGAGCGGCCGCGCTTCGCCGAGCTGAGCGCCGAGTTCCGGCAGCAGCACTTCCTGGCCGGCCTGGTGCTCAGCGAGCTGGACCTGGTGCTGCGCGGCAGGTCAGTGGGCGTGTCAGGCAGGTCAGCCTGGTGCTGCGCGGCAGGTGAGTCGGCGTGTCAGACAGGCCAGTCTCGTGCTCAGCGAGCTGGACCTGGTGCTGCGCGGCAGGTCAGTCGGCATGTCAGACAGGTAGGTCCACAGGTGTGGCAGGTCAAACAGATCAGCCTGGTACTCAGCGAGCTGGACCTGGTGCTGCGCGGCAGGTCGGTCGGCGTATCAGGCAGGTCAGTCCGCAGGCTTAGCAGGTCGGACAGATCAGACTGGTCCTCAGTAAGACGGGTCAGTCTGCAGACGGCGGGTGGAGCAACGACGCACCCTGATGTTTGGGCTTTGGGGTGTCTAGTCCGGGTTCGATGTGTTTGTTGGTTACAGAGTAAACGACACAGCGAAGTCCGCCGCTGGGGCTCGCTGCATTGGTCCCTGACTTGAAACGCGGCTCGTGTTTTGCCCTTTCATCCGCACGGGGCAGAGACCGCCGCCACGTGCTGCAGCCCCTTGCTCGTGGTCGTCCAGCGAGCGTCGCCCTGTCCGTAACTGGTATCGTCGTCGTTCACAGCAACTCGGGCACACACAGCAAGGCGGTGAGCGTGGTGGCGCAACCTGCTGGCCTGGCACGACGCCGACCCGCGGCTTCCAGGATCCGACGGCCCCAAGGCGGCGCGTGGCGCTGCTCTACCTGCCACTGCTGCCCGTCGTGCTGGACAACCTGGAGCACGTGCACGACTGGAGCGCGCAAGGTGAGTGGGGCGGCCGGCGGCCGGCCGCCCGGCTCTCGTTCGCCCGGCCGTGCCCGAGTCCGGCCGGCAGGGCTGCGCAGAGAGCGACAGAACGACGAGAGGCGTATGCGGGGAGGCGCGCTCGCCAGCGCAGAGCGCCGCCCTTGGGCATCGTCTCACACGCTGCCCTGGCCGCCGAGCTGACGCGTTGTCTCGGGAACTGTGCGTGATTGCGTGCGCTCCTCGAGCCGCGAACTCCTCGTCGAACTCCTCGCGCCTGGTCGTGCTGACGACATGACAAACTGCAGATACTGTTCGGGACATTGATGAAGAGCACAACATGCATTTGCGAAGGACGTGAGAGCTGTCAGGTTCCTATTTGGACACATTATTGAATGCCAGCGCAGTCAGCTTGCTCTTGAACCAGATCCGCACTAGAGTACATCCTCGGCAGAGCGTGTTCGTGAGCAGGCTTGTCGCACACTACTCCCGTCCGTGCGGTGATCTGCCGGGCCGCGCGGCCGCCGGGCCGACCGGCGAGCTCTGACCTCTAACGGGGCCGGCACAGGTCGCGGCGGCTACCTGTCCCGGGAGGGCGGCACCTTGGGCGCCCAGCTGCTGAACGGGGGCCGGGACGCGGCCGGTGACGACGCCGCACGCGATGCCCAGGTGAGCGCCGACGCGCCGCCGTCTGCACCCCGTGTGCTGGACAGTGGCCTCGGGCGGGCTGGCGGCCCCTGCTGTGTGATGTTTTGGGAAGGTCGGGCTACACAGGACAGTGGTGCGGCGAGCAGGGCGTGGGTGGTCAGGGCTGTGGTAACGCGTCGCTGACCAGCTGTTATTGTGGCTAAGCGCGTGGACCGTTGTGAGGCTCTGCTCAGGGGTGATGCTCGTTTCATGCAGCTGGATATGTCGAGTACCATCACTCCGGACATGTCCTACTTCGTAAGTTCTCCCCGGTTTGCGGTTGGAGCAACTGTTGTTTCGGGTCATTCTTCACAATTTTATCGTCATGAATTTGGTTTAGCTGCACTTTTTAAAATTCTGACACAATCTGGCTGTGATGTCTGCACGTTATGTTGTCACCCAATGCCCGCTTTTGTTAGTTGCACCACACTGTAGTTCGTACACGTGTACATATAGCTGTTACAGATAGCAGAAGCAAGCATGTGTGATTGCTTGCTTTTGTCACTCATTGCCTAGACAAGAGACATTGCATGTATCACAGTTGGTTGCGATCAGGCGATATTAGGGGATGCACTCTTTGAGGCAGGATGTTGCGGTTTAGTCAACAGTTGTTGAGTAAGTCTCGGTACAGGCAGCGAATTGCATTGGCGGCTACGTATTTCATCGCGGATATGCAGACCTGTTGACTTGTGCGTCGGGGTGTCGCACATTTTGTGCTCCTCCAAGTGGCTTGTCTTACGCCCAGTACTCCCCTGAGCGGCCTGACGCGCGGTGCTCCTCGGAGCGACCTGTCTGATGTCCGGTGCTTCCCAGAGCGGCCTGTCTGACGTCCGGTGCTCCCCAGAGCAGCCTGTATGACACGTGCTCCCCAGAGGAGCCTGTCCGACATCCGGTGCTTCTCAGAGCGGCCTGTCTGGCGTCCGGTGCTCCCCAGAGCGGCCTGTCTGACGTCCGGTGCTCCCCAGATCGGCCTGTTTGACGTCCGCTGCTCCCCAGAGCGGCCTGTCGGGTATTCGGCCGGAGACCAGCCGCGACCTGCTGACCTGCGTACTGTGGGTGCTGAAAAACACGCGCGCGGACGTGCTGCGTGCCACCTGGGCCGAGTACCGACCGTCGCGCATCCAGCTGCTGCTGCGGCTGCTGCACACGGCCGTGTCTTGCTTTGAGTACAAGGTGGGCAGCCCGTCGGCCATGAGGTGGGCGGCGCGCGGCTCGGCGGAGTGGACACTTCCGGCCAGCCACCGCGGCGGCCGGTGTTTTCCGGGC
>NW_023596297.1:25548274-25566863 GCF_011947565.3 Pollicipes pollicipes | reverse complement strand
AGCCGGCCGCCACGGCGTGTGCCTTCTCCCGCTCTGCGGCGGATGAGCGCGGCATTAGCGGCGTTAGCGTCGTCAGCGGCTCCGGCCACGACAGCCGTGCGCCACTACCAGCGGCACGTGGCCTTTCTGGCCCGCTCGTGTCCGCTGGGGTCCAGTCAGGTGCGCGTCACGATATGCGCCGACCGACCGGAAGTCGGGAAGTCGATGTCCCGCTGATGGGTTGAGTCCAGGCCCGTCGCACTGCGTCCGCAGCGGCATTCTCTCTACTGAGTGCAGCACATGCCGCTCGGTTACCCAATGCCACCCATGTCAGTGGTTCATAATGAGGTAGATCAGTGAGTAAGGTACTGTATTCAACTCTTTAGGCGACGCCAAGACCCAGCCGGTGCGACCTCCATTGACCCACCTTATCATTGATGTACGGCTCGGCGCACTCGTTGATGCGCCCTTCATCACCTTCTCCAGCTTGATCACAAGGAATAGGTCCGCCGAGGGGTAGGTGATGTCAAAGCAGCTCTTGCTGAGTGTGCTGATGTCGACGTAGGGCACGTGGTCGCGCATCATGCTCTTCATCTGCTCCGAGTTCATGTCGAAATAGAAGTTCTCCGATATCTTCTTCTTCCGGCCGGCGTCGTACAGGGCCATCGAGGCGAAGATGGGCTCGATCGTCACCTCCAGCCTGCCAGGACGCCAGCCTCGTCACGACAGCCGACGACAGCCGCGTGACGCCACCTCACACTGCGGGCTTCTCGGTGACGTCACACCGCCACGCATCTCCGCACCTCGGCGCCGGGCACCGCGAATGGCGCCGCCACGCGAGACGACACTGCACACGTGACTGGGTCTGCACAAAAGAGCGAGATGTTACAGAGAGATGCGGAGCTGCAAGACGCTGCTGCGTCGCGGGCGAGATGCTGAACTGCCGTTAGACGTTGCTGCGGTCACGCTCCCAGACCAGGCAGGAGCTGAGCCTTCAGAGCGCAAACACAGCCACCTATCGTCCCAAAACGCACACCACACGCTGTACACACACGCTCAAGACAGCGGCTCCCCTCGCCACGCGGGTGGCGCTGTCGCCCGGGCCGGCCAGCCTGCGCCGCCCCAGGTCACCGCGAGCGCGTCTTACTTGAGCTGGAGACACTTGACGAGGATGCGGTGGCCACGGTGCTCGGCCGGCAGCGGCGGCGCGGCGCGGCGCTCTATCACGTCCTCCTCGTCCTCGGGCGGGTACAGGGAGAACAGCGAGCCCTGACCACAGACGTACGCGTGTGGGACAGCGAGAACAGCGAGCCCCGACTACAGGCGGAAGTAGTATTTTCGGGTGTGGCACAGCGAGAACAGTGAGCCCTGACCACAGACGGGAGTAGTACGTACAGGTGTGGTACAGCGAGAACAGCGATCCCTGACCACAGACGGAGGTAGTACGTACGGGTGTGGTACAGCGAGAACAGCGATCCCTGACCACAGACGGAAGTAGTACGTACGGGTGTGGTGCAGCGAGAACAGCGATCCCTGACCACAGACGGAAGTAGTACGTACGGGTGTGGTACAGCAAGAACAGTGTGCCCTGACCACAGACGGAAGAAGTGCGTAAGGGTGTGATACAGCACGAACAGCGGGCCCTGACCACAAACACGGGTGTGGCACAGCACATCAGAGAGCCATGGTCAGACACGGCATTTTCCGGTTGGCTTCCAATACACCCACCCACCCGATCCCGTGTCCAGACGTGACGGCCCGCCTCATCGGGCATGTACTGGACTTTACACCAGTTGACCTTGGCACAGGCTGGGCTAGAATCACAGAACCACAAGGTCCGATGTTCTCACACGGATAAATCCGACTATGGGGACGCCTGGATCCGCGCCGCGACCGTGTCATTGCCATCACCCTGGCCTGACCCCGGCCGGCCCCAGTGACCAGCGGCGGCGGCGGTGGCCGGCCGGCGGGCGAGGCGTCTCACCAGGCGGCCTTGCTGACGGCGCGCCTCGTTCAGCCGGTCCAGCGTGTCCGTCGGCACGCGGTCCAGCAGCGACGGCAGCAGCGCGTCGGCCGTCGAGTTCTTCAGGTCGAAATGGGAGGCCCAGCTCCCACGCGGCGTGTCGGCCATCAGCATGCTGCTGCGGGCCGAGCTTGACGGCGTCGACTGGGAGCGGCCGGGGGACGGAGTCAGCGGCCGGCCGGCCTCAGGAGGGCGGTAGCTGGCCGAGGTGGTCGGCACCTGGGCTATCTCTGCTCAGGACTGTCGACACTGTGCTACCTGAGCTATATCATGACAGTGTTCTACGTGGGACTGTCGAAACTGCGCTCCTTGAGCTATCTCGCGACAGTCCTCTGCATAGGACTGTCATCCGACAACTGAAACTTATCACGGCCAGCAGACAAGTGAAACAGTACAAAGTGACTGGCTGAGCAGTAAAAATGGCTTCAGCAGCGCCCCATTGTTCCACACGCGCTTGAATGGTTACCTTGCTGGCGCCATTGGAGATGGAAAATTCCACCACGCCGTCAACCTCGTACTCCTGATACAGCTCGGCAGATGTCTGCACTTGTGCTTCCAGCGAGCGCTGGTAGATGCCAGCACTGCCGAACTCCGAGTACCGCCGATGGGCGTACACCCAGTCGGACAAGTAGTGGCGCACGCACTCCTGTACATGCAGGTCTAGCGATCTGAGGTAGGAATGAGAAGGCCAAATCAGTATGCCATATATCATACATGTACATAAATCTAATCTGCCAGGGTCATGCAACTGGCAATGTCTCATTCGGCTTGAGCATTAGCACATTACCACGACCAGCGTTGTTTGCATTACCCAGCACGCAGCACGTCCATAGGGTGCAGCTACCACTGGCTACAGAAGCAAAGGGAAGAGGGAGAGGGAACAGCTGCTACTCCTCCTCGAACTTTGTCCACAATTAGCACCAAGCCGAAGATGTTACAAGAAAAGAAACAACTCAAACTACTTTGACCCTCACTTATAGCTTTCATCAGCTGGCCTCAGCTACTCCTTTGATGATCAATGGTATCGGTCCCTTCGATCACACAAAACTTGTGGATTCGCGAATGACACCATCTCATGTGGGGGGGGGGGGGGGGGGGAGGGGGAGCAGCGGGAAAACGGTGCAGTGTCGGCGGTGGTGGTGGCAGGGGGACGGGAGCACACTGACCCGATCTCGTGTTTGTCGGGCGCCAGCGGCCGGACGGTGCGGTATCGGCGCTGTATGATGCCCACGTCGATGTCGTCCGGCGGCGAGTCGAGCAGGTCACGCAGCTCGTCCGAGGCCAGCTCCAGCTGGTGCGCCTCCAGGAATTCTTCAAAGTCAAGTGGCTCCACCACGTCGCTGCAGCACGTCTGCGACAGAGCCGAGGAGTGTGATCGTCATCGAGCCGAACAAACATAGGGGATCGGCGCACGGGGTAGAGGTCATCGCAACACACGGCAAAGGGCGCCGGTCTAACGTATATGAGACGGAGTGGCGGTGACAAGAGGATGGTCCACAAGTCATTGTTCATGTCATATATCTGGGGCTGGGTCTATGACAGAGTTCACAATAACAAACATGTTTATTTTGTCATCAGCACATCCAAACATCATGGTGCCTTCTGTATTCCCAGCCACAATCAGCCATGACAAATGTAGATGAGTGGATAGCTGCGCCCAGCTGAGCAGCTGCCCACGACGCCCGGTTGACAATAAGCGGCGGTAACGGGCGGTTCAGAGGAGGGGGACCGTCAGCGGACCCTCTGGGGTCGAGATGGAGGCCCATACCGAGGAGCTGGGCGACGTCTGCACGCCGGCGATGGTGCGCGCGTCGCGGGTCGTACTGAAAGACACGGTGGAGGAGGCGGCAGAGGCCGCCTGGCGCCGCCGCTCCACGGCGTCATGTCTGAAACAAACCCAGAGGAGTTTGCTGCGAGCGGGGCTCCAGTCAGGGTGAAGCACTTGTATGAGGTCAAGCATGGTCTTGGGGGCAATGTCAGGAGCAGGTCATGCTCATCAGACTGCCATGGCATCATATGATTGTAGGGTTCAATAGTACTCATCCTATCTGTCTATTTGACATACATAACCAGGTTACACTGAGAGAAGGGAAAACAAACAAGAAAACCTTAGCCCAATTCAACCATGCTTTTGCACCACATTGCACCACATCCTTCTGAGTCTTGCTGCTTTCAGAAAGATGAGACTGCCATGAATCAGCTCACCACAGTAAAAATTGGCAGCAATCCTACACAAAGTTGCAAATGGTTGCAATAAATGTGCATAACAAATACAATTTTTATTCACACCAGCAAGTTTTAGATGATACACCAAGGTCATCATGGCTGTGTGGACATTTGATAACGGACAAGCATGTTTCCAATGGACGCCAAAGGTGGTTTTGAGTGTCTAAGAGTTTTAGCATTTTAGAAGCATGGTGTAGGACCTCCAAAGAAAAAACTGTCCACAATTAGCAGTGGGTTCTAATAGTTTCTTGACATTTTGTCCAAAATGATCAAAACATATTTATGGAAAGATAAGCTAAGAGTGCAATGGTAAGCAGCATACACAACCAAACTGTAACAATTTAACAATTATTATGGTGTAGTATAGCCATGACTATTTGTCACAGCATATATCAGTATCTTACAGAGAACAGCTGTATTAAGCATATATGAGATGCTGTAAAGGAACACCTGCATCTAGCACTCATGGCACATGTGATAAAACTTAAGTAGGATAAAGGACAGTGGTTTTCTAAAAAAAATACACAGATCATTTTCATTAGATGGCTGAACCTTCACTTCTGCTCACATGATTTCAGGCATCTTACAGGTAAGAGCAGGTAACCCTACTCTTATGGTATCAAAATCTAAGCATACAATGATGATTTTGGATGAAACCTGGACAGCCCATTAACCATGGCCTTCCCAAACACCAGGGGCTGCAAAAGAGCTGGAGCAGAACCAGGACATTGAATAATTTATCAAAGTATAACTTCTTTGCAGCACATGATGGCTGGCTGATGATCTCAATGTCATTCCTTACAACATGCCAAAATTTTAACACTGAATCAGTATACAAAAGTCCACACACTGCGGATGACATTCATGTGATGTAAGTGCACTGGAACTGGTGCATGCACGCACCAAGCTTAACAATGAGTCTTTTTGGGATGATGATGGTGATTTGGGCTTTGGGGCGCACTGACCACGTAGGTCATGTGGTGAATCTATATGCACTGCTACCAGGGGTGTTCATGCACTTAACTGTGAGCACAGAAATTATTATGTACATGCATTGATATTGCTGCTGTGATTTTGCTGGGATAGTGGGATAGGCACTCCTGGTCACCCATTCATGGGTGGCAGTTAGAAAGTTGCTCCTACGGTGGACATGTTTGCCACAATCTGAATGTTTCGGGCTAGTTTGTAGGTTTTACTCAGTGATATAATTATTACATAACTTTCCAAATTAACAAGAATACAAGTATGGCATGGCAGCAGTGAAAAATTCATGAGCAGCATGCAGTGAAAGGAAAATGTGTATTAGTGCCATCAAACAATACACATTATTAACTTGCAAAACATGTTATGACATTCTTGCTGTGAATTCAACTTTTGTTAAGCCAGCAATTGTAACATTGATATATGTTCTTTTTCTTCCTGATGCAACACACAACTTTATATACAATGAAATCAACCAACAGTGAACAATTTCAATCCTGACAGCTGCCCCACTACCGAAGGGGGGGGGGGTAGGAATGAAAAACAGCCATGAGTGGATATACAAAACTCACTTGGGAAGTTTTTGAGCAAATGCTCTCCTCTCGTTGCCACCTATGCCTGAGTGGTACATCAGTCAGTCACGTCGTAAGAAAATAGCGCTCAAATAGGGAATCACGGTGCGGCTGTCCAGTCTCACACCCCAAACGCAGAGCATTTGGTGGATGCCAATCACATAACTTGCAAGACTGAACCGATACTTTTAATTCAGCTAGACATGTATCGCCAACGGCTAGAAACAAAGCCAGTACATTCTCGGCCACTACCCATAACGATGCGACACCGCTGATAGCGTTATCGAATCCCCGCATCAGAGGCAGAATGCGAAGGGCGGACGTCGACAATTGCAGCGCATGCATCTAAATAACAACGGTGGTCTTAAAACACTGACATGTAAAGAGACGTCACTACTATTACGAGAATATCTCTTTGAGCGCTCAATTTGTGGAAATGTAAATGCACAGAATGCAATCAAAATGCTATATTTCCATGTTTATCACAAGTTTCGTGCTTTGAGCCATGTACACTCCGATAACAGCAGAGGTGAAAAAGGTGATATGGAATTTGCTGCTTGTAAATGAATCGTGAACGTCCCTCTGCGGTTGTGCAGGACATGCACGACGCGCAAGGCGTCATTTGCTTTCCCTTCATGCACGATGTTTCAGTTTTATCAACGCTTAAGCCACTGTCGCCAAGAAGGAAGCGGTGCATTGGCTTAAACATAAGTCCGGTTTTTATGCCGGTTGGTACAGAGCGGGGACGTCACTGGAGCTGAAACTTCAATGCGCCGCGAACCGCATGATGCCGCTCGTGATGCTGAGGACAGGGACGTCACTTTATGTATTTCCCGATGGGCTTTAGCCCCTCTTCACCCATGGTGGAGCGAGTCCATCAATACTGCACCGAGCCCTCTCTCGATTGTTGGTACACGAAGCCGTGGGTGTCGATTTCTGAACATGGTTTGGGAGGGGGGCAGATTCGAGGAAGTCGTCGTAAGGGGACGAGCCAAAACCTTTCCGGATTTGTTCCTAATGTTTTGGTTATATATATATAATATGTTTTGGTTATATATATATATATATATATATATATATATATATAGGTGTGTGTGTGTGTGTGTGTGTGTGTGTTGTGTGTGTGTGTGTGTGTGTGTGTGTGTGCGATGGCTTACAGGCTTTTTTCAAGCTTCGTATGGCGTAACCACAGCAATCACGCATGGAAGCCTCGCATATTGCATCTGCTTCTCATAAATGGGCCTGTTTGTTGTGTGAAGCTGAAGGGATGCGGGTCGCAGCCCTCGTTCCATACGAAACAAATATGGTTTGTGTATTATTTGGTCTTATTATGGTGCTTAGGATGTCTGTATTCGGGCATTCGTTTTACAAGAATTTGATTTTGTACCATTGCAATGCCCGTGAAGTTAGCGAATATTTTATTCAGCGATTTTTAATTTTTTTCAGCGACGAGCTTCCGATTTCCCTCAAGTCTGGTTACAAGTTCAATTTGTGGCATGAATGAAACGCTACAAGAACGACTCTTATTTTGCAACAATCATGTGACCTTCAAGCGTCAAAAGCTGAGTCAAAGAACGGCGAGCTCGATATCACCCAAAAATTACCGGCCGATTTTCAACTTTGCAAATGTCAGAATATTCAACCATGATTCACGGACATCCCAGTGTACACAATATGTGTGGGCTATCATAGCACATTTACACACAAGTTCTCACTACAACGAAATTTCACCGTTGAAACTTATGCATTTAGTGTCAATGTTAACGAATTCATGTAAAATACCGTTGATATTCATTCCAGCATAAGTTAGAAGTATGGTTTTCAACCTTTCCGCAAATACGCCGAGGCAGATGCTCTCCTGTTGAGAATCTTCTTTCCACGTTATCTTCAATGAAAACGGAATGCAAGGCAGCCATACAACTGGGGGACATTCTTCTAAGCTGTTGTGCCTCTGAAGGGAAAGCAACTCTCACCCGTTTCACTTCTAGCATGTGAAAATGAAGCACCCGTCATTTCAAATGTCATGCTAAATGCGGGGTTGATTGTCGCTGGTTGCTGGGTTGCTGGTTGAGCTGGGTTTCAGTTATCTTAAACTTACGTACGGATACTCGATGCTCAATGAGCGTACCGACGCAGGGACGCAGACAGCCTTGGTAACTGTGGGGTGGGACACAGGGCTGACCAAGCCCTACCCCTGGGAAAAAGGCCCCACCCAAAATAAAAGAAGTCATCGGATACGGCCCACTTGATTTCGAAGGGAGCCCTGCTCTTCTTAAAAGCCAGAAGTCACCGATAGATACAATGCTGTTTGTATTTTTAATTAATTAACAACAGGAAACACGCCGGTGTCATCCATTCTACAATGATTCGGTGGACTCTTTCTAAGGCCAATAGCACTCAGGGGCTGAACCGGATTTTTTTTTCTGGGTTGTACAGGGCATCGTGCACGTGGATCTTAGATCAAAATAAGGCAATGAATTTGCATTCACACATCAGCTGCTTTGGTCTCAGAATGCTGAACATTGCTCAGAATGAAGTAAGGGAAGAATAGCATAGCCCAGTTTTAGTCACGTGCGCCCGCAAATCGTACAACAAAACCCCGACGCCAAGCGTTTCCCGTCTCCAGAGGCCGTGCCGCGTTGGTTCCGTGTCTAACACTAGGCGGTGGCCACGGACGGACGAAAACGGCAACGTTTACGAAAGCAAGTTACCTTTGAACGCGTAAGGATGTCAATTGGAACGCTTGGAAGGTGTTCCGAAAGTATTGTCCATCTCTGCAATTATTCGATTATGATATAAACCGGATTAGCATTTATAGGACCTCGAATCCGTTGCAAGAACTGGATGGTAGAACTAGACAAGTAAACGTGAAATCTGTATATTCGTGGCTGCTGTCGCTGTTGATCTCTTCACAGATAAGCTCAATATTAATAGCGGGGTTCCCACCTTGCTCCCTGCTTAGGAATGACCCCCCATGGCTAGATCGGCACAGAGCCGACCGTTGATCTTTGACCGAAATAGAGGCCCGCACGGTCCAAGGGTTGTCCCTAATCGGTGCAAGGGGCCCCTTAACTGACATTTTGATGGTCCGGCCCTGCATTTATGCCCCCCCCCCCCCCCCAATCGGCACTTGATCATCGGTCCTGGGGACCCTTCGGATCCTCTGTGGGCTCCTCGACACGCCGTCCCAAGTCAGACGCTGGTCTCATTGTCAATCACTGGACCCATATTAGGCACTGTGGTCCCCTCGACCGACACAGGAGCCACTATTGACTTAGGGAGCTCGACTAATGTAAAGCGCGGATCGCAGCCCTTTCTCTGCTTGGTAAATGAGCCCTATGTTCCAGACCTGATACCGGAGTATAATGTGGAGACGAATTTTCGTGTGTCACGATGGTTAAAATTACCACGGTAGTGAGTTTCGTAAAACATGACTGGTTAGGTTGAACGGGAAAAACAGACGTCAAATATACTAAAAATTGATAACCTCTTGAATTTGCTCCAATTTCCCCCCAGTGATGTTATGGATCTGTAGTCCCCTCCCACAAAACAGAATAGACAGACCTCGTCTCATCCGTTTGCTTGCTTTGTCTCGGCGAAAGACATTGCCGTCGGGCATCATCATGATTTTTGACGTCGATCGTCGAAGCCAGATTTCGTTAATGGGTGTAGAGTCGATGTTATGTGGTTTCAAACGTTGTTGGACGTAACGGCTTCAGGAGCACTTGTGTTGATTTGCGTGACTGACAATGTCTGCCATGAAAATCCCTCCGACTGCCGCAAGGTGGGGTGCAGGTGCATCACTCCCGTTAGGCATGTTCGACACGGCTAGTGTTGGTGGTCATGGTCGGACGATTACCCGCTATCGATGTCGTCGGCTTGGGTTGTCGTCCAGGTTTGCAAACTGTTTGATTGGATATGCATGTTGAAGTGGAGGTTGACACATTGCAACGGTTCCTCCGAATGTAGACGGCTTGTAGCTTGCTTTGTTTTCATTTTCCGATAAAACGTCGTAGCCAAGCAACACAGCTTGCCGCGGTTTGTGTAACTTAAAATCGCTGAATAATGACAAAATATGTCTACAATAGCACAAAACTAGACTACTTTTGGCCATAGCTTTAAATCGTGTATTAAAAACACGAAAAGTACGCAAAAAACAACAAGAGAACTCAAGTAAACGCGGAACAACCGCGCAGTTTTAAAAGTGCGACTGACGTAGTCAGGCGCACTTAACTGGAAGTGGTATCGCAGTTTCATTTTCTTTTTGGTTCTTCTAGCTGTGAAGCAGCAAGTAGAAGCCTTCTTCAAATCTTATATAATTTCGAGCTGTTATTCGTTATGTCCTACATGAACTTGGGCCCCAGAAGGTTGGGGGAGGCAAACTCGGCTTTTGGGGTTGAACATGGGGGGGGGCAAACTCGCCATTGAGGGCCGATTGAACATTGGGGGGCAGTGGCCCACCCAAAAGAATACAAATCGACACCCGTGCACTAAATGCCTAGACGCATCACCGTAAGTAGCATGTTCAGTTGGCACCAAACAGCATCCTGAATGTGGCTAATGTTACTGTCATGCCAACTCAATCATTTGTTTGGACAGTTTGCAAATGTTTGGCAAGCTTTTCACATGATACCCGGATTGGGATAAAGAACGATTGACGGCCATATGTGGCAACTTTTGAAAGTACCGATTGACCCTGAAAAGTTGGCCCACGTCCCCCTCAACGGCGACAATTGCATTTATCGCACAATCGTCACTGCCAGTTGAATGGAGAACACGATCAGCGCCAGCAGAAGCCATCAGTGAGTCTGCACCAATAGGTACCTCGCCTCACCAATTGGTGTGGCAATAGGAACCGGTTTTAGCAAACGAGAAAGCACCAGTTTTGTTTGTATATAAAGGTACGCGATGGTAGTATAACCGCAAATGTTGCAAAGGCTCTCGTCCGTATGAGGGGAATCCGAGGGGGAACAGAGTTTTGGGGCTAGGTTACGTCGACCTTGTCAGCTTAGTCCCCTAACCGATTTAACAAAGGGAGATCCGTGGCTGCAGGACAGCCAGCATATCGGAAATATTCCCACAGGCATCACGGCTGTTAGGTCATGGGGGCACTCACGGATTAATAATAACCTTGCCCATTTGTTTGGGCGCTGCATTGCGATTGTAGTGTCCATGGGTATCACTGGTTTCATGGGTTGGAAGGGTTTTGGTACCGGGCGTTGGCATCCGTTTAGACTGAGATCTGAGACCGAGTTCAATATCCTACGATAACCGCATGACAAAGTCCAGGATACATTAATGTTGCGAACTTAGTTCGGGAAACATCTATTGGACACGGCTGATAAAAACTTGTATTTCACGCTTCCATTGTCAAGGATTTCGCATTTTGTCAAGCGGCAAATATTCGGAATAAAATACCAACGTCGCTAAAAAACATAACGACATTCGCATGAGCGATGCATCGCGAACAAAGTATTTGCACCTTTGCATTGTACGTGATTTCACATTGCGTTTCACAAAGCTACGGAAAATTTGTTGCCGCCAATGAAAGACTACTGTGTTGACAACGGCAACAACTTTGCCGTCCACGCATAACAACACTGCCATAACGACTTGACAGATCCAACAGATCAGTAACCCCGCGATATGACAGCGACAGACGGATTAGAGCAGCAGTAACTTGGCGGCAGACGTGGTCAAGACCTATCGTTTGTTTCGGGGCGACGAGACGAGGGCAGCGGCAGCTCTCGCTGGTGTACGGTGACGGCGCTCCGCAGCTCGGGCGCGGCCCTCCTCGGCCGAGGGTTGGGACCGTGCCGTCATGCGGCGCCGGGGGGCGCGCGGAGGCCGTCAGCCGTGCAGGGCGGCGGCCGGCGGCGCGGCCCCCGGCCCGGCCGGGACCGCGCGGCGCCGGCGACACTAGCCTCAGCAGCCCGTCGACTTGCTGCTGGCGCCCGACGACTTGGTGATGAACATGAACGTGAATTGCTGCGGACAGGGATCAGGCTGTCGGTGAATTGGTGGCGCAATGGCCCCGGGGGCCAAAATGTCGTATTTACGGCCGTACCCATTTGTCGTCAGTCCTTGACAGTAGTAGAGAGTAAAAAGACCGACGAGGCTCATCACGATGATAAAAACGACATCACGAATCCCACAGAAACACCTCAATAAAATCCGCGACAAAATTAGCACGGTCGGACCACATCCATCAGCTGACCGGACCGTGAACTGAACCCTGTCCGGCCGTCGCGCCGCAGCGCCGGCCAGTCGGCCGACTCCGGACCGGGGGACCCACCTCCGCCACGGTCGGGTGGATGCCCACGGCGCCGTCCAGATCAGCCTTGGTGGCGCCCAGCCGCATGGCCACGGCGTAGCCCTGCGTGACCTCGCCGGCGTGCGGCGCCACCAGGTGGAAGCCCACCACGCGCTCCTGCTGGCCGGTGGCAGGGCTCAGTTCTGGGCCGGCCGGTCGGCCGCCAGACGGCTCGGCGACCCGCGGAGGAACGGCGGCGTCGCGGCAGGCAGATATCTCTACGTTCTCACACGCCCCGTGCAGCTGCTGGCCGCACGTCAGCCGCTCTGGATTACGCTCTTACCACGCCTAGCCCGACATTACACCCGTATAGTATGGTGTGATCGATGAGGAGCATCGATCCATTCCGACCCCAAACGCCACCAAACATACACGGGTTTCGCATCGATGTTGTGCTGTCGTACGAGCTAAATCTGAGCATATGAAGGACTACAGTCATCACGGTCCAGACTTTAAAGGCTGATCGCGTGTGCAGCAGACGGCCCTCCACTCCGCCCGTCGTCCGGGCCCGCGCCTACCTCTGCCCCGGCCCGGCGCCGTCCGTGACTCACCTGCTGGCTCTTGACGCACACCAGCTTGCCGTAGGAGGCGTTCTCGTCACGCTGCGGCACCGTGTGCTCGAGCGGCGTGAAGTACTGGTGGTACACCTCGACGTCGTGCTCGCCGTAGCGCTCGACCGCCGCCTCCTCCGAGAGACCCACGCAGCCGTACTCGACCGGCGTGAACACCGTGGTCGGTACGTTGGTGTAGTCGGTGAGCGCGGTGGCGCCGGTCACCAGCCGCTGAGGGGGTGGGGGCTCAGTGTCCGACCAGTCGTGACGGCGCGGTGAGGCGACGGCCTGGCTGGTTCAAACAGGGGCCCGCAAGGAAGGGAGGCATGGACAGTAGCTAGCGAGGTGCGCTCCTACGCTTGCAATGCCACAGTCCAATGGTGCAAAAAGCATTCATCCATGCTCACAAACACGCATTCCCCTGGTGCCAATGCCGGCGCACGCGGATCATTGGACGGAAAAGCTAGACTGGGGGCAACGACGGTCACCGCTGCCGGAGGCCCCGCGCCACCGCACTAACGGCGCGGCTACACCATTGGCTGCGAGTTCGGAGGAGGGCTTGCCAATTAGACGTCGCCGACCCCGGCGAGCTAGCCGACTTTGCCAATAAAGGGCGGGGGTAGGCCGCTGTTGGACATTGCATGGCACCAACTGCATACTGCCTTTATCGTTCCTCATATTTTGGAGACATTTCTGGAAGCTAGTGGCCAGAACTCGAGACAAATAGAGCACCAGTAACAGAGGCCGTAGACGCTTTGACAAGTCCCTCAGCAAAGTGTCCTTTGGCGGCTTACGATCCGCACAAAACTAAGCAGAACATCAGACATTATAGAGCTGAAGTCTATTTCGGCCATGATAAAATCACATGCTCTGAGTTTTTAAAATCAGTACATATCTGACCTCGTGGCCTTAGCTTATATGACTTTAATGGTTAGGTTGCATTACATTAAGTCAGGTAGGAGTACATCCAATGTGATCACGAACATCAACGATCCGGCCTGGCTCGACTCGTCATTTAACACCGACCCTGTACGCACCACACACACGTATCGGCTGTCCACGGCCGCGCCTGGCGGCGTGCTCACCCTGGCCAGCAGACGGCCGGCCTGTATGGCCACCGGCGTCAGCTCCGGCCGGCCACTCAGCATGTCGCCGACGCGTACACATGCGGCACGCTCGACTGCTCCGCCTCGTCGCACAGCACCTTGCCGTCCCTGCCGGGGTACGGCACGGCACGCTCGAGCCGCCGCGTGCCAGCGTGCACACGCCTCCCCACTCGCAGCGCTCGGCGAATGATCGCCGCGCGCTGGACGCCGTTACATGCTGGACGGCGACACAGCGCTGTGCACTCCCCAGACCGCAGCGGCGATCATTTCCCAACGTCCGCGGGGGGGGGGGGGGGTAAAACATCTGAAACCCACAGCCACCCGAGACGCCGCACGGTTTGCTGGTTCGTATGAGCCCGCGATCCACCGGCGCGCCAGTCGACGCCCCGCCGAGCGCAGCGGGCGACCCCGTCCCCTGCACGAACCGCCGCGCCGGACGCGTTGGCGGCCCGTCTGGCGGCGCGCGCCTCTCACTTGGCCGCCAACTGGACGCCCAGCTTGTCGAGGCCGATGTTGGCCGTGCAGGCGGTGCGTCCGATGGCGAACAGCACCGTGTCGTACTCCTCGTGCAGCGTCTCGCCATCGGCGGTCTGAGCCGCCACCTGACGCCAGCGGGCGCCGGATTGCATTTTCAACCGGATTGTACGGTACGGGGCGGATGTTGCAGACAAATCACGCCATCAACCATGTCTGCTCTAACGTGCTATATGCGGAGACCTTCCTTCCAAATTATACATCATAGCTTTCCACGAACAGTATCTTTTAGTGGTAAAGACTACATGAAGGTACCATCCGTGAACGCAGAATCGTAAGTGTCTGCACTGCATAACGGCCAGGTCGGGCCGGGCCCCTCATGTTGAGAACCAGAGAAGTAGTGTCCTATTCATTTGGGGCGTGGGTGACGCATCTCCAAGTTGAGCTTCAGACCCTCCCCCAACTTTGAGAAAAACGGGGGGCAAGTCCGAGGAGAAACTCGCTTATTAGTGTAGTTTGTGAATGCGGTTCTCCGTTGTTTTATGTTCAGCCTCCTCCCTCGTCCCCAATCATTTTGCGAAACTACACCCTTGTTGATAGCTGTCTCGCTGCTCAAGTGAAATCCGTCCGGCCTGGCTCATAATACATCGACCGTCCTCGGCATTCTCAAAGCTCGCTCCGGGTGAGAGGGCAGCCGGCCGGTGGGCGCGCTCACCTGGATCCGTCCGTCCGGGTCGGGCCGCTCCAGCTGCGTCGGCACGCACGGGCGCAGCAGGCGCACGCCCCGCCGCACCAGGTGCTCGCCCACCAGCTCGGCCATCTGCTGGTCGAAGCCGCGCAGCAGAATGGAGCGCACCATGACGGTGACGTCCAGGCCGAGGCCGCGCAGGAAGCCGGCGCACTCGAGCGCGATGTAGCTGGCGCCGACGACCAGCGTGCGGCCGGGCGAGCTGGGCAGTGAGAAGAGGTCGTCGCTGGTGATGCCGAGCTCGGCGGCGCCGGGGATGTCCGGCAGCCGCGGCCGGCCGCCCGTCGCCAGCACCACGTGCTTCGCCGTGATCAGACGCTCGCGAGACTTCTTGTCGACCGTCTGCGGTGGGGGAGAGGAAGGGGAGGGGCTCACGTCACCGTTTGCCGTGGACACAGCGCAGGCGCGGGATTTGGCGAATGCAAGTCTTACGAGATCTTGACCGAATTCACTCCAGCGCGTGCATGGCGGAGGCTCCGTCCCGATGCGAGTTCCTGTCACGAGCAGGTTTCTAAAGTGAGTGATGAACGTGGCCGTCGTCATGGCCAATGTTTGACATCATACCTCAGCCAGGACACCGGCATGTAGGAGAACATTGAGCTTAAGTGAAGAATAACTTCAAATGATGAAGTGAGACACCTTTACAAAGCTCTGGCGCATATTATTTTTAGAATCATTACAAAATGTTCCAGGAATGTATGAGTGTCTTCTAGGAGTACCTTAAGTTGAAGCTAAGAAAACCATGGTCTAACTTGTGAAATGAGACACTTCCGCAAGTGTCAAGCGAGTGTTACTTTTAAGTGATCACAAGACGTTTCGTAAATGTCGTAGTGCCTTGGGCTGAAGTTACGAAAATCATAGTCTAAATTGTGAACCGAAACGCCTCCACATTGCCAAGGGCGTGTTATCTTTGAATGATTGTAAGATGCTTCGAAAATATTGAGAGGAACCTCATTTTGCTTTAAGTGGATTTCAGAGCAGCTTGCTTGAGCTGAGAAATATCCATTGCCACGCGAATGATAGGAAATATCTATCTAACAACTATCATAAGTGTATCTAACGATAGTTTTAATCTTATAACTATCCTACATAACGTTACCTATTATCAAGAGACACGAGACGAGACATTCGGAAGATTTAAAAACTCATTACGAAAGGGTGCTTTGGAATGCTGGCTGTTATTTGGGCACATATTTTGTCTTAACGTTGCCGGAGGTGAGAGATAAGGCATAAAGGCGTTTTAGTTGTATGGCTGGACGGGTGAGCGTCTCTACAGAATTCGATATATATATATATATATATATATATATATATATATATATATATATATATATATATATATATATATATGTATGTATATATTCAAGTGTTTTCATTCAAAACTAAGCTCGCGTAGTCGAGATCAGCAACATTTCTGCAGGCAAAATAATTCTGACAATCAGCCTCTTCGCGTTTGCCACCAATCATTACAAACCCTTTATCATCACGTGTGTTTCAATTCCCCGCGGTGCCCGCTCTCCCCGCCAGGGCAAGAGGCAGGCAACGCCAAATAGCCTCAGCAGCTGAGTGCACCGTAAACCCACAATGACTCACGCACTTAGTGCATACTGCGACTGCAGCAGGCCTACCCGAAGCGTGTGGGCGTCCACGAACTCGGCGTATGCGTTCAGGTACGTGACACGCCGCTCGCGCAGCTGCACCTTGTAGCCCCAGTTGAGTGACGCGATGTGCGCGTGAATGGCCTCCACCATCTTCTCCCAATTGTGCTGGTCTGGAAACGGCATCACGGATGGTGGTTTTGTCAGTGGCTGCTGCTTCGTCTTGACCAATCGAGATCATTTAATTATGCGGTTATCCGAGGCTGGGGGGAAGGCGCATGCTGTGAAGCTGCTCCACTGCGAGAAACGCAACAAGTGTTGTATAAACATGTGAATCTTTCGTTGATTCAATAGCTTGTGAAGTTAACAAGCAACGAAGGAATGCTCTTGGAAACGAATGGGCGGAATGGAGAGGGCAATGAATTTCGTTTCAAAAGCTGTTTACACGAAGAGCCCCGGGTGTAAAGGACTGCTCGCTCCTGAGTTGGCACCACCTAAACAACGCTGCTTAATGACACGGCCGTCTGTTTTGCGCTGCTGCCAGGCGATGTCAAACGCGCACAACTCACGGGCATCGACCGACCATCCGAACTTCTCGGCGTCGCCCATCGCCTCGCCTAGCAGGCTGGCCTGGTGCATCAGCTTCTTGGGGATGCAGCCGACGTTGACACACGTGCCACCTAGCCCCCAAGTGGTCCCCTATGACGGGCACGGGGGAGGGAGGATGAGGAACATGGGGAAGAAGGGGGCGCCAGAACAACACCGCGGCTAAAATATTTTCCTCTGTAGGCAACGCTGGCAACTGCACTAAGCAGCGTCACATGTAGAAGCCAGAGACAGTCTCTCACAAGGCTCAAGTACAGCCGCACCCGCTGCCGCAGTCAAGCTGACCCCCGGGCCGTCCCGGCGGCCGGAGGACAGCGCGCCCACCTGCGGTGAGGGCTTGACGAAGTCGCAGAGGGCGACGCGCGCGCCCAGCCGGGCCGCCTCCTTGCTGCAGGCCAGTCCGCCCGAGCCGCCGCCGATCACCACCAGGTCGTAGTCGTACTGGGCGTCGCCGGCGCCGGCGTTCAGCAACGCCTGCAGCCGGCCGTCCGCCTGCGCCTGCCAGGCGCACACGCCGTGCAGTCGGCACACTGATCGGACACACAGCGGTGCCACGACACCGCTTAGGCTGGGTTGGATGGGCTCGCAGCGGAGCGTTTTCAGTTTGCTCCTAGTCTGTCGAAATTAGCCCGCGTCTGTCAGGCGGGCTTGTCTCACCGGAACGTGCCAGCCGCGGCTGGTGAGGTGGTGACATCACAGCGAGCGGTCACACTGCGCTCGGAGCGTACGGATGGTCCACGGTGCGAGTGAGCCGTGCTGGGTCTGCCGTCTGTCGGGCCCACCAAGTGTGCGACGCGAGTCTACAAAGCAGACATGCTGTCAACTGGAGACCCTTTCTCTTGCCCTTTATTTATAAATTTATTTATTTGTGTGTGTTTGGGGGGGGGGGGGGTGAAGCTGTGGCTAACTGTTTTGCGTCAGGTAGGCTACAATAGACCGGTCTGAACTTCTTTAGAGACGGACGATAAGAATCAAAAGGACGGCGATCACCGAAGAGCGTCATGCAAGCGTTCGGCTTACCGGAATAAAGGCTAGCGTTGCCCGACCCCACACTTCGCACTCTACCGGAGCTCGTGTGGCAGTAACCCTGGTCAGTTCACTCCGTCCCCAGACCGTTCTCGTGCTGATCGATTCTGACAGGACGTTTGAAAAAGTCACCGCGGCAGTTGTTACATTTTAAGCTTCAGATTCAATGTAATCAAGTCAAAACATAGCGGATTTTCAATCCCCTCCCGCCGTTCTCAAACGGTGACAGGCTAGGCGCCGGCGTTCCAGTAACGCCCCACCCGCCGGGCAGCGGTGTAATGCGGCGCAGTCTGCCCCACACTAGAGCCGCTCCGCGAGCTGCCAGCGTGACCTCAGTCCCCAATGAAACCAGCTCGAGTACCAGTTCAAGACAGAAGCTCCGTGAA
>NW_023596297.1:25439768-25547306 GCF_011947565.3 Pollicipes pollicipes | reverse complement strand
AGGCAAGCGTCTTCCCACTCGTCCAATCAGGCTTGCTTGCACATAATGCTTACACAATGCTTGCGAAGCGTCCGTATAGCGTCCAAGACCCTCACACAATGCTTACCGTGCGTCTCTCTGAAAAGCGAGCCTAGTTCTTAAGAAGGGCAGGGTGGTGAACAGCACCGAAAGGTTTTCAAGATCCCTATTTCACTAAAAAAAATATAAATGTGGAACACTCCGATTAATCAGCGGGTTTGGTGCGTGGTTATGGAGCCGTTTATTTCGTTCTGCCAGCAGCCTCACTCTTAACCGATGAGTCTGGTTATGTGGTGGCATTATCGTTTAATTCACTTTGCCAGCAACCTTGCTCTTAATCGGCGAGTGTGGGTGTGCGTGGTCACATAAACGTTTAGTGTACTTTGCCTGCAGTCTTGCTCGAAATGGGCGAGTCTGATTATGCGGCCAGGGTGCCGTTTAGTTCACTTTGTCATGTAGCATAGCTGTTCAAAGGCGATGCAAATTCCACAATGTAGTCATTGAGTAAAGCTTGTCTGAGGAAAAGTGAAGCGTTTTAACTGCATAAAGGTATGGTTTAGAAGTAAATCATAATTGTAATGGTTGCAGAGTTCGAACCACCCGTTCCAGGCTCCCAGCGGCTATGACGTAAGCAGCGCCACCACAGGCCGCTGTAAGAACTACACATTCTGGACATCGCTGAAAGGGGACTCGGGTGGAAATAGCAATGGGAAAACCTGTTTGATATTCCCGGAACCAACTGGCTCATTGAGTCAATTCACCTGATCCCATAGAAGCCAGTGATCTTCGATCAGGTACCCGGCACTGGAAGCCTCACTTGCGCTGTTGCTGCTGTTAAAACACTTCTCGGCGTGTGGTCGACGTGGTATTGTCATTAATTGACTCCGATGTGATCGATTTACACGTTCTCATGGAATCCAGCGACACCAGGCCAAGCGCACGGCAAGTCATCCTTTGTGTTGCTTTGCTGTTAAAACAGAACAAAAACGCATCAATGGCATAAAACTAGCCAAAGACGACTGGCGATGGTAAGTCTGCTCCACAGGATACAGTGGTTCCAGTTTCCACAGGATGCAGTGGTTCTAGTTTCCACAGGATGCAGTGGTTCCAGTTTCCACAGAATCCAGCGGTTCCATTTTCCACATAATGCCAGGGTTCCAGTTTCCACAGAGGTACCGGGTCAGATGGCTGAAGCTGTGGGATTTTCACACATCTGCCGTGAATACAAACATTTATGGATGCTTGATCCACATGATTTCACTCTGAGTCGACTCGCCGCACTCCCAGGCGCGTCGGTTTACTTGTTCAGTCTACAACATCCCAATACTCGATGGATGGCTGGGACAGGACCGTTAATGACTATGTCAATGCAAGCGGTGCGTTCGTGTGAAAGAGATCGTTAGTTTTCCGGAGGACCATCGACCTGATTCGAAAACCGACGTTGAAAAGGAAAAGTCTCTACAAGCCAAAGAGTTGCAAGGTAAAGGTAAGAGAGGCATTGGATGGGCGGCGTCGTACACTCCGAAGTCGTCGTCGTCATCGTAAAGGCTGACGCGACTCGCGTCGAGCCGCGCCGTCGGAGCCTGAACGTGGACTGATTGGCAAGGACCGTGCGTCTCCGCCCGCGTGCCCCATAAACCCACGTGGCCCACGTATGGGCCCCAGACGGTGAGGACCAATCGGCAGAGGGGCCGCTCACACCGTCGCAGAGACGCCGCTGCCGCACCGGCAGCGACGGCCCGTTTGCCGGCTAACACGGTGCGTTTTGAACGGCATCAGCAGTAATCAGACACCACAAAGGACCAAGTGCTTAGCATCATGTCTAAAAATATGTTTTCGATGGCATCAACAGCATTACTGAATGCTGTACCTCCACAGAAGATTGGGCGAATGACACGTAAGATAGATAAAGTATTCCTCTTTCATGTTACCCTGAGGATGTGACATCATCAACGCGAATATTCTTAAAAGCGATGAGTTTAGGCTGCGGTTCATGTATCGTATCATCTTAATTAACAGCAAAAAGGATGGCGTAAAATCGCTGATCAATTTCGTATGTACGAAGACATACGAAAGTGACAGCCTTTCTGGCTTCAATACGACTACGTGTCGAGCTGTTATTTCATTACTGCAAATATCCGCATTACTATCAGGTCGCCTTAGTGCGAAATCAAATGTATTGTTTCTCGAAGAAAAAGTACCGAAAACTTTTAAATAAGTACATGATAAACATCTCCTGCGATGTGGAGGGCGTTATGAATTTTTATGTGCCGATATTTAATACCCAACTTTTCTGCGACATAGGGATCCTGCAGAAATTAACATATTGGCTTCAAAGGCTTGTTTTTGTTCTCTTGCAGGACAAGCAAGTATGCAATTACGGCATCGCAAGCACAACATTTGTTATGCGTACGTGGATGCTTTAAACTTGCCAGTGGTTTTAAAGAGAACGCACCACATTTGATTAATTAGCGCAAGGACCAGATATGATGGAATAGGCTCATTTGTAAATATTGGTACACTTGTAACTGCGAAAGGCGGCTCTAGAACACATTCACTATTTAGTAAACATGTTCCTCAATACGTCATTGCTTGAGTGCGTCATAGAAGGCTTGTATGACGTCTAAGGGATTGCGAAACTGGCCTACGAAATTGCCAGCCTACCGGACGGACTGACTCACTTGTTTTACTTTAACTTCTCGAGAAGCGTCGTGCTAACGGTTGTGGCGTTTCCGTAACCCACATAACGTTCGCGCGTGTTTTGGCCGTTCCTCCTGCGTGTCCTTGCATATTAAGCCGTGATCTTATAATGTTGACTTGCGTTCACATGCTCGCTTATGGTGCTGTTCTTAAGTTCTCAGGTCGCAAGTTTTATTTCCGTAATAACAGTTCCAATGTTCAACTGCCTGTATTATGTAGCACAAACTTGAATTGTGTTGGAAATTCTCACTGACTGCATGGCATTGGTCGAGAGTCAATTGAAGTCCGTTGGTTCCAGAAATCGTCCTATTGCACGCCGGACACGAATAACTCTGCAATTATGTTGTCTTGGTCTTAACGTCGCGTGGCCAATGAGGGGCAGGATTTCAGTGACATTTGTATTGCGTCATGCATACCTGGGTGACCACGAAATAGTCTGCACGAAACAGTCTTCACGACTTCGCGGGCGTCTAACTCTAACTCGGAGACAAGGGTTTCAAGTCTTAAGGACAGGGCTGTGAACTGCACCGAATGATCTTCAAAACAGCTATCACAGCTCAGAACCTCATGCAAACGTGAAACGCTTCCTTTAAATGGAATGTTCCACACTTGCAGATAGTGAAGCAAACATCAAATGTGATGCAATAAGCTCACTTACAATTTTTGGTATATTTTTAAGTGGGAAAACCTGCTCTAGACGACAATATTTATATTTTTAGTAACTATGCTTCTCAGTACGTAATTGCTCTATTACGTTATGGAACGTTTGTATGACAGCACTCACTTGTAGGTCTTTAATCTCCCGAGAGGTGGCTCGGGAGGGTACTGGATGTGTGGTGAACCAAATATTGCTAGGGTGCTCTTGTTTTGGCCCTTTCTCGTGGCGGTCTTTCCTATTTATCCGTGAGTTTAAGGTGCTTGCTTGTGCTCACATACTTCGTCAGAGGCGCTAATCTTATGTTATTCGATTGCGTCTCATGCTTCCGTAACCACTGGGAAGAATGTGTAGCTTTTTGCATTATATAGCACAAAACGTTGTTCGTGGTAGAATCTTGCATAGCCTGCGCAACATTCATTGAAAGCCAATTGTCAGCCGTTTGATCTGGAAATTGTGCTCACGAAAGCCAGATATGAAAAACTCGAAACTTATATTTTGATTAACCTTGCGCACCTCATGGCCAATAGAAAATAAGGATTTAAGTGGCATTATAATGGCGTGATGGGTGCCTGGATGACTTTGGGATAGCACCCACGGAATAGTCTGCGGATCTTCGGGGGCGTCTAACTCAGGAACTAGGGGATTTAGTATTTAGGAGGGCAGGGGTGTGAACTGCACCGAATGATCTTCACAATGGCTATCTCGGCTCAAAAGCTCATACGAATGTGGAATACTCTTTGAACGTGTCGAACGTGCCCGCATCTCGAGCGTAACGCAACGTGCACGGCATCTTGGGCTCTGCGTATATTTCAAGCAGTAGCCCAACCTGCCATCTGTCTGAAGTAAATGACCAGATATGCAACCAGGGCCCACATGGACAGATGTATGGTGGCTACCAGTAAAATCGACGGACCGCGTGACGTTCCCACCTTTTGCGTGCTCGCATTTACTGCTGGCACAATTGCAAAATTTGCTGGAAGCGCCGGCTGGTACGGGGAAATGCGGATGCAAGTAAGAGCACCTGAGTTTTACCACGGATATGTAGAAGAAAGGCGTGCACAGAGCTGACCTTTGCACGAGGCAGACCATTGCAAATATATTAGGTGTATGGGTCGTTCGTTGTCATATGGCTGTTTGACATGCTCTTGTAATGATGTGTGATCTCGAAAAGTTCTGGACACGCCGCTGGTCGCGTAGACACTGATCTCGCAAGCACGACGCCTGAACTACAAGATGATTTGGACAATTAGTGCCTAAAGAAAGGTCAGCATTGAAATAACATCGAGCGATACAACGCTTCACGCGGTCTCATGGGCGTGGTAACAATTTGGAAAATGGGAGGAGCAATCGATTTTGAAACCAGTCATTTCCATGCATCAACGTAGCATTAATGGTACCATTGCCAATAAGTTGTGTCCATGGTCTCTCTAGCCCTCGTGTTTCTACGCCCATGGCACTTATCCATGGGAATGGTTTTGGGTTCCTCTCCTTGTCAAGAAGGCCGATAGCATTCGTATACGGTTTCGAAGACACGGTGGCTGCAGCATGCCTCTTGGGAGTTGTGCGGCACTCATCATATTGATGTGACCACCGGGAGAACGGATTCGCCCCTATGTCAGCAAAGCAACACTACAGAGATCAGTATCGTTGACAACCATTCAAACATGCTTGGCATTGCCAAAAAGTTGTCTGTGATAATTTTAGAGTCAAATCATGCTCTTATTGGTTCACTTGGCCTGTGGCCGAGTAGTTATAACTTGAACTATGAAAACATTTCCAGTTTGAACGACCAGCCTGGCTCGGCCCACGCGCCAGGTTTTCCACCAGCTTCACCGTTACAGTCACTGATACATTACAGCCGCAGATACACATATTAAGGTTGCTGACGTATTAAACATCACTGTTATGTCTGCACACTAATACAATACAGTCGCTGATACATTAAAAGCATGCAGTTTCCAGCAAAGAAGAGTGCAATTCAACGACAGGCGTAATGAGTGAACAGCGTATTATGAAGCTTTGGGAAGTTTTTTCGACCTTGTGGACGGAGTTCTGGCGCGTCAGCCGATACAGATGTGCGCACGCGTGCCGCATTGCCAGCGGACTGCTGCGCTGACGGCTGATTGCCAGCTGCTGGTTATCGTCCGGCCGGGCAGGTCGGTGCTGCGTCCCCACGGAGGCTGCTGGACCATTGCGTGCAGTGTCGCGTCTGAAACCGACGCAATACGCAGTATCGCGCCTGAGACCGACGCAACGCGCCGCGTTGCGCCTGAGAACGACGCAACACGCCGCGTTGCGCCTGAGAACGACGCAACACGCAGTGTCGCGCTTGAGACCAATGCAACACGCAGTGTCGCGCCTGAGAACGACACAACACGCCGCGTTGCGCCTGAGAACGACGCAACACGCAGTGTCGCGCTTGAGACCAGTGCAACACGCAGTGTCGCGCCTGAGATCGACGCAACGCGCAATGTCGCGCCTGAGACCGACGCAACACGTCGCGTCGCGCCTGAGACCGATGCAACACGCCGCGTTGCGCCTGAGACCGACGCAACACGCGGTGTCACGCTTGAGACCGACGCAACACACCGCGTTGCGCCTGAGACCGACGCAACGCGCGGTGTCATACTTGAGACCGATGCAACACGCCGCCTCGCACCTGAGACCGACGCACCAAGCCGCGTTGCGCCCCAACCGTTGGCGATCTGCCTGCGCGACGTTCGATACGCATGCCGCGCGTCCGCTGATGACGCCGCGTTGACCGCGTCCAGCGCGTTCGACAGAGCACGATCGATCAGCTGTCAAAGGATCGGGTTCAGCAATTGTATGGTCACCTGTGGTGATCTTTTAAGGTTTAGACCTTTGACCTTTGAAGACCAGCCTGTCAGCTTCTCTTTCGCGGAATGTCTCTGCTTGGCTTGGCCAGCTTGCATGCGGTGTACCAACACTAAAGGCTAGAATCGTTGTGCAGTATTCAGTTAAATATGGTGTTTTTCTAAAAAATGCACGCCATACATGTTCTAGTTTTAAAGTGACATTGCGAAATTGTTTACTACCATACCAATTCATGTTTTTGGTGCCGCACTTCAGTTCAAATGTTTGTATGGTGCAATAACCAACTTTGCAAAAAATACACCAGTTGCCAACTTGAACATCAAGTTCTTGACAGCCTGAGCCACATATGAGCTGTTTTGGCGCTCGCCTACGGCTTAATTTGCATCCCCGCATAATACAGCGTCCGGGGGAAGCGGCCGAGATGCCTGTGAAGCGTGCATCATCACAGCAGTCATCAGTCCGGACCAGGCTGTACGCACAGGCTCTTCCGTCTCAACCTGTCCCGATCGCTCAATCGATTAGATCACCTGTCTTCCAAACCGCCGCCAATGACAGGGTGGGATCTAGTCGCTTAAGGCGTTTCCTATTTGCCTTCGGGGTTGGTTTGCGACCTGAGGTAGCGGCCATACGAAAGGTTGGGTGACGTCAGATGGCAGGACGGGCCGTGTCTACTAGCATTGTGGGACCCTAAACTTCGCCGCCAAATGTACCGTTGACCTGGAATTGCAATATCACATGGTAGGGGTCAGACCTCACACAATAAGCACTGCTTAGCGTGAGCACTCATCCCAGAAACCCATCCATTCAAATGAGTCGGACTAAACATGGAAAGACTAAAATTGAACAGCGCAACTGACAGCGCGAATGGTAACTCCGAACAAAGTGGCGGCTGGCCAGGAGCATATGTACGATTTTGTAGTTGGGGAAGGGGCACAACATCAAAGTTGTCAGTGAAAATCAGTTTTGGCGTGCCGCGGCACACATAATTTCCTGCATGTAGAACAACTAATTGCATGTGTTTACTCTACTCGCCATTGTCACTACGAAGCACTAGCAGCACAGACCATGCGGCGTCGCCTACCTCTTACTGTGGCAGCTGAGACGGACACTGCGTGAGATCGAAGTCAGACCACGTACATCCAGCTTACCAGCATTTTTATCGAGTGTCATCTCCGTCGCATTCATGTTTTCTACCATTGACAAACCGAGGAGATAGGTGAGCGGCCGCAAGGACCATCTTGCCGCGCCAAGGACCATCTTGTTTCACCGTCTGCCCTCGAGACGGTGAAACATGCCAGACTGCTCTCTCTTGAAGATTTTTCGAGTACATTCCTATGTGTGCACACGTCATGCGCGTGCAGTGCGCACACACATAGCCAACCTCTCCTCGTATGCCCCCCCCCCCCCCTGCACACCAACACGCGTGCCGCAAAGTAAAGCAAGGTAAAACTCCTACCATCTCTGGTTGGACCCTGCATCTAGGTGGGTGTCGTTCTCGAAAGTATTGTAAAGTAATGTGGATGCTACATTTGGCTATGTGGCTCCCATGTCTTCCGGTCCGTTGCATTGCTAGTGATGCACTCTCAATTTGTGCAGTTATTTTACTTGGCAAGTTCTATGAGGCGCGTAAATAAAAAGCCACCGGGAGAAAGCCACGCAGATTTGCCCTAAATTGTGCAGCCCGCCATCAACCACGTCACGCCATCTGATGAGCGGATCCTCCGCGGGGAAGATGCGTACATAAATGGCCGAAGCGTGGCGCCGCACGACGACACTGAACTGTCCCTATCAGGATAAATCCAGACAAGTCCAGATCTTCAGGAATGTTCGGGGCGGTTTACGATTACATCAGCTGATCTATGAGTCTAAGGTCGGCGTGCCTATGTGAAGCGACGACGATGGGTGGCACGGCGGACGCCTCGCAACGTTGTCGTGGATTGCACCGCAAAACACGGGAAACACGTTTGTACACATGAAAGGGATGGCTGCATGCCTTACCCATTACATTCGCTGTTTTGTGAGCCTTTGTGCAAAGCCATATTTATGCAGCACCACAAGGTGGCTGCAACAGGCCTCCGCATGATCAATGATAGCACATGGAGCTTGTAAAATTTTCGCGATTCCTCGCCGGAGAATGGGGTCTTGACTGTCACCCTGAGGTTGGTCTCGACTAGCTTTGGAGCAGACGATAGACAGCCGTTGATTGCACTTCGCCCTCATGCATCAGACGATAGCGCACAGTTTGCCATGTAGCACACATTTCAGGTGATCGCCCCCGTACTCCTTTCTGTACTTTGCCATGCTACATGAGGTGCAATTATGCGCAATATCATTAGGAGTATAGGCCAAACAAGGTCTTACTAGATGGCATGTCACTAATCGATAAACCTCCAGAACATAATATTTAGCCTTTCATGACCTTGGTTGACATGCCTCATATCTATGAAAATATTTTTGGCCCAGTATAACAAACATAATCCGGGTTGGTTTTGTTTTTTGAAACTCATAGCTTTTGGGCAAAGCAGGGCGTGAACGCTATTTCGTTGACATCGATTTCGGATGGTACCATCAAACTGTAGATGATTCACATGCATTGTATTCACACGTGTGACATGATTCCTTAAAAGCCTTAATCAACACAGAATGTAAGCAGCATGAAGAAATGTATGAATGTTTCCCTGACTGTTACTGTGCCAGTTCCAATATCAGCAAACGACCCTGGTCTTTAAGTGAGGAGCACCCTAAGCGAAGCTACGCTTAAGCTAGAGACTCACGTGGTCTCGAGCCGTGACTGATTCTGAGCACACGTAGGTTGTCAATTATAAGGTGCGTCCGTATTATCTCTCTACCCCGTGGAGATCATAGTGCATGCCTACATGTCTTCCGTAACTAGCCTCACTCGCTCTGGCTCCGCGAATTGATAGAACATATGCACATAGTCGGAGGAACGTATTCATATGACAGAAACACGCATATTTTACATTTTTCACGCACGTTCCAAATGTCACGCACATTTTGGGATTCCGTGCGTGGGCACCGGAGGGCTCGAACGGTCCTCCAGGCAGTTTTACATTCGTCTTATCATAGTGCACGGCAGGAAAGCAAACAACACGTGCCTTAAATCCCGCATCAGCAGCAACGAACCTGAGTGCGTCGGATTGGTCGCATCGTGACGCCGAGGCGTGTTCGACGGCAGTGCGACAGCCAGCAGTCCTGACAGCTACGGGAGTCAGCTAGCTTCCGTTTCCCATCCAGCCCCCCTCCTCCCTCTTCGGCGCGACGGCGGCACACGCCTCTAGTGTCACCCCTCCGTCTGGCGGGGTGGTTGCTCCCGTCTCCAAATCTGGTAGCGGCCAGTTTTGCGGGGCGCCGCAAAGGGCGCCACTTATCCGCGCACGCGCCGCTCACCGTAAACACGGCGCGGTCCGCCGCCGTCTGCCGAACAGCTGATGAGCAGTCGGCCCCGCGTCGCTGGACTGATCCGGATGTATCCGGCCGGTGCGGGTCACCGAGTACGTGCCATTCTTCTCCGGGTACCTGGTGTTAAGAACGCTGGGGTGCGTCTGATCCGAATTCGCAGTGCGAGACGATGCAAGTACCACAGTTATTATGACTGCTCCAGTACCTTCTCTCGCCAGCGGAAACGGGGTCAGCGTCTTTTGTATCCCACATTTTATAAATGACATGATTGGTAGAAACATGGAGGTCCGCTGCGAGCAGAGCTGCATTCGGTGTTCAACGAGTGAGTACACACCTCAGCGCTTCCACTGAAAAGGCGCGAGCACACCAAACCAGTCAGCGTCTTTGCTAAGTGCTTATGAGAGACAGCCCTGACATAATCCTGGAGCGTGCGTGGGTCCCTTTAGGCTTCTGGCTACACTTGCTTGTCCTTTTTCGCTATGGAAACTGCTCGTGCTGATCGTTGTTACCAGTGCTACGTCGTTAGTCTCACGCACCAAACAAGACGTGTGGTGTGTTATTGTTGGAACGCGTTTCAGTTTGTCAGCTTTGTGCTCGTTCCCAGCTCGCGTACAGGCTAATTGTGCACCAAAAACTGTCTATCTCATGAGATCTCATGAGAAGTATACATTAGGCGACGGACACAGACTATTGTGAATGACAGCTGATAAGTAACTGTCCGCTTCCGTAATTTCTGTGAACTTTGACACTAATCTGATGTCGACGCGTGGAAATATTGACTTTTAAAAGGCCAGTCTTTCTTTTTGTAACTTGCGTGTGTCTGGTTACGCTTGCTTGTTCTTTTTGTGCTAAGGAAACTGCTCGTGCAGTGGCTTGCAGACCACAAGCTGTGACACGAAAGGAGACGCTATGAGTTTTTTCACAGCATAGTAGCTAAGCGTTCATATTCACTAGGTTTGCACGGTAACTAACACATCACAGTTACAAACAACATTGAGCATCAAACACATTATAAACAACATCACAGTTAATTATCCCATCGTGTATTCTCTTTGCACATGTCGCACCATATAAAATAACTTAACACGCGCATGGGTGGCCGGCTAGATAACCTTCTCCCGGGTGGGGTCAATTTGACCCCCATGAGATCTCGGGAACCAAGAAAGCTAGAGATACTAAATTTGCAGGGTGTGTTGACCTGTACGTGAATTTACTTAGGTCAAATTTTTATGTTCTTAGGTCATGACCTTCGGGTCAAAAAAGGTCAAACAAGGTCGAGTTTCAGGTTGATCTTCAAAGTGCCCCCAGCACCTAGATAACCGTTTCTAAGCAAAAGGTTACATGCTCATTTAAGGTCAGTGACCTTGTATGATCTTTTGACGGTCAAGGTGACCAAAATAATACAAGATTGCTTTGAGTTTTGCATTTGACGAAGCGACAAAGATTGCACTAGGCAGTATGTTTCTAAAACAAAGTGTTGACCGGGGTCATTTTAGGTCGGTGACCTATTCCGACCTCTAAGAAGTCCATGGATGATGTATAATGCAGTTCCTGCTATCAATAAATTCTAAATGAGCACCAGAAACTATCTCATGCAGCAAGCCCTAGAGTAACAAAACAGGTTGGTTTTGACCTTGGTGTGACCTTCATACCTTACCTTAGGTCAATTAATATGCTCATTTAACTGTTGTGTTGCCTAAGAAAGCATCCCAGAGATGCATGGCCTCGTTTAACACTCCGTTGTTAGATCAGATTGAAGGATTCGATAGAAATTGCCCTCGCTGAAACCATGGCCTGACTTTGACCTGCCATAGGTCAGCGACCTTACAATATACATCTAAATTTGTGATGTCAAACGATCAGCTATTCAATTTTCTAGAGCTGTGCAAAATTTGGCGCGGCTGTGCCGCGCCGTTCGGAAACCGTTCTGGAAAAACCTTTGGGGGTCAATTTGACCCACCACCCGAGCGCGTGTTAACAGAGGCGTCGGAAAAAAGGCCGTTGGAATCGTGGTCCACCACCCATGCACATGGATGCTCAACATGCGCACTGTGGCCATGCACGAAAATGATTAATTTTGAAAAGGTGTTTGAAGCAGCCACCCTTTGAGGCCTTTCTTTTGGCACGGCGGATACTCCCTCGCATTCGAGAACAATGCGGTGAACCCTTCATTTTCTGAAGGGTTTACCGCCATCAATGTAGCTCATCTGATCCTGTGTTACTTCGATTAGGCGAAAGGCCACGGTCCGAGCTTGCTCTCCTGAGCTAACCAAAAACCATGCGGCTTCAGCGAACCGGCCCGACGCGACGTGACCCGGTCATCAGCTACACTTCCGACGTCCTAGAAATGTCCGTGGTGAGTACCGTAGATGCATGACAATTTTACTGGCTGGTTCTACCTATGGCAGCTAAACGTTGGCTGGTTAGAATAACGTTTAGGATGCTGATTTTCTCCTCTTACCAAGGAAAAATAAACACACCAGAGCAATGCAAAGTGGCATCAGATAGTCTTTGTAGCAGAGAGCATCTTGTCACCACATGCCCCATCACATGTTGGCAACTTTCATGAATCGAACCATGTTATTGGAGTGAATAGTTCACAGTTGCCTGCGTCTACATTTCGACTTGGTTTGATAAATACATAAGAAATATAGGCAATTTTTTCCTTAAAAAATGTTGCAGTCAGTTTATAGTTAAACTCAACAGTTACGCCGATTTTGTCCCTTCTCGTGAGCATTCATCCGGTATCGATTTTACCCGTGAGGTGTTAGAGCACAACTGAAGAACGGCTCAGCATAGGTAATGTGCAAGTTTTGCAGCCTGCAGCCGTATACGCAATCTAGAACGCTTACTTAAATCGTGTGCATTTTTTGGGTTGAAATTTCAGGTTTGTTTAAACCAGGTCAAACTCAATTTTGCCGGTTCGTTTTACCAGGCTCCGCAGATTAAAACTGGTATGAGTAAAAGAATGCTACTAACTATTGCCAAGGAATAACCTCTAGATCTAGTAGCAACCAGTTATGCAGCCACTATGGGCTTAGGTAATAAAGTCTTGTGGACAGCATGGCAACATTAAGTCACCATGCTGTATAATGGGTGACATTGGGTTTCAGACCTTCGTGGATCACAGCCATACGAAACACTATCAGATGCTGTTTCATGGTCTTCATAATGGGCTGCATAAAGCTTCAGGTCTTTGTGGATCACGGTCGTACGCACACACTATGAAATGGCTGCTTATAGTCCTTTAAATTATTTAAAGATGCGACTTGGGCTGACCTAACCTTGACCCTAAACGACACATTCCAACGGCACATCATCTACGCTGGCCCATGATATATAACTGCTTTGTGGACCAAATTGGCAGCAATTAAGAGTTATCTTTGATGCGGCCTTCACCTCGAATGACCTTGCAAAGGTCACAGTCATTAATAATTTTCAATATACTACTACTTCTGACCATCAGAGGTCTCGTAGAAACAGCCATGCACAAAAGCAGGCCTGTCACGCAGATTTTCTAAGCCTTCGCCGAACAAATTTGTTGAGAACCTTGTTACAAAAATCAGCGCTTTGACATAGAAGTGACTTGAAATTTATAGGTCGGGCATACAAAATTAAGGGACACAATAGCTGACAAATTTTCGTCATTATGCGTTGGACGGTCGGTGAGTTGTTTCGAAAAACCTGAAGACCTGTCCTGCTTCGGTGATGGCAAATGTTAAGCTTGATGAAATAGTGAAGAAGAGATAAATTCAGGGTACTCAAGATCCCGGATCAAGCTATTTCTGTAAGGAGATATGACTAGGCCTTAATGCCTTATGCAAGAAATATTCATGGGTAATGTCTGCGTAACGCCATTTTTTCCTTCTAATGTGTGCCAGTCTCTGAGAGGCAACTGAGTGTGGATCACGTGGATATAAAATAAGCGCGCAACTGATTTCCCACACAGTCCCCCATGCGATGGCCGGCATGTTGCTGGGATCTGAAGCGGGGCGCAGGTTTTCCAGGAGCGTCCGCCCTCCGATCAGTGGCGCCGACGGTGTCAGATGTCACCAGCTAGAACCGGATCGGCGGTGCTCGTCTCCACCGCCGTCCTGTCAAACAATGACGCGTGCTGGCTAACCGGCGACCGGCGGGGACGGGCGCCGGGCGTATATAACGCGGCGCGTGCCGCAAAATAGCAGACACTAGCTAATCATCTGTCGTGAGGGGCACGTAGGGCCGCGAGGGGTGCTGGCCTGCTAGCAGAGCCGTTGGTAGGTCCTCAGGTCAGAAGACAGCGCAGCAATGGGCCTGGCAAGCGAAGTCGAAGCGCAGGGCACCTCCGGGGCGGTGAAGCCCCGTTTGTGGGCGCAGGTGAGCATCAATGCCGACCAGTGTGTCGTCAGAGGTGATCAAAGCACGTTCCTGTGCACTTTCCACTAATGTCTGCAATGCAACATCACAATCTTATCTGCTGTGCAGCAATCGTCTCTCGCTTCACTAATTCAGTAGCAAGTGCATATAAAGTAAATTTGTTGAGTTGTGTGCAATCTCAGCTTTATCAAGTGCAATGTACAAGCTTTGGTTTTTTAGTTGCGATATACGTAACACGCGCTTAAAAGAGCATGTGAATAATAAGGCGTCTATTCTCAGGTATATCCTCGCGCATTACGCTAAACTATACAGTTGGCCAAGTGGTGAGCCTGTGTCGTCTAGCGGAGTGGCCGATGACTGCTCGCTGACAACGGGTGGCGGGGGCTGATGGCTGACGCCTGGTTCGGCAGCTGCTGGCCACCCTCGGAGCGTCGATGGCCGTCGGAGGCTGGGCCGTCGGCATCGGCGTCGGCGGCCTCTGCGTGGACCAGCTGTCCCGCGGCATCGGCGGCTTCGTGCTTACCGAGAGCCAGGAGGTCTGGATCGGTGAGTGTAGCTCCATAGGAGTGCCAGAAGTTCTGGATCGTTGAGTGCAGCTCCATAGCAGTGTCACCAGGTCTGGAGCGGCGAGTGCAGCTGCGTGGCAATGCCAAGAGGTCTAGATAGGTGAGTGCAGCTCAGTGTGGAAGATAATGAATGGCCAATGGGGAAGAAAGCGAAAGGTGAAACAACTTCTGCCAGAAGATTTTTCTAGATTGTTGTCGTATTCCATCAACGGAGCTGTTCGTCACGCTTAACTTCAGCTAAATGTGTGTGGTGAGTCCAATTGTCCCGACACAGTAATACAATCCAATAACTCAGCATTCCCCAGTCCGCGTGTCTTTTATTAGCTCCGTCTGTTGTCGTTACCTAGTTTAAGTGTAATGCCTGGAGACGCAATGCATTACAATGGCGAAAAATCGAGCCAAAGCATCCTGCACGACTTGCTTCAAATGAATATCTTACCCAGAATGTCTTGTTTTCGCAGTGACGTCCAACTTCATCGGGACAGTGGTCGGATCTGCCGCGGCCGGGGAGTTCTCTCGCCGCCTCGGAGCCAAGAACACCATGCTCTGGTTCTGTATTCCCGCCGTCGTTGGCTTCGTCATCACCAGCGTGGCCAACTGCTACGAGGTTCTGCTAGCAGGTCAGCTTCTCGTCGCACCAGGTCCGGACGCAGTT
Source organism: Pollicipes pollicipes (assembly GCF_011947565.3). Lineage (NCBI taxonomy): Eukaryota > Metazoa > Arthropoda > Thecostraca > Pollicipedomorpha > Pollicipedidae > Pollicipes > Pollicipes pollicipes. The sequence goes on along the minus strand of NW_023596297.1, from coordinate 25,532,098 downwards.
GAACAGTTGGTGACACCGTTCTGCGGCTTGTTTCAAAGCCATCAGACGTTTGCCCGCGCTCCTCGAAATATAACTGCTGATGTACTTCAAACATTTAGTAAGTTAACTTATGTCATTCGGATACGAAAGAGAATATCCATTGTGTTACGTAGTTGTGCATTTGTCACCGGCAAATGTTAACACGTAACACGCGCTCGGGTGGGGGTAAATTTGCCTCCCACGAAGATGTTTCCGGAATAGTTTGCGAACGGCGCGGCGAAGCCGCGCCAATTTTCTTTTATAGCTGCAGAAAATTGAATAGTAAATTGTTTAATATCATCAATTTGGATGTGCCTTGTAAGGTTGCTGATCCAGGGCAGATCAAAGTCAGGCCATAAATTCAGCGAAGTCAATTGTTGGGGAATCGTTTCATCTGGTGTACATTTCTAAAATACCGTCATGGGCAACGCAACACTTGAATAAACAAATTCCATTGACCTAGGGTCAGGGATCAGGGTTAGACCAAGGTCAAACCCAAAATGTTTTACTATTTTAGGGCTTCCTGTATGGGGTAGTTTCTGGTCCTCATTTTAAATTTGTTGAAAACAGGAACCTCATTATACTTTTGCCATGAGCTTCTTTGAGGTCAGAATAGACCACTGACCTAAAATGATCCATGTCAACGTTTTGTTTTTAGGAACATACTGCCTTGCGTAATCTTTGTCGCTTATTCAAATGCAAAACTAAAAGCAGTCTTGTATGATTTTGGTAACCATGACCTACGAAAGGTCAGACACGGTCACTGACCTTAAATGAGTGTGTGACGTTTTGCTTTAGAACAGGTGTCTAGGCTGTGGGGCACTTTAGACGTCTCTAGTTCTCTTAGTTCCTGAGATCCCAGGGGGGTCAACCCCCACGAGCGAAGGGCATCCAACCGGCCACCCGGGCGCATGTTAACCAGCACCACACTGAGGTAAAGCAGTCAATATTTCGCCCAACTCTGTGCCTTCATCTGACCCGTGTCTGACCCTCTTTCTAGGACGCCTGTTGGTTGGCTTCTGCGCCGGTCCCGCCTTCGTGCTGCACGTGTTCTACATCAGCAGCATTGCGTCGCCGGAGTACCGCGGCCTCCTGGCCATGCTGCCCGACATCATCTACATGCTGTACGTGATCGTGAGCCTGGTGCTGGGCCTGGCGCTGCCATGGTGGTGGGTATCGCTGGTGGGCGCGGCTGTGTTCGCCGTGCCGGCCATGCTGGCGCTGACGCTGGTGCCGTCCGACCCCGTCTGGCTGCTGAGAACCGGCCAGCTGGCCGAGGCCGAGCGCTCGGCCCTCTTCTTCGGCATCGAGCTGCCCACCGAGCCGACCGACACGGCCGTCGTGGCGCGGAAGTCGCCGTGGAGCCTGCTGGGCCAGCGGCGCCACTACCGGCCGCTGCTGCTGTCGGCCGCGCTCCTGTCGGGTGTCTCGTTCTGCGGCTACACGGCCGTCATCAGCTACTCGCTGGTGTTCCTGCGCGAGCTGGGCACGGCGCTGGACGCCACACTCGTCAGCGTGCTGCTCTGCGTGGTGCGCATCGTCACCGTAGCCGTCGTGTCGGTGCTGCTCGACCGAGCCGGCCGGCGCACGCTGCTCATCGTCTCCGCCTGCGGCATGGTGATCAGCTACCTGGCCGTGGCCGCCTACTTCTACGTGCCGGCGCTGGCGGCGTACGCGTGGTTGCCGCTGGCGGCGCTGGTGCTGGCTGTATTCTTTTTCTGCATGGGCGTGGGTTCCGTGTCGTGGTGCCTGATCGGCGAGATGGTGCCGCCGCGGCTGAGCGATGCCGCCGGCGCCGCGCTCGTCTTCTACTACAACGTCGCGTCGCTGCTGAGCGTGCAGCTGTTCCCGGCCATGCTGGCGGCGCTGGGCTTGGGCGGCGTGTTCCTGGTGCACGCCGGCATCGTGTCCGCGCTGCTGCTGGTGGTGGTGCTGGCCGTGCCCGAGACGCGCGGCCTCTCGCTGCAGCAGATCGAAGCGCTGTTCGAGGCGCCCCGGGACGACACGTACAGGCTGGTCAAGGCCCTGCCGCTGCCGGCCGGCTACAACACATTCAGCCCCGTCGGTGGCGGCTGAACGCTGCGCCAGTTGACAGCAGCGGACACTGCACTGAGCGCGGTCTGGTCACCTCGAACCGATGTCACCTCATGGATGCCTCTTATTGTTACCAACTGTGAGGCGGGTACTTCCTCTCAGTCACGCGCGGCAAGTCGGCCCGTTTTGCGGAAACATATGGACGTTGGGTGTGTGGTTGTAGTGTTTGGTGCGGACACTCCACACCATCATATCGGCCGTTCGTAGTTACTGCACTAGTCAACGCCCATTCGTCACACGGAGCACAATCATTTGTTTACCTTGTGCTCTCCGCCACACATCTGGTCGCTGCTTGTTGGCCAGCATGTGAATCTGGGTATGCCCAGGTGTCTGTGATATGGCTCAAACAGTCAAAGGCAGCCTGTGTATATGGTTTGGTGAGGGTGTTCATGTGTCCATTTCTTGCCACCTAGCGATACTGATATACATTTGTCAGCACGGTTGTGAAAGCAGTGACTCACAAACAGTTGTATACTATGAAATGTGAATACACGCGTGTGTACGAGTAACATTGTTTATCGTATGCATTGCGCCACCGAAAAACGTGACATACTCCGAATGAGCTGGCAGCCTGGAGACTGGTCCATAGTTCATCATGGTAGCGATAGCAGCTGTGTCTGGAGGCTGGTTCATCGTCCATCATGGTAGCGATGGCAGCCTGGAAGCTGGTCTATAGTCCATCATGGTAGCGGTAGCAGCTGGCAGCCTGGGGGCTGGTCCATAATCCATCATTGTAGCGATAGCAACTGTGCCCGAAGGCTGGCGCATGGTCCATCATGGCAGCGATAGCAGCTGTGACTGGAGGCTGGTCTATAGTCCATCATGGTAGTGATAGCAGCTGTGCCTGGAGGCTGATTCATAGTCTATCATGGTAGTGATAGCAGCTGTGCCTGGAGGCTGGTCTATAGTCCATCATGGTAGTGATAGCAGCTGTGCCTGGAGGCTGATTCATAGTCTATCATGGTAGTGATAGCAGCTGTGCCTGGAGGCTGGTTCATCGTCCATCATGGCAGCGATAGCAGCTGTGCCTGGAGGCTGGTCTATAGTCCATCATGGTAGTGATAGCAGCTGTGCCTGACCCACGTAAGGAAGAGCGATACTTACCAATCCTTCGGACTTAGGTGGCGACGGCACAGTTCTCATCTACAGGTTTGCAGCGCAATCCCTTCATGTAAACAAACATTTTCAGTGCCATTCAGATGAACACTAACATATAAATGCAGGGTGGCCGCGCAACACGACATTTCACTGTCAGCGCAAGAAGATAACGCAACGCTTGCCTTAATTTCAAGGCTAGACATCAAAATGTTCGTGACTCAGTTAGCTGTACATTTCATACTTCACTGTAAAATACACTGGAATAATTCACTTTACACTGATGGATTTTTGTACAGACTGAATCATCGTTGGACAGAATGCAACACTGCCGCTCGTCGGAATTAGTTGGATTTTAAGGCTACTCTCAGGAGTCGCAGATCTCTCATGGTTCCAGGGTGAATCCAATGCCAAATCCAAGCAAAAACCGGCATGCGATAGTCATTCTAAAACCGCACTGAGCCGGTTACCTTGAATTAACCTACGCAGGCTACCATTGTCAATAAGTTTTAAACTTATTTGAGTCGGTTCATGCTTCATGGCACATATATACATTGAGTTAGGGATCATATGAATGCAATAAACACGAAATATGTATGGCAAAGAAAGACTTTCATGTTTCCGGTAATTACCCTCCGTCGAATATTGGCAAATCACTACATAGCTAGCGCGCAATAAATTGTGTACAGCAGTCACTTGCGGATAGCATGAATACTCATTTGCACACTTAATGAAAATGGCAGGGTATTTTGTGATGCGCGTACCGTGTCGATGCCAAACCTTACGTTAAGTCAAAGGAGGATAGTTACGTTTTCGTTAATGACGGTTGCAATGTCTCGAATACACGTAGTTTCTTGAAGTTTTCGCTCAACATTGCAATAGCACTTGCATAATATTTGCGGCATGATAGGTTCAGATTACTTCGCTAAGTTACATACCTTTGTTTTACCAGGAGGTATAAGTTTAACGACGCCATAGTGCTAAGCAACTATCATATTCGCGGTACTCAGTATTTCGCGCTGTGCCTACTTATTACCAAGAGTCAATAGTCATCCTCGAGCGTGAACGTAGCTCAAAATACTAAGTACCGCCATTACGATCGTGTTTAGCGCTCTAACATCGTTTAGCGAAAACCTCCTGGTATATTGAAGGTTCTTAATTCAGTACAAGTATTTTGAACTCATAACCTCGAAAAAATAGGATCTGAAGCATATTCTTCTTACACCAAATACATAATATTTACCGCATAACTAGTACTTCAGGTGCCAGGTACAGAATACCAATCGTATGCCACTTTTGCTGGCTTGAATTTCGTCCGTATGGCTCACCTCGAATCTATGAGGTGAGGACCGCACAAACCAATCAAGCACATACCACAGTACCTATCTGATATATGAAAGGAGCCTATTGTTCCAGATGTATATATATATATATATATATATATATATATATATATATATATATATACATATATATACATATATATGTATGTGTGTGTGTGTGTGTGTGGTGTGGTGTGTGTGTGTGTGTGTGTGTGTGTGTGTGTGTGTGTGTGTGTGTGTGTGTGTGTGTGTGTGTGTGTGTGTGTGTGTGTGTGTGTGTGTGTATGTGTGTGTCATGTATGTGGGACCTCCTGAATATAGAAGGTGCCTCCTTACCCAGAACAGGGCCTCCGGCTTATAACCGGGGCCTCCCGTGCCAGCAAAATGCGCTCCTTAGCACAGCATTGCGCCTTCTGATTTAGAGCATGCGCTACCTTATGCATATAAGTGGCCTTATGGTCCGGAAAACGGACTGCTGTTGTAGAAAGGGGTCTTCTGATCCTAATTTAACCTTTCTAGCTCAGTAATGGGGTGTCCTCTTTACCTGAGTACCAGCGGCTACCAAGCCTTTAGTTTTGGAAAAAGGGGCCTCCCAAAAATGGGGGGGGGGGGGGAAATTATACTCTTCGTCCCCTACCGGCAGGCAGGGGTTGTCACCCTGCTGCGCGTAGACATTTGTTTTATCATAGCCATCACGCGCGTGTCACGGAAGTCAGATCAAAGCGAGCTGCTACGGCCAACCGGGCCCTGGCGGCCAGCATCCAGCCCCTGCGAACCGCCGATGCACAACGGGCGGAGTGCTTGGATGGTCCCGCGGGACTTGAATGGCCCTGTATGGTCGCACAAAATCGCAACTATTTTGAGAACGCGACGAATTCCAAGCTTTCATGTCGGCTGTACGTAGAATGCAGTGCATGTTCCAGAAGCATGCCTGCTAACTCCAAGATCTGCGGCGCTTTGCTTCCCCTGACATATGATTTAAAAACGAACTGAAAAGGACCGCAGAATTCCCGGCATGCAACACAACCAAAATCAAGACAGAGTGTACAGCTTGTCTTAAGAGCAAAATCAAACGCATGCATTTTCAAATGAAGACGAGCTGTGCATAAACAGCGAACTGAGCCAGCGGAAGACATGCGAATCGAAACGCAATGACCTCTGGTACTCTTTTTTCAAGTCATCGCAGTCAAAGTTGGTATAGCCAGCGCTGGGTGACAACCAAGCGACGGCTAGTGAGCCTTGTCTGGCAGCGAAAGAACATGAGGAAAGGCAGCAGCCGGCTATGTCATCTTAGAGGCCGCCCATAAAAACGCACACTGTATATTTTTGCTCATTTGCAACAGCCTTCCTCCTGATTACGCAGTAGGTTATGTTCGGCGCAAGCCTTCTCTCCTTGGTTAGGCTTTGTTACGCGCAACTTCTCAAAAAGGCACGTCTGTTTGGCCCCCAAGTGTGAATAAACCTGACGGATAATCATTCCTCTCGCCGCGTCGATTGCCTTTGTTATGCACAGTTCATTAGCATCGTGAATTGAACGCTTACAACATCAATACCAGGGGATTACGGTCCAATCATTTCAGTTTTACAGGTGAGTTTTCAGCTTTTTGGTGAGCTGTTTTTTCAGCGCTATAAAAGCGCTCTAAAATGTCCGGTGTGTGCCAAAATCCACCACTACTGTAGGCTTCCTTCAGGCGTACTTGCTGCTGAGTCAGCTGGCACGACGTTGTCTAGCTCTGAGATGCGAACACACACACATATCGCATTTGTAACTTACAAAGGAAGAATTTTAAGGTTGTTAATTTCTAGGATTACAACAGGAAGAGCCCAACGTGTAAAAGAAGAGCGGTTACAGCTCGCTCTGTGGTTTCAAGCTGGCTCGTTCATTGATATCACAAAAAAACTTTCAAACATTGAACGGCCTGATGCTCTCGCTGATCACCTGGCCAATAGCAGGCGATCAAAGAGAGCATTGTTCTGCGCACAGAGCCCGCTAATAACGTGGCCTGATGGAAGGGTATTGGATTTGCAATAAAGTGGTACTTGGTTAAGACCTGGGTGGACACATTGTTTTCTCCCACTGTCGAAGAAAGATCAGCTGGCACCTTGCCAAACGGGGTCAGCTTGGCCTGCGCGACTGGGTCGGAGTACTGTACGACGTGTTAAACCGTCTACAATGCTGTCTGGCAAGAAGGGCGCAGACGACATTATGCAATGAGCCGGTCGGCGTAATGTGGGATCGCAGGGCACGCAAAGTCATCCACCTAACGGGAATGGTGGAATCAGAAAATGCGCACAAATACCCACTGAATAAGCGTGGAGGGATCACAGAACACGCAAAAATGTCCGCTTAATGTGGGCGGTGCGATCAGAGAACACACGAAACCCTCGCTTCCAAGTATTGCGATCAGAAACCACACAAAACCCACGCTTACAAGTATTGTGATCAGTTGCAAGTACTGTGATCAGTTGCAAGCATTGTGAAAAGGCTTAGCAAGTACTATGAGCACAACAACATCCAGGCAAGGGAAGGCATATAACACTTCTTTGCAACACTTTTATATTCTACCAAAGCTTAGATCGGACTACTGTGTGTGGTGCAACGCCTCGCCGACTTCAAAACCAGGCTGGAACCTGCCATGCGTGAGCTTCAGTACTGGTTCATTGCCAGTTCTCTCCAAATGAACAAAACGGAAGTTGCTTTACATTTGGCTCCCGGGGCATAAGCCACCTCCAGGGAAGTGGAATGAAACCTAAACAAGGACGCGAAAACCGGGGAGGGTGGGGGTGGCGGGAGTAGCTTAACCCTCTCCCCCCGCCAACTTGAAAACTGGACGGATCATATGCAAAAGCCCATTCTGGCCTGTTGTGGGCTTATTCTGGGCTATTCAAGGTCCCTCCTGACCACAAGAGAGCAGTTCTGAGCCTCAAGAGGGTTCATCCTAACCTTTAGAATGGTCATTCTGGTCTTGCGAGGGGTCGTTCTGGCCTGTAGATGGCCCATTATGACGTACAGACCCATAATGATCGATAGCAGGTTTATCATTCACTTGGAAAGTTTATCGCTATTCTGACTTGTAGATGGCTCATTCTGGCCTGCAGAAGCTTACTTTCTTATCTTACAAGGTCTGTTTTGGCATTTTGGAGCTCCTCCAGCTTGAACACAGTTTCCGCGCCCCTGAACCCAAGTCCCCCTTGGCTACATCGCCGTCGGTTGCACGCGTGACGTCATCAGTGCGGCGCTAGGTAGCGCACCACAGGGCTGGGCTGAGGTTGCGGCCGCGTCTGCGGCTGCGGCTGCGGCTGGGCCTGGGCCTGGGCCTGAGCCTGGGCCTGGGTATGTGGCTGGGCATGGAGCTGGGACTGCTGGTGACCCTGGGCCTGGGCCTATGCCTGGAACTGGGACTAGCGCTGTGGCTGGTTTCGGGTCTGGGACTGGGCCTGAAACATGTGCCACAACACGCTGTTCGTGATCGAGACTCTCATTTGCCGCGCAAAGCTGGTTGAAAGCCAACTGGTGTCTGTTAATGCGACAATTCATGCCAACTTACGCCAGACACGAATAAGTCAATGGCCGGGCATGTATCTCTTGACCTTGAACATAATGTGACCGTTGAGGAGGGGGAATTTGTGTGACGTCGCTATGACGTCATATATCCTGGTCGTCTTCAAATTAGGCAGCGCGAAATAGTCTGCACAAGTTCCGTGCGCGTAGTTCAGGAACAAAAGGTTTAAAGTTATGCTGAAGGCATAACTGAGCATTGCAGAGAATAATATCGAAAATGGCTATCTCAGCTCAAAAACTCATGCCAAAATTCCACACCGCATAATTGTGCAACAGTCCTTTGAATGGGCAATCTTAAATTGAAGAGTGACTTCTTGAGTTGTATATTGCTGTCCACTCTTGGTTGCTTTACATTTGAACGTCTCGTGGTGTGGTGTTCTTTCGAGATATTGTACGAAACGTATTGCTCCGTGAATGATTTATACTCAGATAAGCCTATAACTTCGTTGGAGCGTATCTAATGATAAAGACGAATACCTAAAACACGCGTCAACTCAATTACGATGATAAAACCAAGCGAACATTTTTAAATTGTTGCTTTGCATCATAGATTACTTCATTACCTGGGTTCACCGGATGTCCCATCTATTATTATAATGCAATCTGGCACAGGTGAGGCAGAGAGGTAATTCCGACGAAGCCGACGCTTACATTGACCACATGATGAACACGTGCTTGCTGTGCATGTGACTGTCTGCACACCTGATCTACTGCGGTGTGGGATGTGACGATGACCGAGGCCCTCCGGTGGTGTCTAAACCGCGCGCGCACACCCCACGCCGCGCTACAAAACCGCCGACGGCACGCAGCGGCGCGCAGACTGTTCTCCAGCAGCGGCACTGACCTCTGCCGCCCGACCAGCGCCGCTCCGTGACAGACCCGCTGCCTGCACGCTACAGGTGAGAGAGGACCGAGTGGGAGGGAGACGGGGCGCAGGGCACGACACGGGGCCCGAACCGACTCAGGGTAACCCAAAGATTGTGTTGATTTAACATGATATGAACGCGACCTGCGGACCACCAACAAGGTTAACCTTACACGCATCCGCGTGGTACCAGTTTGATCCCAGAAGGTTTTTTACGAAATAATTCTCCACGGCACGGTGTAATGGCGCCGAACTTTGCATAGCCGTAGACAATCGAATAGCGGATCTTTTGTGAAGGGAAATTGGATGTATCTGTTAAGATCACTGACCTATGGCGGATCAGAGCCAGGACGTGGCTGTCAGCGAACACGATTTCTAGCGAATCGTTCGAACTGTTGGGTCAGCAGTGTTAGACGAAGCCTAGCAACCTGCTGACTCTGGGATCTCTCCTAGTCTCTGAGATAATTTCTTATGCAATAAAATCATTGGAGTTAACTTAAAACATATTGCGTTGGCCTAGGGTCAGATATGAGGGTCAGGCCGGGGTCAAGGTCAACCTGCCTTTTGACTGGAGAGCTTTCTATATACGTTACACTTTGATGACCATTTCAAATTTCTTGATAAGAGAGACCGCGATAGACATCGTCCATGCAGATCCTAAAGGTGAGAAAATGCTACTGGCCCAAAATGACCCAGATCAACTTGTTTTAGAAACGCGACGCCTAGCGTAGTACTTAACGCCTATATAAGTTAGAAAAACCAAAAACAGTCTATACACTTTTGGTCCCTATGACTGTCTAAAAGTGAAAATGTCTCTGACCTAAACAATGTCACCGACCTAAAATGAATACCAGTGACCTTTTTCTTAGAACAGTTATCTAGTGTCTAAGTTCAAGGCGGTTGCAGGAGAAAGTCTGGGACACTTTAAGCAAACTATTGAGTTTGACCTTATTTGACCTTGTTTAACCCGAAGGTGGAAGAAACCTATGTGCCTCAAACGTTGACACAAGTAAGTTCACATGAAGGCTGAACTACTTGGTGAATTCGTTGTCTATATCTCTCTTAGTATTAGGATTTTAAGGAAGGGGTCAAACTGACCCCGCACCCGAACGAGGGGTATTCAACCGGCCACCCGGGCGCGTATTTACGTAAAACATGTCAGAAGCACGCCCGTCGCCAGAGGCCGTTTTCATGGGGCATTTGTGACGTGGACTTGGGTGGCTTGGGCGTGTAGCTTACCCTTCATGAACTCACAACGCACATAGGAATGGGGCTTACACACCGCAGTGCCGAAGGAACAGAAGATGATATTGAACAGGCACGGGGAGAAAATGGCCCGCTGCGGCTACTTCTAATATCTTGTTCAAGACATGCTGAGATTTGGTATATTTTGATATTTGCAAAAGGCGGGCGTCTCGCGAAGATCATGGGTTTAAACCCGCAATTACAAATATATGACGGTATTGCCTCTGGAGTTAACGCAAAAAAATAACAAAACGCCAGGCGAAGCCATTACCTTTTTAGCCATTGGACCTCGTGATTGTCTTCTTGTCTTGTTTATTTATATCTTGGTAGATATGTAATGAGATATCGAATAACTTGAGGCATGAAGTGAGCAATATTACATGGCGTAGATCAATCCAAAAAGTATATTTTAGCTATTAGCTAGCTATTAGTAGCTACTGGTGCTAACATCAAAATGGCCCGATGAATCCTTTCACTTGGATACAAGAGCCTACCAATGCTGGCTTCAACATTCGCCGAGCAAAGGTGAATGCCTCCCACAAGAACAGAAGTTCAGAGACTAGGGGAAAACAGCGGGAAGGGGTGCAGTATTATTTAACATTTTATACTAAATTCATTGCAGCACAGGTGTTGCAAAAATCGTCCTATGTCTCGTTTGGCCATTGAGCTATGACACTATTTCGGATGGTTTGCAGTTATTTACAACACAAATCCCATCTTTTGCATTGCCCATGGCAAGCCTGTAATAACGTTGGCCACAAGGTTAACGTGGAATAGCAGTAAACGGGCACAGAGCTCACTTGTGATAGGTCAGTGAACGGTCGGTGACCTTTTCAAGGTAAACTTAGGCCTTACCTAAGGTCTTTTTGGTCGATGGTCCATGATGGGCTTGTTGACCTTACATCAGCCGTATGTTACTGTCTTGCAATTAATCTGATTTTCAATACGGCTTTCAGCTTGTATGGGCATGACGGAGCCGTCCCCCTCTCCGGAAGATTTTGTCGAGTTCTGACCCATCTCAGACATCACAGCTGACCCAAGCAGGACGGCCACCGGCAAACATCTATATATCAAACTGGAAATATAAAAATTCCTTACGCGCTGCGCTATCCACTGGTTTTTGCCTCGTGGCTGTAGCTCAGTTTGGGTGCGCATGGCGGGATAGGTGCACACCATCCCTGGCCGAGGACGCGAGTGGAAGTAAATGACCCGGAGGCGGTGAAGACCATTCTTGACCAATACAGGACAAGCTTTGTTTAGAAAATTACCCAAAGCAGATATTGTTACTAAGCGTCCTATGTAGAACATAGAACTACATAGAACTAGTCATTGCCGATGCGGCCGGGGTACATGTCTCCTGGGTTAGTCAATGCCACAATAGGTCATCAGATAACGTCATGCTGTCATTGGAAGTGAATGGTGGCCAAAGCCCCTAACTGTGCTTTCATGAATTTCGGGCCCTTCAGCCATCGTAGCCAATAACCATGTGGAAAAGCATCAGAAAGGAAACTGTAGGTGATCGAGATGTGCTTCGAGCTGCCCGCGCGAGGTTTTGGACAACAGTTTCCGGACGCTAAGCCATTCATCATTTGGACCCCACTTCCGGCTTCATGCTGCCCGCTCTCCACGCCTTGTCTTGCAGGGAGCGCCTAAACTCGGGTCGTCCACAGTCAGCCGGTCCGACCGGCCGCCAAACCTGTCCAGGAGCCCGCTAACCCTGGTGTATCCCTGTCGGTTCTGGGTTAGCCTCGGCGGCCGAACTAAGCCAGCACCGCCACAGCAATGTCCCACTCTCCTTCGTCTTCTCAATGCCACAGCTCCGAAATGGTCGGTTTTAGCTGTGAGACCTCCAGCCTATCCGAACCAAGCTGTGGGTGATTTACCGATGCACACATGTTACGGAGCTCTTGCATGCGCCTCGCGTGATGACAAGGAACCTCCGGGACCACATAACCGCGTCGCGGAAAACACCCGTCGATCGCCCCCAACAGGTAGCAGCAGCGCCAGCCTCGGGCTCACTTCAGCCGGCGAGAGCACGGCTCCACCGCCCGCTAACTGGGGAATAAATATTGCATTTGGGCGCTAAGCCTGCACATGATGAACGGAGCGGGCCGGCGGCTGCGGGGAAATTCGCCGAGACAGTCGGGCGCCGGGCCGAATCCCAGCAGTGCAGAGGCGCAATGATGAATCGGCAGCGCGCAGCCTCTGATGCCCCCCCCCCCCCCCCGAGGACTGCGCTGGCCGCTGCAGGTCTCGCTGAGGACACTGTTTCTGTTCCCTCACCCCGAGCGCCAGCACTCGCGAACGTAGCACTCGTACTAGTAACGTAGTGCTTGCAGAACGCACAGAACTTAATACAGTTCGCGTGCAGGAAACCAACGTACAGCGATGCTAGGGTGGGAAATCATTTAGGACCGGCGGCGTTCCGGTGTTTTATTCCAATGCAAGAATGCATGCATCTATTATAGCTCTAAATGTAGGCTAGGTTTTTAATACACAAATCAGCTGGGCAGTTTGCCTCGCGTAAGTGGCCAAAACATCAGTAGGTAACGATTTTATACCGTGCTGTCCGCCTGAGCCGGGCTGGCTAACCGGGCCGCCGGCGTCCGCCGGTGTTGACCGGCGCGGCCCGCTGTCCACAGGCTGTCCGGCATGAGGTGGCGGCTTCTGTGGCTGAGCCTGACGGCGCTGCTGGCGACGCTCGGTCAGAGCCGGGCCGGGCCGCTCCTCTCTCTCAGCCCGCCGGCCGCCAGGCGCGCGCCGTTCGTGCGCCTGGGCCGGGGCCGGCCCGTCTGGGACGATGCCGACGAGCCCTGGATCGAGCGCTCCGACCGTGCCAGCTTCCTGCGGCTCGGCCGTCAGCTCTACCCGCGCCAGGTTCGCGCCAGCAGCATACGGCTCGGCCGCTCCCACGCGCGCGGCTCGTCGCGCGGCTACAAGCGCTACCAGATCCGGCTGAAGCGCGCGCTGTAGCTGGCTACGCTCCACCAGCTCGCCGCCCAAGTCGCTGCCGTCGGCGAGTCGCAGCCGGAGACTGGCGGCCACTGAGTCTGCGCCGCAGGCACCGCTGCCTGGCTGTCATGACCGCGCCGCCAGAAGCGGCTCCTGCCGGATCGTCTCGTGGCGCGCCGCCGCACCCGCCGGCCGACGCAGAGCGCGGCGCGCCGGCGGCCGGCGGCGTCACCCCGCGGCGCTGTGACCCCGCGACCACGTGACCCCGCCGAGGCGAACCGGGGGTCGTGAAGCCGACAATCCTGACAAGCGATACTAACGTGACGCGAGACGTGGCCGAGCGAACACGGCGACCGGTGACAGTGCGGGCCCCTGTTTGCAAGTGGACGCAATGTTAATGGGGCTGCCCTACTGTTAGCAATTGGTACAGAATATCGTTTGTTGCCTAGATGATTGCTTACTTTCTTCGCATTAACTGTCCCTTGCTGCGTGTACAGAGTGACAAATCCGCCCCACTTGCATAAGGTACGGGCAGGGCATGTCAAACCATATTTTTGCGGAGCCCTTTTTGTCAGCATATATATATAATATGTATATATGTCATGCAGCATGTTGTGATGTGCCATGAAGATCATGTGTGAGACACGGGATGTACTGCATTATTTAGGTCGGATTAGGCGAAAAAATGTGGGCAGCAAACTAATAATTGGCCAGATAAAAGCGTATGTAACGACAGACACTTGATATTTTGTGCCCACTCCACCGCGTCAGCATTTATTGCGTTAAGGACTGCAAAACCAAAATAATAAAAAAACTTGTGGATATTTGGTGTGCCCCTCGTTGAGTGACGACGGCTAGAGATGGGTTTCGTTTTCTGCCCAGCTGCGCCAGACTGTACCCACGCGGTCGTCCCTGCCAACCGACCGCATATGTTGATCTCAATGTGCATGATGAATACACACCAGTGCAGCCACTGTCTCATTCATGCCATCGGTGCCATCGTCACCCGTGTTCCATGCAGTCGTGAACGGCAGCGTGTGAAGTGTCGGCACCCATGGCACAGTAGCGCGCTTCAGCTGTAACGGGCCTGTTGGCTTACCCCTCCCCCCACAGAGGTCTCGCTCAGGGGCTCTCCCCGATCCGGCGCCAGGCCGTCACCAACACGGCGCCCGAGCTCATTCTACTGGGCTCAAGCGGCGAGACAATGATGCTCGGGCGGCGCCCGGCTGTGACGCTCGGGAGGAGAAGGGGGGGGGGGGGGGGTCACTGGGGCTTTACGACGCATTCTGCTACTGAGGCTATATGACATCGCCTGCCTCTCACCCTGGCAGGAGGGGCGGGCACCGCGGGGAATCGAACCCCGTATCTCTTGATTCCCAGACGCGCAGTGGTTAACGCAAACGCGTTAACCACTACACTACCGGCACCCCCTGCGTGACGCTCGGGCGGCGCGGCTGACTGTGACTGTGACACTCGGGCAGCGCCCGTCTGTGACTGTGACGCTCGGGTGGTGCCCAGCCGTGGCTGTGACTGTGACGCTCGGGCAACGCGCGGCTGTGACTGCCACGCTCGGGCGGCGCCCGGCTGTGACTGTGACTGTGACGTTCGGGCAGTGTCCGTCTGTGACTGTGACGCTCGGGTGGTGCCCGGCCGTGACTGTGATAGTGACGCTCGGGCAACGCGCGGCTGTGACTGTGATAGTGACGCTCGGGCGGCGCCCGGCTGTGACTGTGATAGTGACGCTCGGGCAGTGCCCGGCTGTGACTGTGATAGTGACGTTCGGGCAGTGCCCGGCTGATCATCAGGTCAGATGACGAGAGTGAGTCCTGGCAGCACTGTCTTTGCATTTTCTAGACCGTCCCTGTCGGGATCACGCGCGTTGGTGATCACAATCACCGATCGATCACCGAACACGATCCCCAAATGCACCACCCGACCATGGCTCATCCTCGGAGTGGGCAACAAACTCGTTTCAATCTGGCCACAATGAGGCACATACTTTATTACATGCACCGACTCTTGATCCGAACGTCATCACACCTGATCTCACATTCGTCATCTGAACAGACGATACGAATACATACACACGCACACATTAAACAGGTGTATGTACAGCATTAGACAAGGAGCCATTCACTTCAGCAGCACGAGAGTTCCCGAGCCGCGCCACCCCTGCACTGGACCAGCGCGCTCGCACACTTCAACACACTTCATTCGCTTGGCCGCGGTCAGGGCCGCGCCCGTCCGAGAGCTACGCCCAGTAAGCGCGCCAGGTGCGAAGCGGGCCCGGCCGAGAGGGGATGTCATCCCGACCAGACCGTGACGTCACCAGACTGACAGACTAGACCGTGACGTCACCAGACTGGCACACCAGACCGTGACATCGGCAGACTGGCAGACCCAGCCAGCACGGCGGACACGACTCACAAGTACCGCGTCCCGAGACCATGAAGTCCGTTCTGCCGCTTGGACCAGGTCCGCGTCAGTCACTGGGTCTTTGTCCGCTTGGCCTTGTCTCCACTGAAACGAAAAAAGACAGTGATACATGCGCACTGCAGGGGCAAATAGCGTCCCTACATGACACAAAAGGCGGCCATTGAAAGCGGAACAACGCTAACCTCCACATCGAGCAACAGTCACTATTAAGGCAACAGAGCTTGCTTCGGGGCGCGCACGCAATGGAAATGGATGACATACATCGCGTCAGTTCCTTTCACCAGCCTGGTCGATGAGCTCACGGTTATCAATCAATCGGCGCCGATCCGGCAGCTTTGGCGCGTGAAGTCGGCACGGAGTCCATTCCGGGTTCCAATCATCGCGCCTCTACACCAGCTTGAGCTAACGAGAAAACTAAGGAGCGCGAGCCCGCACACGGCGTACCCTTGACTAGATTCGACCCGACGTCATTCCATCGACGCCATCGCGAAACGCGGCGTGCGTCAATCGCACTTTCCACGAGAGCTCGCCGGGCATGCACACAGGTAGGGGTGGGGGAAAGGGCAGGCCGAACGGGTCCGGCGTCCACTGGACGATCGCGCGGTGGTCGCAGAGATCGCCGACATCCACACAGGGAGGTGGGCGCAGGCGAGGACCCTCGGGCGTCCAGACAGAAGAGTGGGCGCAGGCGAGGACCCCCGGGCGTCCACACAGGGGATTGGGCGCAGGCGGGGACCCCCGGGCGTCCGGACAGGGGAGTGGGCTGCCGCCACCGGTGATCGACACGGGCGTGCCGTAATTGGGAGCGTCGGGCGTGCCGCGCGTCGCCCTGGGAGCCGCAGCGGCGGCCGACAATGCGCCGCAGCTGCGCGCCGCCGCCATCGCGTTCGGACATCAGACAGTGCATAACGAATGCATCGGCGCACCGACACGATGGCAATTGTACACAGGAGGCGCGGTCGGCCGCTGGCAGCGCCGTTTACGATGGCTCGTTGATTCGTCCCAGGCAATGGATACGGCCACTAGCGACGCTCGGGGCCTCGGCGGCCGCGTGGCGAATGACCCTCCGACATTACGGCGCGGGGCATGAAGACATCAGACCGGAACTGTGCAATCAGCGCCGTTTTCCACAGGACGCACGCACCGCCGTCACCGGTGGCGGTGAGCGGGGTGTGAGCGGCCGAGACGATAAGCGGTGCGAATGTGGGCTGTACGTGGCCAGGAACCAGCGGGCGGCAGCGAACGCGGCACGGTGAGCGTGCGACATTAGGAAAGAACGCCAGCGAGAAGCTGGTTGGGGAGCCAGCCGTTAACGTAGGCGGGAGAACGGTTTCGAGAGACACCGGCGCCCGCACCGGCATGCGACGCTGAAAGCGACTCAGACCGACCAGCGGCCGCACGAGGATAGCACGAGGATAGCACGGCCGCGCCCCCGTGCGAATCAGACCGTTCAGCGACCGCGCGTGAGGATAACACGGCTTCGCCCCCGCGCGGCTCCGGGCGGTCAGCGGGCGCGCGCGAGGATAGCGCGGCTGCGCCCCCGCACGGCTCAGGGCGGTCTGCAGGCGCATGTGAGGACACCACGGCTGCGCCTCCGCACGGCTCAGGGCGGTCTGCAGGCGCGCGCGAGGATAGCGCGGCTGCGCCCCCGCGCGGCTCAGGGCGGTCTGCAGGCGCACGTGAGGATAACACGGCTGCGCCCCAGCGCGGCTCCGGGCGGTCAGCGGGCGCACGTGAGGACAGCACGGCTGCACCCCCGCGCGGCTCAGACCGTTCAGCGGGTGCGTGCGAGGATAGCACGGCTGCGCCCCCGCGCGGCTCAGGGCGGTGCGGCACCCTCGCGAGCTCGGGCGGGGCAACGACGCCCCACGGGGCCGGCGGCGATACATGCCAACGTCCATACATAACGAATGTGACAGCGGACAAACACCACGCTCAGATGTATGAGATGCATGGGGCGGTCGGCCGCGACGACGCGCGGATGGCTGGACGGTGGGGGCGGCTCCTGTGGACCGCAGCCGGGCTCGCGCCGCTCGCAGCGCGGTCCCACGCCGCACTCGTCTGCCCCTGCGGTCTGCAGCGAGACAGCGACCGCTCTCGCTTCATGCATTGCGGGACGAACGAGGTTAGGACGGCATCGGCGGCGGGAGAGTAGCGAGCGTCTGACTGATGAAGCGGCACGGATAGAACGCCTTAAGAATTTGGAGCAATTTCTGGTGAACAAAGTTACCGGACTCACAAGTGAGAGCGATCCTAAATTTCTACAAAATGGCATGACAAGCGCTTAAAATGAACGCACGTTGCCACTTAAAATGAACGCACGTTGCCACTTAAAATGAACGGACGTTGCCGCTTAAAATGAACGCACGTTGCCACTTAAAATGAACGCACGTTGCCGCTTAAAATGAACGCACGTTGCCGCTTAAAATAAACGCACGTTACCATTTTATTCCCCGAAAACCTGCCATTTTTAGTCCGAAAACTTGCCATGTAGAACAGTAGCTCGTAATACATGACAACGTCCATTCTTCTTTCACCGATCAAACATGACATCACTTGAAAGAAAAGTCAGTCAGCCTATTCCTCAGGCTATACAAAATGGATTGCAAACACCGCGGAATGAAGAGGCACACGTGGAAACGTCTTTCAAACTAAACAAGTCCAAGACAAGTCCAAGAAAGGGCACTTATTGTCGCCCGTTCATGGGTGACGTCTTATAACATGAGGCGTCATGGAAAGAGTGAGCTTGAAAAGACGGCTTTGGTCTCCAGGAACTAGGCGATAGATAGTAACTCAGTCTCTCAGTAGTGGATAGCAGCTCAGACTACATTTTAAAAAATCGGTGCCACCGAAACTTATCTCAAACTTAATTTTTCATGACACGATGGGAAAACTGCCATCTCCCAACGCAGATTTTCATTCCCATCAAATGCAGAGCAGAGGTCTCGATGTTTGTGTGAGGAGGTCATCGGCTCACCCCACAGTGACGCTAAGCCACCAATACTGCGACGCCATGTTCACCGCCATGACCTTCGCGTGCCAGCCTCCTGAGGAGTTCACGATGGACATCAAAGCTTTTCAGACAGATCGTGGTGCAGAGAGCGAACGGCCGGCAATAAGAGACGTTCAAACTCTACTACCTTTTTGAAAACGACAGTGCCATGGCTAAAATTAGCTGATTCACGTACCGTTTTGTTGCGTAATGACATGAAGCGTTGTTAGCACCACACAGCTACTTATGAGCGAAATGCCGACCAAGCAGGGAGTGGGCTTTGATATGGCAACTTCGCTCGGTCCTGCGGCCAATGGGCTTACTGCCAGCTAGAAATGGGGTTCCTTTTGTTGGGATGAAGCGGGCCATTGGTGAGGGACAAGTGGTTTTTTATTTCAAGCGAACACTCGCTGTTTGTCTATCGTTCATACTTTGCACTGAGTCGAAACGACATCAACGTTACTCGACGATATACTGGCCGCGTTAAAGTTAGTTACATTTAATTACTGGTCTACCTGCAAGCCAACAGCGTTAAGATACGGACCGTGTCAAACGCTTTCAGGAAATCACCGCCACTTTCATTACAAACAATCGCGGAACAGCGCTAGCGAGCCCTATAGTTTTCACTCGACGTGGCACGGCTGTTTTTCTAAGGTTTTAGCAAGTCAGGCCAGCGAGCGTGCATTCACTTCAAGGCTTCCCTTTAATTGAAACTGCCTCTAGGTGTTTGCTGCGTTAGGTGGCCACGACAGTCCGCCCGTCTTTAAAGGTCTCCCTCTCAGGTGTCACGGCCAGCAACGAGGACGTCCACCGCCGGCGAGGTGCCGCGTAACAGACGCCGCCTCTCAGCCCCGCAGAAACCTTCCCTTATCCGGCCGCGTGCGCGTGGAATGACTTGCTCGATGCCATCACTGGGACACGGGTCGCGCGGCCTCATTGCGTGCTGTGCGGCAAGCAAATCAATGAGATTCGGGCACCAAAGCTATGCCAAAGCAGAACAATCTGTAATCTTGAGATGCTTGCTGTTGAATGTGTCTTTTTATCGTGCTGCTATCAATGACGTCACTTTGAGTGTGCTCCAACACCTGACTGGGTTCGTGATAACCAATGCATGGATGGATTTGAAATAAATTAATATGAATACAACCAGAGCTGCGCCACCTAGGAGAGGGGGGCACGTTTCCCTCCATTGTTGAATACGAGGGGAAAACTTTCTTATCCCTATCCTAACACTTTTCTTTCAGGATGAAAGATGTTCTTCGTACATACTTCCACTACTAGCCCCATATTCTTAACTTTCCTACCATACTTAAGTTCCCTCACCTTCATAGGTCTGCATTGCTACAGTGCGATGCTACAGACTACAAACTCAAAACACCGCTGAGCGATATTTTGCCTATACTAACCGAGCACGTCCAGCGTCTTCCCTGCATTTCAAGCCGGATTACGACGTGATTAGATCAATGTGGAACTACCACCTATAGATGTTAGACATTCCTTATACAGTAAGGTGAAAACTGATGTCGACTCGTAGCATACGTATTACAATGCGATATCCATAACTCCCCAGGTACGACTGCTATTTCTGTACGCTCTCCGTCAATGACCATCACTTGCTATCACCACTTTCAACGTCGTGCTTTCGCAGCAACTTCAAAACGCAAATAGCCACGGCCTAGCAGTTGCGGGTTACTTTAAACTTTAACGTGCCGCGGTGCTCGGCAAGGTCCGCCCCACCCGCTGACGTCACGTGACCTTGAGCGCGGCCGCTCCCACCGGCCGCTGGTTATCCCAGTCAAGAGCGCAGAGCCCCTAAAGCGCCGTGAACCCACCCGGCCACGGGTGGGCGGATCGGAAGGCAAGCGTTCTAAGCAACTGAGCTATTGGGAAAGACAACGAAGTCATAAATCAAACTTCGATCAGATTTGATTGCTATACATCAAGTGGCACGCCTTAGCAGCTAGAGCAAATGAAGTCCTGAAAACAACAACACGTTGTCAGCGAATATAACCTACCAACCGTTCACTGATATGAACACTGTCCGAACCATAGGCACCTTAATAATGAACCGAGAACCGACCTACGCCACTTTTCGCAACTACCCCCGGATACAACGCGCTTTATCCCCAGACGCGAGACTGGACTGTAAAAACTGCATAAAATACATCCAACCATAACCAATATTCACCCGAAATATACGTGTCTTTCAAACAGCTTGGCCAGTCACCAAAGCATGAGGCACTCTAAATTCCTCTTTTCGTCGATTTAAATATTTTGCTTTACCAGCCAAAAGACCGACAAATTTCAAGCACCATAAGTCCTTGAGCGGAAAATAACCGACCTTCGCTACACGAGGACGAAAAAAGTCGAGGATATCAAGGCACCCTTGGGACATGCTTATAAACACACTCGAAATTTCCACGAAGCTCAAGTCTGTTTGCTGATCTGTTTGCAGCCTTTTGCCTTTTAGCCCGTGTGCAAATCAAACAGCGGGACGCCCGACGCTGTAATTCTGACAAGGTGCAGGTGCGCACGGCATGGCCTACTATGGCAAATTTCGTG
This sequence comes from Pollicipes pollicipes, assembly GCF_011947565.3. Taxonomy (NCBI): domain Eukaryota; kingdom Metazoa; phylum Arthropoda; class Thecostraca; order Pollicipedomorpha; family Pollicipedidae; genus Pollicipes; species Pollicipes pollicipes. Next base: position 25,510,955 of record NW_023596297.1, on the reverse strand, counting down.
CCGATGCCGTCAGCTGACAGCGCATGGCTCGTGTCGCTAAGAGCGTTTCTAGCCCGCTACAACTTGCATGAGTGGCCTGAAAACGCAAAGCGTACCAAAACCGGTGCGCAGCTGCTCCAAGCACTGGCTACATCTCAGAAACTGCGGGTCGAAGCAACGCAAAATTATCGCTTCTTGAGAGGGAAATTATAGAGAAATTGCGAGGCGTCACGTATGCGATTTTACGGGCCACGTGGCTACACACAGGACCAATCAAGATAGAAATTGTTTGTTTTCGGTGCTTTTAATTTGTATCATGTTATCAGCATGCCATCCTTCGTGTGTGTAAGTCTGCCTCTGTGAAGTCCATGTCATAATCCGTGGGACATCCTACTTTGAGCATGAGAGATGAAGGGCATGGGAAGGACGGCCAGCGCCCGCTGGCCTATTTCCGTCGAAGCTGTTAGCGATTCACCTCATGGTGCCAAGCAGGAAAATTATGCAGACAATTCCCTCTAAGATAACGAAGGATTAAACCGCCACGAGGCGTCAAGCGGGTGATACAAGGCGGCATTTTTCAAAGAATAATGCGGCAAAATAGGAAAATCTAACAGTCACGCAAAAATCATACTAGAATGGCATGAATGAGGTCCAATTAGGATACATGGATGGGAGAAAATGGAGAAATAAGGACAACGGAAACTAAAAAAACACGGCTGTTGCGCCACCAAATATAGACAATAACAATATTGTCATTACTAATTTAAGACGAAAAGTACTATATTTTCGAAACAGTCGCCCGCCGAAGTGGGCGGTCACTTGGTCTATATACCTAACTGATGTGGGCGTGCCTGTCTGCCTGTCTTACCTGTTTCATTCTCGTCTTTCGCCCCTTGGTCCGTGTGCAGGTCAAACAGCGGCTCGCTCGAAGCTTTGACACGCGAATATTTGACAGTTTGGCTTTTGACATGGAAGTTTTGATGCCTGACCCATGGCAATACTTTACGGCGTACCTTGCTTAATACTTTGCTTATGCACACGGAATTCCTTTGACAAGCTGTAGGAGCGCGGTGCGGTCAGCGTACAGCGCGTGGCTCGTGTTGCAAACTGTGTTTCCAACCAATTGGTTTTACATTGGTGACCTAAACACGTGATCCGCGCCAAAGCGGGCGGACAGCTGTTCGGAACTGTGCCCACATTCCGGCAACCGCAGACCGGAGCGACGCCAAATCGGCACGTCTCGTTAAGGAAGTGCAAGGGGCATCGCGAATTACATCGTTTCATGTGTGGGATTACAGCTGCCACGTGGGGCACGCACGCGGGCAGCGCAGATAGACCTGCCCGTTCCCAAAAGGTTTTTTTTTCACGTCACGACACATGTCAGCAGTCAGGGCCAACGGAGGCCTGAATCCAGCTTCAAAACGTCGACCAACGTACCAGCTGCCAACTGTGTGGCCATCACGTATTGGCTGAATGTACGGCTGTGCAATGAATCGCCGGGACATTTGGGACTGTCGGCACACTGTCGTCGAAACTGTGCCCACGGCAGTGGCGAACTTTATATTACCGTGTGCACCAAGTTATTACCCGCATTTACCGCCCGATTATTCGTCGCCGACACTATTCCGTTCACACATCAACTAGAGCATCACCGTGTCATCATCATTTACATCACCGTATGCACCGAGTCATAACCTGCATTCTCCATCCGTTTATGAGTCATTTACACTATTCCGTGGAAACATTTACGAAGCCTGCCAAGGCAAAGCACGAAGGCCTTGAAGTTTGGTGCACACTCTTGTTACACGCAGTCTGCACATGTATTGTGAAGTTTATGTCTGTGTGTGCGTTTGTTCCTCTTTGTGTCTGCGTCTGCAAAAGGGCTCTCGGCGTTCTCAGCGTTCTGAGATAAGACACAGGCGGTAACCAGGCCACGAAACGTTTCGGGCACATAAGAAACAAGCAACTTTTTATGTCATCATAGAGTACGATTTATACGATCACGTGAGAGTTATGGAGGTAAACTACCAGGCGACAAAGTGCCAAATGAATTATTGAAAAGGGGCAGTAGCAACGTATTTCGTCTACAACTACCACTTCGCTAATTTTAAATTATCCCTTACAGTTAACCTTTCAGGTTGGGTCAGCCCCATTGCTATCCAGTTGTTCTGCCTCATCGTGTTTTAATACGTCGGTCGCATCTCCAACTGGTTACCTGGCCCAGCCAATAACAGCCAGCCGTGGTCAGCTGACCTAGCTCGGTCACTGACAGCTGTGGGCCGCTAACCTGAATGCTCCTCGTCCGGTCACCCATAGACGATAATTAAAGCCGGCCATTAATCACAAAGACGACCGTCTTTATATATATATATATATATATATATATATATATGCCCAAATATAAATGCATGTCTACATTGTTGTTCATACAAGTATAGATATTTACATATAGTTATGCATTCATATTGTCATGCAGTGAGTCTTAGTTGTCTGTGCGCGGTGGCCGGTGACCTCCAAACGCACCGCTCTGGATAACGCACTCGCTGTCAGTCATCACCAGTCAGCCCCACAGCTGCTGCGGCCAGGATAGTCAGCACTGATACTCAGTGACAGTCAGGCCGGTCTGTCGGGCGGCCGTCACGCCCCCGGGCATCCACCTCCGTCCCGCCGCCCGACCGGCCGGGGGCGTCCAGCCGCCGTGCCCTAAGTGGGGCGGCGGCGCCGACCAAGCCGGCGGCGCCGCCGCGCACGCCCAGCGACTGCAAACGCCGACCTAATGGGCGGGCGGCCGGCCGTCCAGCTCGGGCGCGGCTCTCGGCTGATTGTGAGCGATGTCCCCGCAGGATCTCCACGAGGGCGGCAGCCGGGCCGGTGCCGGCCAGGTGCCGGCCGGCCGCCGGGCCGCGTGACGTCATCACAGCGGCCGTGGGTGGGAAGGTCCGGCGACGCAGCCCCCCTCCCCACCCCACCCCTAAACTCGGACAAAACGGTTTAAGAGCTGCGCGCCCGGCATGTCGCAGACTCTGCGGCCACGGCGCTGTTGCGCCCACGGCTCTACGGGGCTGGTGGACGCAATGGCACCGACATCAGGCGAGAATTCAGCACCTGTCTGGTATCCTCAAATCACCCTATGCATCACATGTGTTCATAGACAATCACACATGATACCGCGCCGAAGAGCGGAGCCTGCAGGCGGCACATCCAAGGCATCCCGACCCAAACTCACCCGTCCTCGCCGGCCGACTTGCGTTTGGCGATGATGGCCGATATTTTCTGCCACTCGCGGTCCAGCTCGGCCTTCTCGTTCTTCTCCTTGGGGATGCGGCGCGTCTTGCGGCCGTCGGCCATCTTGACGCCGTACTGGAAGGCCGCCTTGGGTAGCGCCTCCTTCTGGTTCATGTAGTTGCTGTACTCCTCCTGCGTGTCGAAGTCCCAGCGCCCGATCGGGCCCTTCTTGTTGCCCTGCCGACGCCACCGACGCGTCAAGCGCCTCCGTTGCCGTGCGACAAACGCTTACTCCACACCGGCGCAACACAAGACGACTGCAATCCCGTGTGGATGTCGAGGCCGGTTCGGCCATTCCAACGTAAATACACCGGGACAGATTCTCACGCACGGTGTTTATACAAAACAGCTTCCTGTGAGGTTTTCCAATAGGCTTGTGTCATGCACAGTGCTTCGCAAAGGGGGCCAACATTTTTTAGTTAGCAAAGCACACTTAACTATACGTGTGTTATCCTCACGAAAGCTATTAAAAATAGAACGAGAACGTTGGACCATGCACAACGACAACGTTTGGAAGTATGGAGGCCGGTTTCAGGTGCTAAAGCCTCCACTGCTTCAACCTGGTGCCAGCGCGTGCCTTCATTAGAATGCTGCCCGCTATGCTAAGCAAACGAAGTTTCGCTGATTGCTCTCGCTCCGAGCACTTAGGATATCTCAGCTAGGCTCGTCTTGGTTGGCACATGAACACCAGACGCGCCCATCACGGCCGATCTTCCGTTGACGAGATGGTGTTCCGTGACCTTAAAGGCCTTGAACGCATCGTTCAACCTTTTGCTGGACAGTGCCGCGGTAAGCAGCGGTTGATGCCGCCCGAAGCTGGCTGAGCCTATCACACATGAGCGTTATCATCTGAACCAAAGCCCGTCGGAGCAAGATAAACATACCGCTGCAGACGCTGAACGATATTTAATGTCCCCCCCCCCCTTGGAGCAAGCGCGGAGGCGACGACCAGTTAGGACATGATGCCCCGGATCAAGGTGTAGTATCCGGGGTTTTCCTTCACTGTCGAGCCAACCATGCTGATACAGAACATGAAGCTGCTTGTTGACCTGAACCACATGCTAACATGGAGGACCACTCTAAGCTTTCATCCTACCTCACGACGCAGGTTACCGCCTACAGCATCTTTCATTGATAAACTAGGGGGCGGCAGTCAAATTGATCCAGTTGACCTAACCTGAATACCGTGAGGTTTCGTAGGGCTTCATTGAGTTACTTCAGCCACTGTAGCTTACAATCCGACCCACCTCACTTTTATACACACAGGCTCATATTGACAGGCACATGGAAACCCATTTCGGTGCATGAAAAATCTACCCTGAGACCCCACCATGTTTCTTGAAGGTAACACATTAAGTTCCTCCCCTGTGCAGTACTGGCAGCAGTGACACCACTTCTGCCCATATGACGCTCAAAATCACATTTAGTGTCGGGTAATATCGGACAATTTTCCCTGCAGCTAACACCAAGTTCACACCAAGGAGAATGAAGCGCTCGAAGTCAGCGGTTTTGGTGCAAGGCGATTGCATGTGAAAACGGTCAAAATATCAACTCGGTAGATATTTATGCATGTTGCTTTGCACACGCGACGAACGCCAGAACTGCTGTCTCCGCCTACTGGAACTAGCACTATCTTTTTGAAGCGCCCTTGAGTGTCCCGACAAACCTAGCACTGACCAAACATAAACCAAAACTTGATCACTTTCAGTCACACGACCATCCCACCACGAAAGCCACGCTGTCCCTATGCCGACTGACACAACACGACCGCCCACTGAGAAACAGAGGTGAGAGAACCCAGTCATCAGGGGACCATGTGCAGTCGATCTCAACCAGGGATAAGATCACTAAAGCTATTTCGAGCGCACAGAGAGACGAAGCCAGTATGACCGCGCCCACACAGGCCATGGAGACAACCAGCTGCGCACCAAACCCCACCTACTCTCGTTCATGGCCAATAAACAGGCTCAGACACACAGGCCTGCAACAAATCGCCGACAGATAGCCTGCATCTGAATAGCTGCTGCCCGGAAGTGAGAACATTCAAGGCATTTTCAAGCGCCTCCATTTCGACGCCGCCGTGGGGAGCGCGCGCGCCACGAGCACCGCGCCGGCCGGCGACCGACCCGCCCTGGCCAGACGAGCGGCCGCTGCTCACCATGTCCATCTTGGAGTAGTCGGCCTCGTCGTCCGAGTCGTCTATGGCGTCGGCCATCTCCTCCAGGCCCGGGTAGCACTCGGCGTAGCCGTTCAGCGCCGTGCCCATGTCCTTACTGCAGCATGGGGGGGGGGGGGGGGAGGGGCGTCAGGGCCCGGCCGCCCGGCCCCATCGGCCGGCGGTCCGCACCAGGCCGGGTCACGGCCCCCGGCGGGCGGGCGGCCACCCGGCCAGCGCCGTCTTGAAAGCTGGGCCCCATGACCCCGAGCGAGACGGCGGTGGCCACGTGCAATCACGGCAGAGTGCCGCACACCGGCTGGTAAGAGCATTGCGATCGCCGCGCGACACCTGATCGGAGCATTAGCTGATCGTACCGCACAGTTCGCAGCCACATTAGCTGCCTACTTGTCGCAGTCGACCGGTGCCATTATCCCCGTGCCTCCCAACATAAACAGCGCATGGCCTACGCGTTACAGCACGCTTCGCTGCGAACGACGACGCGCATTGGGAGACCTCGGTCGGCCCGCTGACCGTGCTGTGGCCATGTCCCAGCCGTAACGGGTCACAGACGGCCGTGACGCCGCTCGCCTGCTGTGACGGGCCGAGAGGAGTGTGACGCTCACCTGCGCTTGCTGGCAGCGGCGGCGGCGTCCACGCTCAGCCAGTTCGACTCGCGGCCCTTCTCCCGCTCGAACCTGTCGCAAGCCAAGGGGCCATTCACAGCCAGAAGGCATAACGCACGGCAATGGCACGACATGAACACGATACATTACGGTTTTGTCGAAGGATTGAAACGGGGCAGCAGTATCACGGACGGACGGAACAATTATTTGGACCAGCGTCCTTGTTTATTGTGTTAGCATGTACACAACATTTCGGTCATTCGACTCCACGGCCGTCGTCAGGCGTTATGGAGTCCTGAGAAGGACTGAATGATACGTGACTTTCAGCCATGTATGTGCCACAACCATGATCATTTTCCTGGAATGGCCGGGATTCGAACCACGGTCCTCTTGATTGCGATACCAGTGCTTTGCCAACAGCTCAATTTATATAGCACTGGGCTTACAATCAAGAAGACCCAGGTTAGAACTCCAGCAACTCCGAGGGGAGAATTCGGATTGTGACATATGCGTACGTGATAGCCAAGCATTATCCCGCTTTTTCAGAACTCACACCTGGCGACGGCCCGAGAATTAATTGGTACACACGTTGTGTACATACATCAGACGGGACGACAGTCTGAACAATTATTCCATTCGTGACAACAAATTACCTCGGGGAAGTTTGGGCTCAGAACGCAGATTCGCGCGTTTTAGAAGATCCTCACGCATATAATGGATTAAACCAAAGTGAAATTGGAGGAACGGGTCAAAATGGACGAGACTAAAGAAATGTGTCTTGGCACAATACCAACACCACAACGCTCAGAGTGTTACAATGATGCATACCCACGCAAAATACTCAACCCAAACTGAGAGCCCATCAGTTCAGCTTGACATTCACATTGTCATCTACCGCCAGGATGCATCCCAAGAAGGCCGGCACCCCAGGAGCCACTCCCTTACTCCGGTGCCATCGGCCTGAAGATGTCTCATCGTGCACCAGAGCGGTGACGCGGTGGAGCGCGACTGCAGCGGGGGGGGGGGGGGGGGCACGGAGGAACGAAAGGTGATGAGATCGTGCTCCGGGAAGCAACCGCAAGTCGCAAAGCACGTGGATACCATCAGCCACGTAAACAAACCGCGCCATGCGCCAGACCACGTGACCAGAAAACCCTATGTCCAACATCGCGCTCCGCGGTGGTTGATACAGTTTAAGAGCGGGACAGGCTGTACGGTCAAAACCGAGTCCAGAACTGCCACCGATCGGCCGAGCGTCCAAACACAACAAACAAATCTGGGGGGCACTTAATGGGCTCGAAGCCGAAATATTCCGCGCAAATGCAGTATAAAGGGTAACACAATGCATCACAGCCGGGAGATTTCTGACTGAGCCAAATCTCTTCGAGCCCCCACGTTAAGTCAGCGGTGCTCAGTCATGACCATTGCGGTGTTTAGGCTCCGAAAGTTCATTCCGTTAAAGCGGGCTCGCCTACATTCACACCCACGCCAATCGTGGCAAACTGCCACCAACTGATCCCCCATTTCTCGACACTCGACCGACCTCGGGCCCATGCCCGCGCTTTGTCGATCGGATGTAATTTAGGAGCAGAGATAGGCTGCGTGAACCCGCCTGCAATATTGATGCCCGCTGCGGAAGATGAGAGCCGTCCCAAAGCACTCATCTCTCACATTCTGGCCAGAACAGACAGCGGAGTGCCGCAGCCTGCGCTGCCACCAGCCATCATCACCGCGCACACAACACGGCCTCACACGGAAAGACAGACTGTGGCGAACCACTGCCGGTCAGGGATTCATCGCAGTGAAAACGAACTCGGCGCCAGAGACCTGCAGACCTGACAGCCGCGCATGCACGGGTCACCGACGGCATGGCTGAGGCACACTAGCTCCAGGCGTCACCAAGTCCGACCCCCGACGTCATCTAGGGCCCGCCTCATATGTGCTGCGCCAGTGTTCTGTATTCTGGCCACTTTAATATATTCATAATGGTTTGCATATGCAGTGATGCATAGCGTTACTAGTGTATTAGAAAAACACTACAAGCATTGTTTCTGGTGTTTTTCTGTGTTAAAGCACTAGAAACATTGTTACTACTGTTTTTCAGCTCCAGTGCCTCAGCCCTCGTCTGTCCGCGACTCACTGGCAGCGGGCCGTTGCCGTCATCAGCTCAACCCTGGTCGTCCCCAGCCTCCTGTTCACGCGTCCGGCGCAGTCAAGCGCCGCCTACCAGACGTCTGCCATCTGCCGGACGCAGCGGAGGCCGCGCGGGGGAGCGCCGGCCGCCAGCTGCCGCCCCGGCCGAGCCCAGCCCGCTCACCTCTCCTTGTCGCGCTTGTCCCGCTCGGCCTGCTCGCGGTCGCGCTCCTCCTGCTCCTTCTCCCGCTCCCTGTCGCGTTCCTTCTCCCGTCCCCTGCCGTGTGTCAGGGACGGTCAGGAGCGCACCGTGGACACACCACAGCTGTGCACCCATCACAGAATGCCCCAGCGCTGTGCACTCTGAGCCGTATATACCAGACTGACGTCAACCTCTGGGCACATTCCGTGCTGATATTTGGCACACTGCAAGCACTTTGTGCTTTTCCCAAACAATCGGGTTGAAAACAGATTTGAATGAACAAGGACAGTGTATCCCAGCCTCAGCATCCTTCGATGTGTGGTTATTCGCCTGCAGCAAAGAACAGTCAACACTCTCCAAGTAATTAATTCAGCGGCATCAGCATGTGGAAACAGCCTGCGCTACATTGTTTATTAGCTCGCGGCCGACGCTGGCCCAAGCCACCTTTTACTCGAAGAGTCCGGAAAGAACCGGGCCCTGGTGGCGGCTGTGCGGCGCCTCACCTCTCACGCTCGCGGTCGTGGCGCTTGTCCCGGTCGCGGCGGGTCTCCTCCTCCGGCCGGTCAAAGTAGGAGCGCGGCCGGCGCTCCCGCTCCCCCTCCTGTCGGCTGGAGAAGGAGGACGGTCAGCCGTGGGAGGAAACGATGCTCGATACTCACTGTCCCCTCCTGTCGGCTGAGGTAGGAGGGCGGCCACCCGAGGGAGGAACCGACATTCCATGCTCACTGTCCACTCTCTTGTCGGTTGGGGAAGGAGGGCGATCAGGTGAGTGGAAGCGACAGTCGACGCTCCCTGTCCCCCCCCCCCCCTCCTGTACGTTGGGGGAGGGATGAATGTCAGGGCTGGGGAGGGATAGCGATCAGGGCTGGGGGAGGGGATGGGGCCAAGCGGGCCACGGGCGCAACCTCGTCGCCCAAGCGCGCCGGTAAGCCCTCGTAACCGGACAAAGAATCAAAGACTCAGCAGTTACCAGTCGCCAACATAAGCCCTCAACGCAGAGCCTCAACATCTTATCCATAAATCAGTTGGGACCCAAAACACATGTGAGTAAAAAGAGCTCAAAGCTGATGGCCTCGACTTCAAGACATAAGGCCTCGTCGCCCCCCCCCCCCCCCCCCCTGCTGACCTCGCCGACAGTCCTGCCGAACTCACCTGAACTTGACACTGTCCCGCCCTCTGACCCCGCCGACTTGGTACCGCCCTGCCCTCTGACCCGCCGACAGTTCCGCCGGGCTCACCTGGACTTGTCGCCGTCCCGGGCGCGATCCTTGTTAGCCGGGACCGGGACGTACTCGCCGACCTCGCCGACAGTTCCGCCGGGCTCACCTGGATTTGTCGCCGTCCCGGGCGCGGTCCTTGTTGGCCGGGACCGGGACGTACTTGCCGACCTCGCCGACAGTTCCGCCGGGCTCACCTGGATTTGTCGCCGTCGCGGGCGCGGTCCTTGTTAGCCGGGCCCGGGACGTACTCGCCGACCTCGCCGACAGTTCCGCCGGGCTCACCTGGGCTTGTCGCCGTCGCGGGCGCGGTCCTTGTTAGCCGGGCCCGGGACGTACTCGCCGACCTCGCCGTAGATGTCCTCGCCGGCCATCTTCTTCTCCTCGGCGGCCCGCTGCTTGTCTTTCTTCTTGAGGCGGCGGCCGGTACGGCCTTGACGCAGGTACGACAGGATCTGCGTAAGCTTGTTGATGACGATGTCGTTGGTGGTCAGCGTTGTAGCTGTCTGAAGAGGACGAGAAGAGAGGCGTTAATGTGGTGGGGGCATTGCCGAAAGTCAAAAGCGACGCAACTACAGCAAGTGGTACTTGCTGTGTTGTTTAAGCATACTTAATGATCATTTACAACCCCACAGTGTTTAACGTGTCGCGCAGGACTGTTGGTACAAATTTTCGGTTTTGGGGGGTCGTCTTGCAAAGCTCTTAACGAGAGCGTGGGAAATTCGTAAATCCATGCTTGAACTGTTTCAAGACGGGCATTTCTACAAATACTTCAAGTGTACACTATGTCGAGTAACCAGGCTACGATATCGTCCCTCAGGGTTGTCAGGTACGACGTGAAATCACCAATGTCTTGGTTTACCACGGCCTTATCGCGTGGAGGAAAGGGGCTGTCTAGCGCGGCAATACTCATGAAAATAATGGGAAAATTAAAAAGATTCACACATTGCCTTGGAACTTTTTTACATCTTCCACAAATAGCTCAAGCAGCATGGCATTTGCTTTTCAAAATTCAGCGGCATGTACTCCACTACATTTGAATGTACTCATGCCGAAGCAAAATAAAAGTGCAATAACGGATGTGCTCTGTGTTATGGACCACAAAAAACATCCTCCGTGCGCCTTATCTGCAGAGTTCATTTCTTTTTTAGCATCTGCTCACCCGAGGAGAAAGCAATTTTAGAGCACCGCGGCAGTCCCGGGTACGTCGTGACTGACTGCGGTGAACAGGGCCGCGGTCAGCCGCCGCGGGGCGACGCAACCCTGCCCGTACCGGCACGGCGCCAGCCCATCTGCGGGCAGTCGGTCTTGCTGCGTCCCCTCCCCCCATCCCCCGATCGGGTGCAGACTACAGAGGGTGTCAGCTCACCTCCACCTGCGGACAGTCGGCTTTGCTGCGTCTCCATCCCTCTCCCCCCCCCCCCCCCCCCCCCTCCATAGGGCGCAGACTAGAGGGTGTCAGCTCACCTCCACCTGCGGACAGTCGGCCTTGCTGCGTCCCCCCTCCCCCCCCCCCCCCTCCTCGATAGGGTGTACACCACAGAGGGCGTCAGCTCACCTCCACCTGCGGACAGTCGGCCTTGCTGCGCACCACCGTGGTCGGGATGTCGAAGTCGACGTACTCCTCGTCCAGGTCGATCCGGTAGGCGGTGCGGCCCGGCAGGAACAGCTCGTTGCGCAGCGGCGGCTTGTCCCGAAACAGTACCCTGCGACCGGGCGGCGGCGATCGGAACGGGACCGGGCCCCAGCAGCGGGACAGGGACACGGTCGATCGCCAGCGACGAGCCAGACCCACCCAGGCACTCCCAGTGACGTCCCAACGTGCCGCCACGCACGACGTCCGGGCCTTCAACATCAGTCACGCCAAATGTGCTTGTGTTCTTAACAGCGCTGGATATTTTTGACAATGGTGCCATCACCAATATAGTTAGAAATGGCCAAGCAAACACCGCAAATGACAATCCCCACCAACGTATCGGCAGCCTTAAATACTGGTGCCGATTGAAGTTGATAAGCTCGAAAGAGAAAGAGGAACAGTGGCTGACCTGTGCACGTTCTTGCCCATCTTGGTCTTGAAGAGGATCTCCTCCTCTTTGGCCTCTTCCTTCTTCTTGTTGTCGACGCCGTCGGCCAGCTGCTCCATCTCGTCCTCGTGCTCCAGCTCCATGGCCTGGATCTCGGACCTCACCTGGCCGCAGACGCGGAACCTCAACCGCAGCCCTCTCTCCATCCGGCCGTCAGGTCTGCCACGTTGTTGTCCCAGCCGCGCGCCGCCCCGCACATCTCAATACGAACCTCACGACGCCCGACGATGGTGGTCTGCTCCCCACCGGCACTGCTAACGCCATCCCGACCACAGACCCAGCCAGAGGCATGGACCACAGACCCAGCCTGGTGCACGGACCACAGACCCAGCCTGGTCCTGGACCACCGGCCCAGCCTAGTCCTCGGACCACAGACCCAGCCTGGTCCCCGACGAGAGACCCAGCCTGGTCCTGGACCACCGACCCAGCCTGGTCCCGGACCACCGGCCCAGCCTAGTCCCCGGACCACAGACCCAGCCTGGTCCACGGACCACAGACACAGCCTGGTCCCTGGACCACCGACCCAGCCTGGTCCCCGGACCACAGGCCCAGCCTAGTCCCCGGACCACAGACCCAGCCTGGTCCACGGACCACAGACCCAGCCTAGTCCACGGACCACAGACTCGGCCCGGGCTCGGACCACAGACGCAGCCTGGTCCACGGACCGTACACAGCCTGGTCCCCGGACGAGAGACCCAGCCTGGTTCCCGGACCAGATAGGTGAGGCTTGCGACGGGCCGGGGCAGACGGCACAAGTCAGGCGTTTCAGGGCGGCACAGGTCAGGCGGTTCAGCACAGCACCGGTCATGCGGTTCGGAACGGCGCAGGTCAGGTCACGGGCTCGGCCGTCAGCCCCCTGTGGGCCTGGTGAGAGGTGACACACGTCACCAGCCACAGTCCCATCAGCCACGGCCGGATCGACACGGCCGGCGCCGGCACAGTCCTGTGGGCGGCGACTCCGTGTCACGCGGCTTACGCGCGGAAATGCCCAGTAGGCGGCTCGCCCAAACTGACTGTGGCATACATAGTACGCTCGATCTCGGGCAGCAGCTCAATACGAAGGGCCGGCGCTGGACTGTAGCGCGACAGACCCAGAGCCGACCCAGAGCCGCCCTGGAGCCGAGCCCGCTGGAGGGGCCGGGCCACCCAGCCACCCATCAGTCCGGCTGAGCCCAATACAGCTAGATCTAGCTTAACGCAGTCCACCTGAGGTAGTCAGGGCGGACGCCGACGGTCCGCTGGCCGTCCAGCGCGGTGGGCAGGAGCGGTGCACACCTTTTGTAGCAGAGCGTAGTCGAGACCCTTCACCAAGTGAGTGTGCTCCATGTCACCACCGAGGAACTTGGACTCCTGGATTTGCTGACGTCGACGCTCGGCCGCGTCCAGGCCCCTGCCGACGGGTCACCGTCACTCAGCTGAATGTCACAGTCCAGTCAGCAGACAACACTGCTACAGGGCGACTGTACTGGCTGGACCAGCTAACTCGAGTACAGGGCGGAGACTGACACCAATGGTAAGTGCAGGCGCGACAGGTGCCGACACCACAAGCCCTGAATCCCATTGACATCTCGATAAGTTATTCATTTTTGCAACAAGCAATAGCCGAGAAAAAAAACTGCCCTGGCGGTCAGCTGCCTGAACAGAAAGAAAACGGCAACAACAACGGACCAACAAAGTTGCTGCCAACTGTGTATGCTGCGAGAGAAAAAAGCTATCCCACGACTCACAGCTCGAGTCGCTCACAACCTGCCGCCTAACACTGCAGGCAGGACACGACACCGACATGCCCGGCGGGCAGCGCCAGGGACGCGCCCACTCACGACTTGAGGTCGGGCGCGACGGCACGGTAGGCGCTGGCCGTGGCCATGGCGTCCTCGGTCTGGTGCGGGAAGTCCGGCACGCCCGCGCCCTCGTCGCCGTCGCGACGCTCCTTGGCGCGGTCGCGGTACTTCTTGGCCAGCTCCGCCATAATGTCGTCCTCGGCGCGCTTCAGCTTGGCGTAGTAGCTGGGGGGAGGTGGGCCGGTGATCGGACGGGCAAGCCCAGGGGCCGCTCGCGGGCTGAGTGCCAGCTGACTGCAGTGGCAGCGCTTCGTATCACGTGACGCAAGTGGAAAATGGAAGGTGCTGAATGACAACGAGGTCTGTGGTCGGGAAAACAAGCCATCTTTTTGGTGCGGATGGAGCATAATTAATTAACCGGTTATCAGCCTCATCAAACCGTCATCACCTGCATACACCTAGAAACGATTGTCGCCTACGCCCTATGCCATCGCGAACATATCCTCCAGATTTGATACACAGACGCACACTTAAGAAATGCGGCCCCATCTCTGATATACCCCAAGACGCTCTACCAGCCCATACCAACAGCCGGCATATCACCGGTCGTCATGCGCCAACCGCGTCCATACAGGCCTACGCCAGCCGCCCCGGCCACTGGCACACTCACCTCTTCTTCTTGCGTCGCTCTTCGGCCTTGTCGATCTTGCCCGAGGTGTCGGGCCGGGCGGCGGCCGGCGTGGCGGCGGGCGGTGCCGTCGCCGGCCCGGCCCGCGGCGTCATCAGCAGCTTGCGGAAGTCGGCATTGGTGAGCCGGGCCGGCCTGCCGACAGACGTTGCGTCACGGCAGGGCGCCACATCGCGCGCGGCACCGACGCACCCTCGCAGGTCGCAAACATCAGATAGAGGCCGGACGCGACCACACCAGATACAGACAGGATAGGCAGGAGGCGGGTGAGCAGGCATGGCTGCACCAGCAGGACGTGCCATCACGTTTCCGACACATGGCATGCTTTCTTGGCATTGTCATGCTGGGACTCAGAAGCTTACATATAAGATTTAGGTTAATAAGACTTCAGCTGAATCTTGGGACACATGTGTTGCATGTTATCAGCTCTCATGTTTCTAAAGGAACACAATCTATGTGTCCACAGTCACCTGAATTTAAAAAATCAGGTACAAGATAGTTATAACAATTGAAGCACATGAAAAAGTGCAGTGCACAAATCCAACTTTACCACAACATGATCCAAGCAATGAAAAAAATTGCCAGAGCTAACAAAAGACTTCGTTCTACCAAGTGTCAGTGTACTTAGCATGAATAAGAAAAAAGGCAATGTATCCCCAGCTCTCACGTAGATTCGACGTTATGTTGTGCGGCACCCGGCGGTGCTGCCGGGTTCGCAAATGGCTCCTCCTCTGTGGAAACAAAGGGACTGGTCACAGAAACACTCTGGCTCAATGTGCTATGATCTAAAGCTGTTCTAATGGACAGAAACACTCTGGCTCAATGTGCTATGATCTAAAGCTGTTCTAATGGACCTAAAAACTAACTCAAATCGATCAGAGCAATGCACTACAAATGTCTGCATACTAAAAACTCTTTGGCAGGCCAAACTTATGCGTGGAATGCTGTTCTTTGAGCAGCAAGGGGAAAAATACCACAACCAGCTGATCAATGACCTGGATGAAATGAAGCACTCCTAATATGAGCAAACAAAAATTATTTAGTGATCAGGGAGAGTGCAAATGACTGAGGCATTTGCCAATGCTGGGCTCAAAATTATGGGTTCAGGCCTGTCAGACTAACAAGATTTGTAATGGCAGTCCATGTGTGAGACCTCACATGATTGCCACAGCCTTCTATATCTTGATTTAATAAAATATCAATGTTAATATGGAAAATATAGTCTATTGATCCCAGAAGAAATTACTTACTTTCAGGCATGACAGTTTATAAGGGTATACAGTCCAATTAAACTATGGCAGACTGCAGGTGCTGTCAAACCTGGAAGAGAGATAACACAATGAGACATACAATGCACAACATCTCAAAATGCATCCAGTAGGGTATGCAGCATATAAATATGGATTCATCTACAGGAATCATGGCTCTCTGGCAGCCCCCAAACTCAATTTGTTGGCACCAATCCATTGCCCTTTGATGCCAGTCCAGACATCTGACCTGCCCAGCCCATTTGTTAAGCCTAAGGTGCTTACATACAGGGTTTCCAGCTGCCCAGCTTGATGCTGATTGGCTGATTTTAGGCAAGGGGATGGACAACAGGCAGTGAGCCTCACCCCACATGTATAGCACAACAAAATATTGACATGCCTGCCACCCAACTGGCCAAAAATTGGAACACTGACAAGGCACAGTGAGTATTAAGCATGACACTTCCATGCACCCTTGAAACATTGCCAATACTAGGACAACCAAATCTGGGGAATCTGGGTATCATTGCCCCACTATTGTGGACCTCTGTGGGAAGCAAAATTGAAATGACTTAAGGTTTAATGCACTAGAGCCATCAAAAATTTGTGCATCAGTGGAAATAAAATCACTGGTTGTGACACAAAAATACAGGAAAGGGAAATGAAATACACCTATGTAATTTAGTGCATGGCTGTATCCTATGGCCCATATTACCCAAAATGGAAGCTGATTGCATTGCACTGGAGAATTACTGAAAGAAGTAACTGATGACCATGGACCTCAGCTACAGCACCATGATCAGATTCCATTTAGTGACATATTATAAGCTGCAAGATGAAACATAGCGCGCTCAAGGTGAATTCACATTCTGACGTCAACCATTTGCGATGAGCAGACAGCAAGCTTTGCCATAGCTAACCGTGCACACACACCCACACACGCTAGTTAAGGCGTTAGCACTAAAAGCACTTCACGATAAAATTTTCGACAATGATGAACGTCATTATTAAATATAGAATCTCAGCCCACATTCACCATCCCCACGTACCCCCTCACTGAACCCTCACAGCACACAACACAGACCTCGCATCAACAGCGCCCTATGTGCGCAATAATTGACATAAGATTCATGTTAAAGTACAGCTACTTTGCTTTGCAGCGCATCAATCATAAGGTATTCCGTGCTACAAGACTGCGACGAAACAAAGCCATGTAATTGATCATTAAAGACATGTATCCGTTCCAAAATTAGTTACTTTCTGACACTTAAGCGTTAGTTGACACGCTCGCTGCGTTATATTTCTACACTTTGTTTCCAAAAATCTTACCGCGTTTTAGTTTTCCGGCTCTACTTGCGCCTACAAGACATTACTTAGCTAATCAAACAATCGCTCTGGCAAAGAAAGTTAACACGAAATATGTCTTTTCCAAGTAGGTACTAAAACAATTTTGCATTTACTTTTCCATCAGACTGCGACAATTGATTGCTGTGCTTATGTTCTGAAAATATATATTTCGAAAACTGTGGAGCTTCGTCGCAAATGACCGAGGGGCGTCTGAATCGTCGGCAGGCGTTGTTTACATCACACAACACGCGTGTGCAGCTTCGCCGGGTCTTGGATCGTTTGTTGCGTTCTCAAGCACATGAACTTGAACACTAGATTGAAATATTCTTTTTGGAGCTGATGAAGAATTGCACTTGAAAGATTTTGTTTTTCCTCCGTTTCCTTCCATACAACGCCATAGTGCGATGCGAAGTAGACATTCACGTAGTGCACTGGTACGCCCCCTCCCCCCGTTATTGGAAACATTGCGTACATTCATGTTTTTGTGAAGACATGTTTAAAACTGAAATTCGACCTAGACACGTAAAATCGAATAAATCGAGAACATGCATTGGCTTATGCCATACACGGAATCTAATTAAGAGGAATTAACTAGGTTTTCAACAAAAATGCGGCGTCTTATCTTCTAAATTCCTGTATGTGCCCTTGATGTCAAATTTTTCCAAAGTAGCATGTGTGTAAGAGGGGAGGGACGGGAGAAGATTCCGCGCTGTCAAGCCTCTACCGTTCATAATGGTGGTCTTTCGTCAATTTGTGCAGTGCAGTGGTTCGGAGTTTGGAATGTTTTATCCAGCACAGGGACAAACGCGATCTACAACTCGACCCAAATATACTATTGTTGGTTACCTTTGCGAACCGGGCAGCATTTCAACCGGTTAGACAACATTTGCATGCCATGTAATGAAGCCTGCGTTCCCTCGGCGCGGCGTTGATGCGGGGTGGGGCGCGGAAATTTTGACGCACGGGGGTTGCTAATAAGTTACGTTACGCATTTTTTGCCATTTTCAGCCCTCCAGTTGCGCACCGGTTATGCCGGATGAACGTTCCCATGGCAAAGCCTGTCACAAAAATATGAATAGATCTGACGTCTCTGAAAGGTAACGCCCGTTTGGGCCCACAGCGTAAATTTACGCTGTTTAAACGCTGCCCACTTCACATTGTGATGCTTCGTTTAAGCTCCATCAAACTCCCTGCCCGCCCCATGCACAACGTAATATATGGATGGCCGCTGCCAGGTTTTCATACCTGATACGAGGTTGTGTCCTAGCGTGGGAGTCCACGGTCCTAATGATGATAGATTAATAAAGTTGCCTGCGGGACGAAGCTTTTTGGGTCATGCCCCCGGAGATGGTTGGGCGTGGATTTTGACGGTTTATGACATCCGTGGGGTTTTGAAACTTGCAAATGGGTCCTGGAAACATGTAAATGAGATACCGAGAAAACGATGGAAGAGACCCAACATCTACTCGACGAAAAGATGGATTCCAAAACTAATTTCTAAACTGCTGCTACTAAAGGATGAAATAGTGAGACTCTCCTCCATCTGACGTTTCAGCTTGCATTTCTGGCACGCGATGTTGACGAGTCTGTCTCTTTCAGTCGAGCTTGGCGTGAACAAACCGGTCGGGATGACACCGGCTCCAGACTCCGGGCCAGGAGAATGTGACTGATAACTTCATCAAAGAAAACAGGGTGGCGGTGTTCAGCAAATCATATTGTCCATTTTGTGAACAGGTAGGCAGCCCTCACACTTATCATATCTCATTCCTTGACCTCGCCACAACTACAAGCGTCTTTTTTCGCACTGTGTGGTACCAGACCGCCGGATTCTTTCCTGCCATTCCTGTAAGGCCCACGCGATGCCCACAGCTGGACTGTGTGTTCCGACAGGCACCTGACCTTTACGGCGAATTGGTCAAGGGATCTTGAGCTGCCTCGGTGACATGATCTGACGGTTGGCTTGTGGTCGTGTCATGACTTGGTAGTGCACAGTCGGCCACGGTAACTTCGATGGCGCCTAGGGTGTCTCTCAGCCCGTGACCTGTTCTGAGCTTTTGACGGCATGGAGTTTTTATATTTGAATTACATTTTAAGGCCACTGGAAATTTAGTTTTTGTCTTCTTTCGCAGGTGAAGGAATTGTTCAGAAACCATAATATACCATACGAAGCACTCGAGCTAGACGTTGTCGGTAAGTGGAGCACGTTACCAAGAGTTGTCTATTAGAAATAGAACCGCTTGAACTGGCACAAATGCTTCTTGAACGGAGCCCATAAACTGAACAATATCTGCAGCAATATGTGGGACATCTACGACGATAAGTTTCAAAAATGTTTTGTCACGCTTGTTAAAAGCTCACGGCGAGACGTGTACTCCCTCAAAATACGCGAACTCGAGAAGTCGACGTTTGATCAAGAGATGAGAGCAAAATGTAGGATATAGTTATTTGGTCGCTCATGGATCGTTATGACCGTCGCAATAGATTAGCACGAAAGCCTGTCTGCCTTAGATCATCTCGACCAGCTTCTCAAGTCCTAATGTCACACTTCACCTCGAAGAGACGTCGACATGTCTACGTTTGCCCTCAACAGTGTGGCGCTGTGAATGACATTGATCCGGATTCTCGACATTTCAAGGCTATGCTGATGCTTAGACAGAGCATAACATCGTGGTTTACCGGTCAGCGGTCCCTTGATGTGATTTGTAAACCATCGTAACGAGTAAATATGAAAGCCTGGAGGAGGGGGGGGGGGGGGGCATGCCACCTCCTGGCTGTGTCACTGTCGGTAGCAGAAGGTGATCATAATCTTTTAGTCACGAAATGTCGCGTGTCCCGGTCATTGCGCTGCATAATGCACTACCGTTGTACGCGTGCGTTCTGCTCCTGCTGCGTGCGCACAACACACGAAACGGCCGCTCATGGCCGATACCCTTTGGGGGAGTTGATCCCCCCGGGCCCTTGCGTCGTGGTCGGGACGTGAGTTTTCTTGCGTTGCGCACTGTCCCGTTTGCTTGGCAGCTGACTCCATCCCCACGAATAAGTGCGTTGATAATTTGATTTGCACCACTATGACGAAATTTTGATATTAAATGGCTCATAAAAACAACAAAGAACAACCGAAATGTTGCGGTTTTGCTCGTTTCGGTTCGGCTCACGACTTGGTAATGTGGTCTTGTCTCTGCCTTGGTTACGGGAACCACGGATCCATTTGGGTGCGGAACTAGGGAGCAAAACTGTTGTTACTAAGTCCATTTAGAAGATTCTGGTAGAGCGCTCGGAGGGAACCTGGCCATCATAAATAGGAGGCCGCACAGACCCATAGCACTGCAAGGTGTCACTGCCGACAGAGAATGGTGCTGCCATCCAGAGTGTGCTGCTGGAGCGGACGGGCCAGAAGTCGGTCCCCAGCGTGTTCATCAACGGCCGACATCTGGGCGGCTGCGACACAACAATCCAGGTGAGGACGGGCAGGGTCGTCTCTGGCCTTGACCGGCAGTGTCAGGTATGCTGACAGCTAAATCCCTACGCAAGTTGCAGCTGATGCCTGCTGGTGCTGGTGTTTGACGGTGTTGCAGCTGGTGTTTGATGGAACTTCGGTGCCATCTGGTACAGTCAGTGAAAATATGACACAGTGCGGTATTCGTGCCAGAGTCATACGCGGCAGGCATGCACGTGTGGTATTTCACGGAGCTTCTGTCTTGAACTGGTACTCGAGCTGGTTTCATTGGGGACTGAGGTCACGCTGGCAGCTCGCGGAGCGGCTCTAGTGTGGGGCAGACTGCGCCGCATTACACCGCTGCCCGGCGGGTGGGGCGTTACTGGAACGCCGGCGCCTAGCCTGTCACCGTTTGAGAACGGCGGGAGGGGATTGAAAATCCGCTATGTTTTGACTTGATTACATTGAATCTGAAGCTTAAAATGTAACAACGGCCGCGATGACTTTTTCAAAAGTCCTGTCAGAATCGATCAGCACGAGAACGGCCTGGGGACTGAGTGAATTGACCAGGGTCACTGCTACACCGGTCCCGGTAGTGTGCGAAGTGTGGGGCCGGCCAACGCTAACCTTTATTCCGGTAAGTCGAACGCTTGCATGACGCTTTTCGGTGATCACCGTCCGTTTGATTCTTGTCGGCCGTCTCTAAAGAAGTTCAGGCAGGTCTATTGTAGCCTACCTGACGCAAAACAATTAGCCACAGCTTCAACCCCCCCCCCCCCCTAAACACACACAAATAAATAAATTTATAAATAAACGGCAAGACAAAGGGTCTCCAGTTGACAGCATATCTGCTTTGTAGACTCGCGTCATGCACTTGGTGGGCCCGACAGACGGCAGACCCAGCACGGCTCACTCGCACCGTGGACCATCCGTACGCTCCGAGCGCAGTGTGACCGCTCGCTGTGATGTCACCACCTCACCAGCCGCGGCTGGCACGTTTCGGCGAGACAAGCCCGCCTGACAGACGCAGGCTAATTTCGACAGACTAGGAGCAAACTAAAAACGCTCCGCTGCGAGCCCATCCAACCCAGCCTAAGCGGTGTCGTGGCACCGCTGTGTGTCCGATCAGTGTGCTGACTGCACGGCGTGTGCGCCTGGCAGGCGCAGGCGGACGGCCGGCTGCAGGCGTTGCTGAACGCCGGCGCCGGCGACGCCCAGTACGACTACGACCTGGTGGTGATCGGCGGCGGCTCGGGCGGACTGGCCTGCAGCAAGGAGGCGGCCCGGCTGGGCGCGCGCGTCGCCCTCTGCGACTTCGTCAAGCCCTCACCGCAGGTGGGCGCGCTGTCCTCCGGCCGCCGGGACGGCCCGGGGGGTCAGCTTGACCGCGGCAGCGGGTGCGGCTGTACTTGAGCCTTGTGAGAGACTGTCTCTGGCTTCTACATGTGACGCTGCTTAGTGCAGTTGCCAGCGTTGCCTACAGAGGAAAATATTTTAGCCGCGGTGTTGTTCTGGCGCCCCCTTCTTCCCCATGTTCCTCATCCTCCCTCCCCCGTGCCCGTCATAGGGGACCACTTGGGGGCTAGGTGGCACGTGTGTCAACGTCGGCTGCATCCCCAAGAAGCTGATGCACCAGGCCAGCCTGCTAGGCGAGGCGATGGGCGACGCCGAGAAGTTCGGATGGTCGGTCGATGCCCGTGAGTTGTGCGCGCTTGACATCGCCTGGCAGCAGCGCAAAACAGACGGCCGTGTCAATAAGCAGCGTTGTTTAGGTGGTGCCAACTCAGGAGCGAGCAGTCCTTTACACCCGGGGCTCTTCGTGTAAACAGCTTTTGAAACGAAATTCAATGCCCTCTCCATTCCGCCCATTCGTTTCCAAGATTATTCCTTCGTTGCTTGTTAACTTCATAAGCTATTGAATCAACGAAAGATTCGCATGTTTATACAACACTTGTTGCGTTTCTCGCAGTGGAGCAGCTTCACAGCATGCGCCTTCCCCTAGCCTCGGATATCCGCATAATTAAATGATCTCGATTGGTCAAGACGAAGCAGCAGCCACTGACAAAACCACCATCCGTGATGCCGTTTCCAGACCAGCACAATTGGGAGAAGATGGTGGAGGCCATTCACGCGCACATCGCGTCACTCAACTGGGGGCTACAAGGTGCAGCTGCGCGAGCGGCGTGTCACGTACCTGAACGCATACGCCGAGTTCGTGGACGCCCACACGCTTCGGGTAGGCCTGCTGCAGTCGCAGTATGCACTAAGTGTGCGAGTCGTGGGTTTACGGCGCACTCAGCTACTGAGGCCATTTGACGTTGCCTGCCTCTTGCCCTGGCGGGAGAGCGGGAACCGCGGGAATTGAAACACATGTGATGATAAAATGTTTGTAGTGATTGGTGGCAAACGCGAAGGGGCTGATTGTCAGAATTATTTTGCCCGCAGAAATTTTGCTGATCTCGACTACGCGAGCTTAGTTTTGAATGAAAACACTTGAATATATATATATATATATATATATATATATATATATATATATATATATATATATATCGAATTCTGTAGAGACGCTCACCTGTCCAGCCATACAACTAAAACGCCTTTATGCCTTTTCTCTCACCTCCGGCAACGTTCGATTAAGATAAAATATGTGCCCAAGTAACAGCCAGCATTCCAAAGCACCCTTTCGTAATGAGTTTTTAAATCTTCCGAATGTGTCGTCTCGTGTCTCTTGATAATAAGTAATGTTATGTGGGATAGTTATGATATTAAAACAATCGTTAGATACACTTATGATAGTTGTTAGATAGATATTTCCTATCATTCGCGTGGCAATGGATATTTCCCAGCTCAAGCAAGCTGCTCTGAAATCCACTTGAAGCAAAATGAAGTTCCTCTCAATATTTTCGAAGCATCTTGCAATCATTCAAAGATAACACGCGCTTGGCGATGTGGAGGCGTTTCGGTTCACAATTTAGACTATGATTTTCGTAACTTCAGCCCAAGGCACTACGACATTTACGCAACGTCTTGTGATGGCTAAAAAATAACATTCGCTTGACACTTGCGGAAGTGTCTCATTTCACAAGTTAGACCATGGTTTTCGTACCTTCAACTTAAGGCACTCCTACAAGACACTCATACAGTCCTGGAACATTTTGTAATGATTCCAAAAATAATATGCGCCAGAGCTTTGTGAAGGTGTCTCACTTCATCACTTGAAGTTATTCTTCACTTAAGCTCAATGTTCTTGTACATGCCGGTGTCCTGGCTGAGGTATGATGTCAAACGTTGGCTATGACGACGACCACGTTCATCACTCACTTAAGGAACCCGTTCGTGACAGGAACTCGCATCGGGACGGAGCCTCCGTCCACGCACGCACTAAGGTGAATTCCGTCAGGGTCTCACAAGACTTGCATTCACCAAATCCCGCGCATGCGCTGCGTACACGGTCAAACGGTGACGTGAGCGCCCCTCCCCCCCCCCCCTCCCCTTCCTCTTCCGCCGCCGCAGACGGTCGACAAGAAGTCTCGCGAGCGTCTGATCACGGCGAAGCACGTGGTGCTGGCGACGGGCGGCCGGCCGCGGCTGCCGGACATCCCGGGCGCGGCCGAGCTCGGCATCACCAGCGACGACCTCTTCTCACTGCCCAGCTCGCCCGGCCGCACGCTGGTCGTCGGCGCCAGCTACATCGCGCTCGAGTGCGCCGGGTTCCTGCGCGGCCTCGGCCTCGACGTCACCGTCATGGTGCGCTCCATTCTGCTGCGCGGCTTCGACCAGCAGATGGCCGAGCTGGTGGGCGAGCACCTGGTGCGGCGGGGCGTGCGCCTGCTGCGCCCGTGCGTGCCGACGCAGCTGGAGCGGCCCGACCCGGACGGACAGATCCAGGTGAGCGCGCCCACCGGCCGGCCGCCCTCTCCTTACCCGGAGCGAGCTTTGAGAATGCCGAGGACGGTCGATGTATTGTGAGCCAGGCCGGACGGATTTCACTTGAGCAGCGAGACAGCTATCAACAAGGGTGTAGTTTCGCAAATGATTGGGGACGAGGGAGGAGGCTGAACATAAAACAACGGAGAACCGCATTCACAAACTACACTAATAAGCGAGTTTCTCCTCGGACTTGCCCCCCGTTTTTCTCAAAGTTGGGGGAGGGTCTGAAGCTCAACTTGGAGATGCGTCACCCACGCCCAAAATGAATAGGACACTACTTCTCTCGTTCTCAACATGAGGGGCCCGGCCCGACCTGACCGTCATGCAGTGCAGACACTTACGATTCTGCGTTCACGGATGGTACCTTCATGTAGTCTTTACCACTAAAAGATACTATTCGTGGAAAGCTATGATGTATAATTTGGAAGGAAGGTCTCCGCATATAGCACGTTAGAGCAGACATGGTTGATGGCATGATTTGTCTGCAACATCCGCCCCGCACCGTACAATCCGGTTGAAAAATGCAGTCCGGCTCCCGCTGGCGTCAGGTGGCGGCTCAGACCGCCGATGGCGAGACGCTGCACGAGGAGTACGACACGGTGCTGTTCGCCATCGGACGCACCGCCTGCACGGCCAACATCGGCCTCGACAAGCTGGGCGTCCAGTTGGCGGCCAAGTGAGAGGCGCGCGCCGCCAGACGGGCCGCCAACGCGGCCGGCGCGGCGGTTCGTGCAGGGACGGGGTCGCCCGCTGCGCTCGGCGGGGCGTCGACTGGCGCGCCGGTGGATCGCGGGCTCATACGAACCAGCAAACCGTGCGGCGTCTCGGGTGGCTGTTGGGTTTCAGATGTTTTACTCCCCCCCCCCCCCCCCCCGCGGACGTTGGGAAATGATCGCCGCTGCGGTCTGGGGAGTGCACAGCGCTGTGTCGCCGTCCAGCATGTAACGGCGTCCAGCGCGCGGCGATCATTCGCCGAGCGCTGCGAGTGGGGAGGCGTGTGCACGCTGGCACGCGGCGGCTCGAGCGTGCCGTGCCGTACCCCGGCAGGGACGGCAAGGTGCTGTGCGACGAGGCGGAGCAGTCGAGCGTGCCGCATGTGTACGCCGTCGGCGACATGCTGAGTGGCCGGCCGGAGCTGACGCCGGTGGCCATACAGGCCGGCCGTCTGCTGGCCAGGGTGAGCACGCCGCCAGGCGCGGCCGTGGACAGCCGATACGGTGTGGTGCGTACAGGGTCGGTGTTAAATGACGAGTCGAGCCAGGCCGGATCGTTGATGTTCGTGATCACATTGGATGTACTCCTACCTGACTTAATGTAATGCAACCTAACCCATTAAAGTCATATAAGCTAAGGCCACGAGGTCAGATATGTTGTACTGATTTTAAAAAAACTCAGAGCATGTGATTTTATCATGGCCGAAATAGACTTCAGCTCTATAATGTCTGATGTTCTGCTTAGTTTTGTGCGGATCGTAAGCCGCCAAAGGACACTTTGCTGAGGGACTTGTCAAAGCGTCTACGGCCTCTGTTACTGGTGCTCTATTTGTCTCGAGTTCTGGCCACTAGCTTCCAGAAATGTCTCCAAAATATGAGGAACGATAAAGGCAGTATGCAGTTGGTGCCATGCAATGTCCAACAGCGGCCTACCCCCGCCCTTTATTGGCAAAGTCGGCTAGCTCGCCGGGGTCGGCGACGTCTAATTGGCAAGCCCTACCTCCGAACTCGCAGCCAATGGTGTAGCCGCCGCCGTTAGTGCGGTGGCGCGGGGCCTCCGGCAGCGGTGACCGTCGTTGCCCCCAGTCTAGCTTTTCCGTCCAATGATCCGCGTGCGCCGGCATTGGCACCAGGGGAATGCGTGTTTGTGAGCATGGATGAATGCTTTCTTGCACCATTGGACTGTGGCATTGCAAGCGTAGGAGCGCACCTCGCTAGCTACTGTCCATGCCTCCCTTCCTTTGCGGGCCCCTGTTTGAACCAGCCAGGCCGTCGCCTCACCGCGCCGTCACGACTGGTCGGACACTGAGCCCCCACCCCCTCAGCGGCTGGTGACCGGCGCCACCGCGCTCACCGACTACACCAACGTACCGACCACGGTGTTCACGCCGGTCGAGTACGGCTGCGTGGGTCTCTCGGAGGAGGCGGCGGTCGAGCGCTACGGCGAGCACGACGTCGAGGTGTACCACCAGTACTTCACGCCGCTCGAGCACACGGTGCCGCAGCGTGACGAGAACGCCTCCTACGGCAAGCTGGTGTGCGTCAAGAGCCAGCAGGTGAGTCACGGACGGCGCCGGGCGGGGCAGAGGTAGGCGCGGGCCCGGACGACGGGCGGAGTGGAGGGCCGTCTGCTGCACACGCGATCAGCCTTTAAAGTCTGGACCGTGATGACTGTAGTCCTTCATATGCTCAGATTTAGCTCGTACGACAGCACAACATCGATGCGAAACCCGTGTATGTTTGGTGGCGTTTGGGGTCGGAATGGATCGATGCTCCTCATCGATCACACCATACTATACGGGTGTAATGTCGGGCTAGGCGTGGTAAGAGCGTAATCCAGAGCGGCTGACGTGCGGCCAGCAGCTGCACGGGGCGTGTGAGAACGTAGAGATATCTGCCTGCCGCGACGCCGCCGTTCCTCCGCGGGTCGGCCGAGCCGTCTGGCGGCCGACCGGCCGGCCCAGAACTGAGCCCTGCCACCGGCCAGCAGGAGCGCGTGGTGGGCTTCCACCTGGTGGCGCCGCACGCCGGCGAGGTCACGCAGGGCTACGCCGTGGCCATGCGGCTGGGCGCCACCAAGGCTGATCTGGACGGCGCCGTGGGCATCCACCCGACCGTGGCGGAGGTGGGTCCCCCGGTCCGGAGTCGGCCGACTGGCCGGCGCTGCGGCGCGACGGCCGGACAGGGTTCAGTTCACGGTCCGGTCAGCTGATGGATGTGGTCCGACCGTGCTAATTTTGTCGCGGATTTTATTGAGGTGTTTCTGTGGGATTCGTGATGTCGTTTTTATCATCGTGATGAGCCTCGTCGGTCTTTTTACTCTCTACTACTGTCAAGGACTGACGACAAATGGGTACGGCCGTAAATACGACATTTTGGCCCCCGGGGCCATTGCGCCACCAATTCACCGACAGCCTGATCCCTGTCCGCAGCAATTCACGTTCATGTTCATCACCAAGTCGTCGGGCGCCAGCAGCAAGTCGACGGGCTGCTGAGGCTAGTGTCGCCGGCGCCGCGCGGTCCCGGCCGGGCCGGGGCCGCGCCGCCGGCCGCCGCCCCTGCACGGCTGACGGCCTCCGCGCGCCCCCCGGCGCCGCATGACGGCACGGTCCCAACCCTCGGCCGAGGAGGGCTGCGCCCGAGCTGCGGAGCGCCGTCACCGTACACCAGCGAGAGCTGCCGCTGCCCTCGTGTCTCGTCGCCCCGAAACAAACGATAGGTCTTGACCACGTCTGCCGCCAAGTTACTGCTGCTCTAATCCGTCTGTCGCTGTCATATCGCGGGGTTACTGATCTGTTGGATCTGTCAAGTCGTTATGGCAGTGTTGTTATGCGTGGACGGCAAAGTTGTTGCCGTTGTCAACACAGTAGTCTTTCATTGGCGGCAACAAATTTTCCGTAGCTTTGTGAAACGCAATGTGAAATCACTTACAATGCAAAGGTTGCAAATACTTTGTTCGCGATGCATCGCTCATGCGAATGTCGTTATGTTTTTTAGCGACGTTGGTATTTTATTCCGAATATTTGGCTCTTGACAAAATGCGAAATCCCTGACAATGGAAGCGTGAAATACAAGTTTTTATCAGCCGTGTCCAATAGATGTTTCCCGAACTAAGTTCGCAACATTAATGTATCCTGGACTTTGTCATGCGGTTATCGTAGGATATTGAACTCGGTCTCAAATCTCAGTCTAAACGGATGCCAACGCCCGGTACCAAAACCCTTCCAACCCATGAAACCAGTGATACCCATGGACACTACAATCGCAATGCAGCGCCCAAACAAATGGGCAAGGTTATTATTAATCCGTGATTGCCCCCATGACCTAACAGCCGTGATGCCTGTGGGAATATTTCCGATATGCTGGCTGTCCTGCAGCTACGGATCTCCCTTTGTTAAATCGGTTAGGGGACTAAGCTGACAAGGTCGACGTAACCTAGCCCCAAAACTCTGTTCCCCCTCGGATTCCCCTCATACGGACGAGAGCCTTTGCAACATTTGCAGTTACACTACCATCGCGTACCTTTATATACAAACAAAACTGGTGCTTTCTCGTTTGCTAAAACCGGTTCCTATTGCCACACCAATTGGTGAGGCGAGGTACCTATTGGTGCAGACTCACTGATGGCTTCTGCTGGCGCTGATCGTGTTCTCCATTCAACTGGCAGTGACGATTGTGCGATAAATGCAATTGTCGCCGTTGAGGGGGACGTGGGCCAACTTTTCAGGGTCAATCGGTACTTTCAAAAGTTGCCGCATATGGCCGTCAATTGTTCTTTATCCCAACCCGGGTATCATGTGAAAGCTTGCCAAACATTTGCAAACTGTCCAAACAAATGATTGAGTTGGCATGACAGTAACATTAGCCACATTCAGGATGCTGTTTGGTGCCAACTGAACATGCTACTTACGGTGATGCGTCTAGGCATTTAGTGCACGGGTGTCGATTTGTATTCTTTTGGGTGGGCCACTGCCCCCCAATGTTCAATCGGCCCCTCAATGGCGAGTTTGCCCCCCCCCCCATGTTCAACCCCACAAAAAGCCGAGTTTGCCTCCCCCAACCTTCTGGGGCCCAAGTTCATGTAGGACATAACGAATAACAGCTCGAAATTATATAAGATTTGAAGAAGGCTTCTACTTGCTGCTTCACAGCTAGAAGAACCAAGGAAAATGAAGACTGCGATACCACTTCCAGTTAAGTGCGCCTGACTACGTCAGTCGCACTTTTAAAACTGCGCGGTTGTTCCGCGTTTACTTGAGTTCTCTTGTTGTTTTTTTGCCCGTACTTTTCGTGTTTTTAATCACGCGATTTAAAGCTATGGCCAAAAGTAGTCTAGTTTTGTGCTATTGTAGACATATTTTGTCATTATTCAGCGATTTTAAGTTACACAAACCGCGGCAAGCTGTGTTGCTTGGCTACGACGTTTTATCGGAAAATGAAAACAAAGCAAGCTACAAGCCGTCTACATTCGGAGGAACCGTTGCAATGTGTCAACCTCCACTTCAACATGCATATCCAATCAAACAGTTGCAAAACCTGACGATCAACCCCAGCCGACGACATCGATAGCGGTAATCGTCCGACCATGACCACCAACACTAGCCGTGTCGAACATGCCTAACGGGAGTGATGCACCTGCACCCCACCTTGCGGCAGTCGGATGGGATTTTCATGGCAGACATTGTCAGTCACGCAAATCAACACAACTGTGCTCCTGAAGCCGTTTACGTCCAACAACGTTTGAAACCACATAACATCGACTCTACACCCATTAACGAAATCTGGCTTCGACGATCGACGTCAACAAAATCATGATGATGCCCGACGGCAATGTCTTTCGCCGAGACAAAGCAAGCAAACGGATGAGACGAGGTCTGTCTATTCTGTTTGTGGGGAGGGGACTACAGATCCATAACATCACTGGGGGGAAATTGGAGCAAATTCAAGAGGTTATCAATTTTTTAGTATATTTGACGTCTGTTTTTCCCGTTCAACCTAACCAGTCATGTTTTACGAAACTCACTACCGTGGTAATTTTAACCATCGTGACACACGAAAATTCGTCTCCACATTATACTCCGGTATCAGGTCTGGAACATAGGGCTCATTTACCAAGCAGAGAAAGGGCTGCGATCCGCGCTTTACATTAGTCGAGCTCCCTAAGTCAATAAGTGGCTCCTGTGTCGGTCAAGGGGACCACAGTGCCTAATATGGGTCCAGTATTGACAATGAGACCAGCGTCGACTTGGGACGGCGTTCGAGGAGCCCACAGAGGATCCGAAGGGTCCCCAGGACCGATGATCAAGTGCCCGATTGGGGGGGGGGGGGCATAAATGCAGGGCCGGACCATCAAATGTCAGTTAAGGGGCCCCTTGCACCGATTAGGGACACCCTTGGACAGTGCGGGCCTCTATTTCGGTCAAAGATCAACGGTCGGCTCTGTGCCGATCTAAGCCATGGGGGGTCATTTCCTAAGCAGGGACAAGGTGGGAACCCGCTATTAATATTTGAGCTTATCCTATGAAGAGATCAACAGCGACAGCAGCACGAATATACAGATTTCACGTTTACTTGTGTAGTTCTACCATCCAGTTCTTGCAACGGATCGAGGGTCCTATAATGCTAATCCGTTTATATCATAAATCGAATAATTGCAGAGATGGCAAATACTTTCGGAACACCTTCCAAGCGTTCCAATTGACATCCTTACGCGTTCAAAGGTACTTGCTTCGTAAACGTTGCCGTTTTCGTCCGTCCGTGGCCACCGCCTAGTGTTAGACACGGAACCAACGCGGCACGGCCTCTGGAGACGGGAACGCTTGGCGTCGGGGTTTTTGTTGTACGATTTGCGGGCGCACGTGACTAAAACTGGGCTATGCTATTCTTCCCTTACTTCATTCTGAGCAAGGTTCAGCATTCTGAGACCAAAGCAGCTTGATGTGAATGCAAATTCATTGCCTTATTTTGATCTAAGATCCACGTGCACGATGCCCTGTACAACCCAGAAAAAAAATCCGGTTCAGCCCCTGAGTGCTATTGGCTTAGAAAGAGTCCACCGA
This sequence comes from Pollicipes pollicipes, assembly GCF_011947565.3. Taxonomy (NCBI): domain Eukaryota; kingdom Metazoa; phylum Arthropoda; class Thecostraca; order Pollicipedomorpha; family Pollicipedidae; genus Pollicipes; species Pollicipes pollicipes. The sequence continues at coordinate 25,480,070 of NW_023596297.1, read as the reverse complement.
ATCATTGTAGAATGGATGACACCGGCGTGTTTCCTGTTGTTAATTTAATTAAAAATACAAACAGCATTGTATCTATCGGTGACTTCTGGCTTTTAAGAAGAGCAGGGCTCCCTTCGAAATCAAGTGGGCCGTATCCGATGACTTCTTTTATTTTGGGTGGGGCCTTTTCCCAGGGGTAGGGCTTGGTCAGCCCTGTGTCCCACCCCACAGTTACCAAGGCTGTCTGCGTCCCTGCGTCGGTACGCTCATTGAGCATCGAGTATCCGTACGTAAGTTAAGATAACTGAAAACCCAGCTCAACCAGCAACCCAGCAACCAGCGACAATCAACCCGCATTTAGCATGACATTGAAATGACGGGTGCTTCATTTTCACATGCTAGAAGTGAAACGGGTGAGAGTTGCTTTCCCTTCAGAGGCACAACAGCTTAGAAGAATGTCCCCCAGTTGTATGGCTGCCTTGCATTCCGTTTTCATTGAAGATAACGTGGAAAGAAGATTCTCAACAGGAGAGCATCTGCCTCGGCGTATTTGCGGAAAGGTTGAAAACCATACTTCTAACTTATGCTGGAATGAATATCAACGGTATTTTACATGAATTCGTTAACATTGACACTAAATGCATAAGTTTCAACGGTGAAATTTCGTTGTAGTGAGAACTTGTGTGTAAATGTGCTATGATAGCCACACATATTGTGTACACTGGGATGTCCGTGAATCATGGTTGAATATTCTGACATTTGCAAGTTGAAAATCGGCCGGTAATTTTTGGGTGATATCGAGCTCGCCGTTCTTTGACTCAGCTTTTGACCTTGAAGGTCACATGATGTTGCAAAATAAGAGTCGTCTTTAGCGTTTTCATGCCACAATTGACCTTGTAACCATACTTTAGGGAAATCGGAGCTCGTCGCTGAAAAAAATCGCTGAATAAATCGCTAACTTCACGGGCATTGCACTGGACAATCAATTCTTGTAAACGAATGCCCGAATACAGACATCCTAAGCACATAATAGACAAATAATACACAACCATATTTGTTTCGTATGGAACGAGGGCTGCGACCGCATCCCTTCAGCTTCACACAACAGGCCCATTTATGAGAAGCAGATGCAATATGCGAGGCTTCCATGCGTGATTGCTGTGGCTACGCATACGAGCTTGAAAAAAGCCTGTAAGCATCGCACACACACACACACACACACACAGACACACACACACACACACACACACACACACACACACACACACACACACACACACACACACACACACACACACACAACACACACACACACACACACACACACACACACACACACACACCTATATATATATATATATATATATATATATATATATATATATAAATATAACCAAAACATATTATATATATAACCAAAACATTAGGAAACAAATCCGGAGAGGTTTTGGCTCGTCCCCTTACGACGACTTCCTCGAATCTGCCCCCCTCCCAAACCATGTTCAGAAATCGACACCCACGACTTCGTGTACCAACAATCGAGAGAGGGCTCGGTGCAGTATTGATGGACTCGCTCCACCATGGGTGAAGAGGGGCTAAAGCCCATCGGGAAATACATAAAGTGACGCCCCTGTCCTCAGCATCACGAGCGGCGTCATGCGGTTCGCGGCGCATTGAAGTTTCAGCTCCAGTGACTTCCCCGCTCTGTACCAACCGGCATAAAAACCGGACTTATGTTAAAGCCAATGCACCGCTTCCTTCTTGGCGACAGTGGCTTAAGCGTTGATAAAACTGAAACATCGTGCATGAAGGGAAAGCAAATGACGCCTTGCGCGTCGTGCATGTCCTGCACAACCGCAGAGGGACGTTCACGATTCATTTACAAGCAGCAAATTCCATATCACCTTTTTCACCTCTGCTGTAATCGGAGTGTACATGGCTCAAAGCACGAAACTTGTGATAAACATGGAAATATAGCGTTTTGATTGCATTCTGTGCATTTACATTTCCACAAATTGAGCGCTCAAAGAGATATTCTCGTAATAGTAGTGACGTCTCTTTACATGTCAGTGTTTTAAGACCACCGTTGTTATTTAGATGCATGCGCTGCAATTGTCGACGTCCGCCCTTCGCATTCTGCCTCTGATGCGGGGATTCGATAACGCTATCAGCGGTGTCGCATCGTTATGGGTAGTGGCCGAGAATGTATTGGCTTTGTTTCTAGCCGTTGGCGATACATGTCTAGCTGAATTAGAAGTATCGGTTCATTCTTGCAAGTTATGTGATTGGCACCCACCAAATGCTCTGCGTTTGGGGTGTGAGACTGGACAGCCGCACCGTGATTCCCTATTTGAGCGCTATTTTCTTACGACGTGATTGACTGATGTACCACTCAGGCATAGGTGGCAACGAGAGGAGAGCATTTGCTCAAAAACTTCCCAAGTGAGTTTTGCATATCCACTCATGGCTGTTTTTCAATTCTACCCCCCCCCCCTTCGGTAGTGGGGCAGCTGTCAGGATTGAAATTGTTCACTGTTGGTTGATTTCATTGTATATAAAGTTGTGTGTTGCATCAGGAAGAAAAAGAACATATATCAATGTTGCGATTGCTGGCTTAACAAAAGTTGAATTCACGGCAAGAATGTCATAACATGTTTTGCAAGTTAACAATAATGTGTATTGTTTGATGGCACTAATACACATTTTCCTTTCACTGCATGCTGCTCATGAATTTTTCACTGCTGCCATGCCATACTTGTATTTTTGTTAATTTGGAAAGTTATGTAATAATTATATCACTGAGTAAAACCTACAAACTAGCCTGAAACATGCAGATTGTGGCAAACGTGTCCACCGTAGGAGCAACTTTCCAACTGCCACCCATGAATGGGTGACCAGGAGTGCCTATCCCACTATCCCAGCAAAATCACAGCAGCAATATCAATGCATGTACATAATAATTTCTGTGCTCACAGTTAAGTGCATGAACACCCCTGGTAGCAGTGCATATAGATTCACCACATGACCTACGTGGTCAGTGCGCCCCAAAGCCCAAATCACCATCATCATCCCAAAAAGACTCATTGTTAAACTTGGTGCATGCATGCACCAGTTCCAGTGCACTTACATCACATGAATGTCATCTGCAGTGTATGGACTTTTGTATACTGATTCAGTGTTAAAATTTTGACATGTTGTAAGGAATGACATTGAGGTCATCAGCCAGTCATCATGTGCTGCAAAGAAGTTATACTTTGATAAATTATTCAATGTCCTGGTTCCGCTCCACCTCTTTTGCAGCTCCTGGTGTTTGGGAAGGCCATGGTTAATGGGCTGTCCAGGTTTCATCCAAAATCATCATTGTATGCTTAGATTTTGATACCATAAGAGTAGGGTTACCTGCTCTTACCTGTAAGATGCCTGAAATCATGTGAGCAAAAGTGAAGGTTCAGCCATCTAATGAAAATGATCTGTGTATTTTTTTTAGAAAACCACTGTCCTTTATCCTACTTAAGTTTTATCACATGTGCCATGAGTGCTAGATGCAGGTGTTCCATTACAGCATCTCATATATCCTTAATACAGCTGTTCTCTGTAAGATACTGATATATGCTGTGACAAATAGTCATGGCTATACTACACCATAATAATTGTTAAATTGTTTCAGTTTTGTTGTGTATGCTGCTTACCATTGCACTCTTAGCTTATCTTTCCATAAATATGTTTTGATCATTTTGGACAAAATGTCAAGAAACTATTAGAACCCACTGCTAATTGTGGACAGTTTTTTCTTTGGAGATCCTACACCATGCTTCTAAAATGCTAAAACTCTTAGACACTCAAAACCACCTTTGACGTCCATTGGAAACATGCTGTTGTCCGTTATCAAATGTCCACACAGCCATGATGACCTTGGTGTATCATCTAAAACTTGCTGGTGTGAATAAAAATTGTATTTGTTATGCACATTTATTGCAACCATTTGCAACTTTGTGTAGGATTGCTGCCAATTTTTACTGTGGTGAGCTGATTCATGGCAGTCTCATCTTTCTGAAAGCAGCAAGACTCAGAAGGATGTGGTGCAATGTGGTGCAAAAGCATGGTTGAATTGGGCTAAGAGTTTTCTTGTTTGTTTTTCCCTTCTCTCAGTGTAACCTGGTTATGTATGTCAAATAGACAGATAGGATGAGTACTATTGAACCCTACAATCATATGATGCCATGGCAGTCTGATGAGCATGACCTGCTCCTGACATTGCCCCCAAGACCATGCCTGACCTCGTACAAGTGCTTCACCCTGACTGGAGCCCCGCTCGCAGCAAACTCCTGTGGGTTTGTTTCAGACATGACGCCGTGGAGCGGCGGCGCCAGGCGGCCTCTGCCGCCTCCTCCACCGTGTCTTTCAGTACGACCCGCGACGCGCGCACCATCGCCGGCGTGCAGACGTCGCCCAGCTCCTCGGTATGGGCCTCCATCTCAACCCTCCAGAGGGTCCGCTGACGGTGCCCCTCCTCTGTACCGCCCGTTACCGCTCGCTTATTGTCAACCGGGCGTCGTGGGCAGCTGCTCAGCTGGGCGCAGCTATCCACTCATCTACATTTGTCATGGCTGATTGTGGCTGGGAATACAGAAGGCACCATGATGTTTGGATGTGCTGATGACAAAATAAACATGTTTGTTATTCGTGAACTCTGTCATAGACCCAGCCCCAGATATATGACATGAACAATGACTTGTGGACCATCCTCTTGTCACCGCCACTCCGTCTCATATACGTTAGACCGGCGCCCTTTGCCGTGTGTTGCGATGACCTCTACCCCGTGCGCCGATCCCCTATGTTTGTTCGGCTCGATGACGATCACACTCCTCGGCTGTGTCGCAGACATGCTGCAGCGACGTGGTGGAGCCGCTTGACTTCGAAGAATTCCTGGAGGCGCACCAGCTGGAGCTGGCCTCGGACGAGCTGCGCGACCTGCTCGACTCGCCGCCGGACGACATCGACGTGGGCATCATACAGCGCCGATACCGCACCGTCCGGCCGCTGGCGCCCGACAAACACGAGATCGGGTCAGTGTGCTCCCGTCCCCCTGCCACCACCACCGCCGACGCTGCACCGTTTTCCCGCTGCTCCCCCTCCCCCCCCCCCCCCCCCCCACATGAGATGGTGTCATTCCGCGAATCCACCAAGTGTTTGTGTGATCGAAGGGACCCGATACCATTGAATCATCAAAGGAGTAGCTGAGGCCAGCTGATGAAAGCTATAAGTGAGGGTCAAAGTAGTTTGAGTTGTTTCTTTTCTTGTAACATCTTCGGCTTGGTGCTAATTGTGGACAAAGTTCGAGGAGGAGTAGCAGCTGTTCCCTCTCCCTCTTCCCTTTGCTTCTGTAGCCAGTGGTAGCTGCACCCTATGGACGTGCTGCGTGCTGGGTAATGCAAACAACGCTGGTCGTGGTAATGTGCTAATGCTCAAGCCGAATGAGACATTGCCAGTTGCATGACCCTGCCAGACTCAGATTTATGTACATGTATGATATATGGCATACTGATTTGGCCTTCTCATTCCTACCTCAGATCGCTAGACCTGCATGTACAGGAGTGCGTGCGCCACTACTTGTCCGACTGGGTGTACGCCCATCGGCGGTACTCGGAGTTCGGCAGTGCTGGCATCTACCAGCGCTCGCTAGAAGCACAAGTGCAGACATCTGCCGAGCTGTATCAGGAGTACGAGGTTGACGGCGTAGTGGAATTTTCCATCTCTAATGGCGCCAGCAAGGTAACCATTCAAGCGCGTGTAGAACAATGGGGCGCTGCTGAAGCCATTTTTACTGCTCAGTCAGTCACTTTGTACTGTTTCAGTTGTCTGCTGGCCGTGATAAGTTTCAGTTATCGGATGACAGTCCTATGCCGAGGACTGTCGCGAGATAGCTCAAGGAGCGCAGTTTTCGACAGTCCCACGTAGAACACTGTCATGATATAGCTCAGGTGGCGCAGTGTCGACAGTCCTGAGCAGAGATAGCCCAGGTACCGACCTCCTCGGCCGGCTACCGCCCTCCTGAGGGCCGGCCGGCCGCTGACTCCGTCCCCCGGCCGCTCCCAGTCGACGCCGTCCAGCTCGGCCCGCAGCAGCATGCTGATGGCCGACACGCCTCGCGGGAGCTGGGCCTCCCACTTCGACCTGAAGAACTCGACGGCCGATGCGCTGCTGCCGTCGCTGCTGGACCGCGTGCCGACGGACACGCTGGACCGGCTGAACGAGGCGCGCCGTCAGCAGGGCCGCCTGGTGAGACGCCCCGCCCGCCGGCCGGCCACCGCCGCCGCCGCTGGTCGCTGGGGCCGGCCGGGGTCAGGCCAGGGTGATGACAATGACACGGTCGCGGCGCGGATCCAGGCGTCCCCATAGTCCGATTTATCTGTGTGAGAGCATCGGGCCTTGTGGTTCTGTGGCACTAGCCCAGCCTGTGCCAAGGTCAACTGGTGTGAAGACCAGTACATGCCCGATGGGGCGGGGGCGTCACGTCTGGGCACAGGATCGAGTGGGTGGGTGTATTGGAAGCCAACCGGAAAATGCCGTGTCTGACCATGGCTCTGATGTGCTGTGCCACACCCGTGTTTGTGGTCAGGGCCCGCTGTTCGTGCTGTATCACACCCTTACGCACTTCTTCCGTCTGTGGTCAGGGCACACTGTTCTTGCTGTACCACACCCGTACGTACTACTTCCGTCTGTGGTCAGGGATCGCTGTTCTCGCTGCACCACACCCGTACGTACTACTTCCGTCTGTGGTCAGGGATCGCTGTTCTCGCTGTACCACACCCGTACGTACTACCTCCGTCTGCGGTCAGGGATCGCTGTTCTCGCTGTACCACACCTGTACGTACTACTTCTGCCTGTGGTCAGGGATCGCTGTTCTCGCTGTACCACACCCGTACGTACTACCTCCGTCTGTGGTCAGGGATCGCTGTTCTCGCTGTACCACACCTGTACGTACTACTTCTGCCTGTGGTCAGGGATCGCTGTTCTCGCTGCACCACACCCGTACGTACTACCTCCGTCTGTGGTCAGGGATCGCTGTTCTCGCTGTACCACACCTGTACGTACTACTTCTGTCTGTGGTCAGGGATCGCTGTTCTCGCTGTACCACACCCGTACGTACTACTTCCGTCTGTGGTCAGGGATCGCTGTTTTCACTGTACCACACCCGTACGTACTACTTCCGTCTGTAGTCAGGGATCGCTGTTCTCACTGTACCACACCCGTACGTACTACTTCCGTCTGTGGTCAGGGATCGCTGTTTTCGCTGTACCACACGCGTACGTACTACTTCTGTCTGTGGCCAGGGCTCGCTGTTCTCACTGTACCCGCCCGAGACGAGGAGGACGTGATAGAGCGCCGCGCCGCGCCGCCGCTGCCGGCCGAGCACCGTGGCCACCGCATCCTCGTCAAGTGTCTCCAGCTCAAGTAAGACGCGCTCGCGGTGACCTGGGGCGGCGCAGGCTGGCCGGCCCGGGCGCCAGCGCCACCCGCGTGGCGAGCCGAGCCGCTGTCTTGAACCCGTGGGCAGCTTGTGGTGTACGTTTTGGGACGATAGGTGACTGTGTTTGCGCTCTGAAGGCTCAGCTCCTGCCTGGTCTGGGAGCGTGACCGCAGCAACGTCTAACGGCAGTTCAGCATCTCGCCCGCGACGCAGTAGCGTCTTGCGGCTCCGGATCTCTCTGTAACATCTCGCTCTTTTGTGCGGACCCAGTCACGTGTGCAGTGTCGTCTCGCGTGGCGGCGCCAGTCACGGTGCCCGGCGCCGAGGTGCGGAGACGCGTGGCGGTGTGACGTCACCGAGAAGCCCGCAGTGTGAGGTGGCGTCACGCGGCTGTCGTCGGCTGTCGTGACGAGGCTGGCGTCCTGGCAGGCTGGAGGTGACGATCGAGCCCATCTTCGCCTCGATGGCCCTGTACGACGCCGGCCGGAAGAAGAAGATATCGGAGAACTTCTATTTCGACATGAACTCGGAGCAGATGAAGAGCATGATGCGCGACCACGTGCCCTACGTCGACATCAGCACACTCAGCAAGAGCTGCATCTTTGACATCACCTACCCCTCGGCGGACCTATTCCTTGTGATCAAGCTGGAGAAGGTGATGCAGGGCGACATCAACGAGTGCGCCGAGCCGTACATCAATGATAAGGTGGGTCACAATGGAGGTCGCACCGCTGGTCTGTCGCCTAAAGAGTTGACTACAGTACCTACCCTGAACTATTTCCTCATTATGAACCACTGACATGGGCTGGCATTGGGTCCACCGCGGCATGTGCTGCACTCAGTAGAGAGAATGCCGCTGCGACGCCAGTGCGACGGGCCTGACTCAACCCATCAGCGGGACATCGACTTCCCCGACTTCCGGTCGGTCGGCGCTCGTGCCGCGCACTGACTGGACCCCAGCGGACACGAGCGGGCCAGACAGGCCACGTGCCGCTGGAGTGGCGCACGGCTGTCGTGGCCGGAGCCGCTGACGCCGCTAACGCCGCTAATGCCGCGCTCCATCCGCCGCAGAGCCGGGAGAAGGCACACGCCGTGGCGGCCGGCTTCTGCGAGCGGCTCGGCCAGTATCGCATGCCGTTCGCCTGGACGGCCATCTTCCTGACCAACATCGTGGACGGCATCAACAGTCTGGAGCGGGAGGCCGGCGACAGAGACACGTCCAGCAACCCCAACAGTCTCGGTGGGTGCGGACAGGGCGCTCCGGCAGCCTTGGACATCTCTGGTGACTCCCTGAAAAATTCACGCGCGACATTTGCTCTCGAGTCGCAAACGTGCACTCAGCGGGATTTGTGTCCAGCACTGTCCCTTTGTAGTTCGACAGTGTTTTTCAACATCAGCCCTTCTTGAGGTGTCTAATGATCTGACTTGATCTTTTGCGAACGCATCCATAGGGCGACAGAAGTAGTTCACGTTTGCTGAAAATAAGTGCCACCTACATAATCCCATTTAATTTCTAACGTAACCATGTTTGACCATCTAACCATCCAACGCCGTGTTTGACGCTGCAGCCCGCAGTAGCATCTTCTAACCTAATCAAACATACAACCAAAATGCCGCCGACAAATTGCGGCGAACGAGACAAATGGCTAGTACACATCGTTAAATTAGATACATGACGTAATTGCAACGTACGTCGTACGCACGTTGTCTCTGGCGCCGGCAGAGCGCAAGTCCTCCCAGTCGAGTTTCGACCAGTTCCGCAAGCGGCCGGCGGCGGGCGAGGGCGGCGGCGGCAGCGGCGGCCTGGGCCGGCGCGGCTCGTTCGAGCGGCGCAGCTTCAGTGAACGGCGCACGCTCACGCCCGAGCAGTTCGGCCAGAGTCTGCAGACGTTCCGGCCCGTCACGCTCACCGTCGCCAGCTTCTTCAAGCAGGTGAGAGCAGGATGAGCGGGGCGTGCGCCGGCTGCGGGGTGCCGTCGCTGCGCGGTGAGCCCGCCGCGCTTCGCCTCTCGCGCGCGATATGTGGACAAGGTGGTGCGTCTCCCGCCCGCGCACCGGCAGCGTTGAGCGTCGCGCGAGAATGGGCCCGGCCCGTGATCTGGAGCGTGTTCAAGGGCGACTGCGTGCGAGCGTGTCTGTAGAACGCCGAACGGGTCGGAGAGGCGTAACGCCGCGCTTTCGTCGCGCCTGCAGGAGAGCGACCGGCTGAAGGAGGAGGACCTGTTCAAGCACCTGCAGGACCTGAAGCGGCCCAGCAGCGGGCTGAAGAAGCTCAAGTGCATCGGCGGCACGCTCAAGCTGGACATATCGCCGTGTCCGGACGAGGTCAAGAACTGCCTGACGCCGGAGCTGGCCAAAATCAGGCCGTATCCCGGTAAGGCAGGCGCGTCCGGGGGGCCGCAGCGGGTGAGGGCGGGCTATTGACCACCGCCGCGTGACCAAGGCTCGTCCGTCACACACGCCGTTATATTTGGCCGTAGGACGCTGCATGTGAGGCGACCGGCCGGCGCCGCCACTGTCTCACGGCCCGCGCGCTCCGTTGCACGCAGCCGTTCCGCTGGAGGGTGATGATTGTGAGTAGTCGGCGGCGCCCGCCGGCCGCGCTGACCGCTTGGTTTTGTTTCCAGACACCTGTGAGTCGCCTGGCTCACTCGGCCGTCATTTGTAGGGGTATTCGGTTGCGTTTGTGCGTGGGTTTGTGCGTTCTGCCAGCCCGTTTTGCGACGTTGAGCTGGTGCTTGATGCTTCGTCACCTTTGTTAATCAGCTAATTACCATCGCGAGCTATTTGTAGGGACTTCGACATTTTCTTTATTTGTGTGTTTTTTCTAGTGGTGGTCGTCTGGCTTGCTTCTGTCTCTGAGTGGCTTGTCCGCTTTTGTCACCATCCTTGGCACGATCCTGAATCCTGAGGCATCACAACATTGCATGTTGGCTTCCCGTAATTCTGGAGGCCGATAGCTGATAATATTGTACTGCCAATCGTTCGTAGATTTTCCCCGGTTTCATTTCTGGCGTCAGGATGCTAGTGCTTACATTCAGTCTCACTTCGTATCATTCATTTCAATTTCATCATCTCTTCTACAAACCTATCATCTTTTTCGGTTCGCATCGCTGTGTTGCCTGCCGTATGCGGCAGGCGTGCTGGTGTGCGCGGACGCTGCGCGTCCGTCTTCCGCCGAACCGGCGGCGTCGGCGTGACCGTGCGGCGCTGGCGGCGCCCCTCGTGCCCAGTGTACCGTGCCGTGCTGACCGTCGCCCCGCCCGTCCGCCAGACGACAAGTGCCGGCCCTGCAAGGAGCTGCTCGAGTTCCCCTCGCAGGCGGTGTACGAGCCGCACTTCCTCTACCGCAGCGTGCTGTTCGTGTCGCCCAAGAGCGTCAACTTCACCAACTACCCGAACAAGCCAGGTAACGCGGCCCGCGCCGTCGCAGCTGGCTTGAAACACGCACCCCTGGCGGGGTCCCTATTCAACTGCAATTGGAGCTGCTGTTGATTCAGTTGTAGCGTGCGTTCCGATGCACTCATTGGGATTTTCAAACCGTTTGTACCTGCCTGACATGTTCCTATTGCATGCCTTCTACCAGCGTGGTTGCCTGTCAGCAGCTCCGTCAGCGTGAACTATGCGGGTCCACATGCTCTGTCTGTCGTCTGACCTGGCGCAGCTCTGACAAGCTGTCCGTTCCCGCTTCGCCCCGTTCTCTATGGGTTGGTGCTGTTCACCCCAATCCCGGGTGTGCCGCGCCCGCAGGCATATCAGCCCGCAACATCGCCGTGCGCGTGCAGTTCCTGAACGGCGAGGGTGCGGGCGCGCCCATGCCGGTTATCTTCGGCCGCTCCTCCATGCCAGAGTTCGTCAGCGAGGCGCACACGGCCGTCAGCTACCACAACAAGTCAGTGAGGCGCCGTCCGCGTCCAGCACGCGCTCATACGGGCGTGGTGTGATCGATGCGACAGTCAGTGAGGCGCCGCTTGTACCCAGCATGCGCTCACATGGGTGTGGTGTGCTCGGCGCGGCAGTCCAGTGAGGCGCCGCTCTGGGAAGAGCTCTTGCGGAGTCGAACGGTGGATGGGACGTCGGACGCGAGGGGAGATGACGGAACACTGCGCCGTTGTGCACGCTTGCCTTATTCTAACGTGTTGTTGGAGCGCCATCCTGAGGTGGAGTGGCTGATAATTTGGGGCGCGTTGTCGGTAGATTCCAAGACGCTGGGCAGGATCCTCGCGAGGGTACGTTATCGGCTCCTTTGCCGTGCTGCGTGGACGCCAGTTGTCTGGCCATTTTTGTGCCAGGTCTGCGAGTGAGACTGGTGGCCGTCTGGTTGACAAGGTGGTCGCCCTGCCTCCCAGGATGCCGGACTTCTACGACGAGATCAAGCTGAAGCTGCCGGCTAACCTGACGGACGCGCACCACCTGCTGTTCACCTTCTTCCACATCAGCTGCCAGCCGCGCAAGCAGGAGCAGACCAGCGCCGCCACCCCGATCGGATACACGGTAACGTCCGGAGTCTGGCTGCCTGCACTTCGTCTTTCCTTGCCGCGACGTGGAAGCACCCACCGACGATTGCCCAATTTCATAAGAGCATGCCAGTGATGTTCGGCTGCCGTTTGCTTCTGTCATGTGGCGTTGTGTGCACCGAGCTGTGCCAATGGCTGTCCGTGTGGGGAGGTGGCATGTTGGTAGGTGCTGGTCTTTTGTTCCGGGGAGGCGGCCACCTGTGCGTCCCCACGTAACGTTACGTTGTGCCCGGTGCCAGTGCCTCCGGGCGTGGCGCCGTGACCCTGTCCTGTGCCGGTAACCGCTCTGTGACCCAGCGTGTGATGACGTGCGCTGTTGTCTGCCGCCGAGTGGCCGTTGTGTGACCCAGCGTTACGTCCTGTGACGTTGGCCGCCGCTGCCTGCCGCCGAGTGGCCGCTCTGTGACCCAGCGTCACGTCAGCCGTGTGACGCCGTGTGACGCCGTCCTGCTCCAGTGGCTGCCGGTGTTCCGAGACGGCCGCCTGAACACGGGCGACGCGTGCCTGCCGGTGCTGCTGGAGCCGCCGCCGCCCAACTACCCCTACATCACGCCCGACATCAACTTGCCCGGCGTCAAGTGGGTCGACAACCACCGGCCGCTCTTCTCCGTCTCGATCACGGCCGAGACGTCCGTGCACGCCCAGGTGAGTGACGGGCGGGGGCACGGCGGATGTGTCGTCGTGAAGGGATCCGGGCGGGCCCTGCCGCCGTCAGCACAGGTGGTGAGGGGGCAGCGGACGAACTCGCTGGACGTTCGCTGCTTTCGATGCTCCTCGCTAGAACTGAATGGGGCAACACGGATTTTTTGGAGACGTCTCTCGCGCTGTGCTGCCATACGGTGATGCTGGGTGACTCGGTTGGGTGTCTTAGTTGCTACGTTGTTATAGATGGCTTGTTACCGTGTCAGTTAACCCGTCGAGGGGCTCTGATCACGTTTAGTCGCTGTGCTAATACTAGTTTCTTCGTGACTAGGTCTTGCACTACACACATGCGTAAACAAAGCCTAGTTTTTTAAGCTAGCCGTATGCTGTGTGAGCCTGTCATCTGTTCCATTAAAAAATCAGCGGTTTTATTATGCCAGTTAACATAACCAGCTTAGGGCTTGAACGAGTCCTTTCCTGATAAATCGCCTGTTTCTGAAAGGAGAGAAAGTGACATGAGTTGTCAGCCGCGTAAGCCCGTCATTCGTGCTGCGCCTGTTAATATTTGCACTGCGGGATGCATGACTGTGCTGTGGTGTGTTTCAGGACAAGGGCATCGACAGCTTCCTTTCCATGTGTCGGGTGGTGGAGAGTGGCGTGGTGCCGCCCCGCATCGGAGAGAACAACGTCGAGGCGGAGCTGAACCGCAGGTGGGTGCCGGAGAGCCGGCCGGTGGTCCGCGCTCAGGCACGACCGGTCCATTGGTAGACCATGATTACCCAGTATCACCTGCTGAGGAGAGGGAGACAATAGTTTTTCGTTCGTCGCGTACATGTTTTGCGCGTTCTCTAAGGTTTGACGGTTCACACTGTGGCACGTTTGACGTGTGGGGGACAACTGGTCACAGTGCATCTATTGTAACAGTCAGCACAGTCGCGCTCAACTCTTGCCATTCGCTGGACTATTCACAGTCTCACTTACGCGTCACACGCGCCGCGAGCCCCCACGCGCCAGGTCTCTGACGGGTCCAGCTCGCCCGGCGTGCCAGAGTGGCGCGCCGCTCAGCCCGTCAGCAGAGCTGTCCGGGGTTCAGCGCTGACTGGCCGTTAGTCGAGCGCGTGGACGCGGGGTTGACGCGTCCCGTCCCCTCCCGCCGCCCAGCATCCAGCAGCTGAGCGAGAGCGATCCGGAGCGGCTGGTGCGCCTGCTGCCGCTGCTGCTGGACCGGCTGCTGCAGCTGCTGGTGCGGCCGCCGATCGTCGCCGGCCAGGTCATCAACACCGGCCAGCCGTGCTTCCAGGCCATCGGACAGCTGGTGCAGCGGGTCTCGGTGCGTGCCTGCCGGTCTCCGCCGGACGGCCGGTCGCGTCCGGCGCGGCTCGGCGCCCAGAGCCGCCCACCGCAGCCGCGGCGCTGGCCAGGATAATTTTGGATTGTGCCTCTTGCTCTGTGGCTTACAAACTGATGTTGGCTATAAAATATAAGCAGCTTCCACGAGGTGGCGTACGTTTCATTGAATAGAAAGCAGGCCGAGCAGAACAGACACCGATTCTTTTTCGTTTCGCTTTCCAACTGGTCTGTCGCTGTTCTGGTGGCTCTGCAATTCTTTCTAAGCGGGTTCTTCACAACAGTGAACGGCTGCGCGCAACGGCTGCGGCCTGGCTGGTGTGTGGCGCCGGACGTCCGGCTGCGGGCGTCCCGCTAACATCCGCCCTCCCCGCCGGCAGGACCTGCTGGAGTCGCGTAACGATCAGCACGGCCGTAACGCGCTGCTGATGACGTACGTGCGGTACCAGTGCACGCTGCCGCAGGGCGCGGCCGAGCCGGTGCTGGGCGGCCTCTCGCCGCCGCACAGCCCCGCCTACGTCGGCCGGGCCTCCTCGCTGCCGCGCGCCCGCACCTTCAGCAGGTGGGAGACGCTCGCGCGCGGGCCGGGACGCTCCGAGACGGGGGCGGAGACGCAGACTGTCTGCGTCAGCCCTCGCCGCGACCCGGCGGAGGGTACCATTGGGGCCGCCGCCGAGAGCCGGCAGCCCGTCCAGGCATTTGGCGGGATTCTGGACTCTGGGGATTGGAGCAGGGTCTGATAGCCGGTTGGCAGAGTCGGGTTGTGTAGGTGAGGATGGAGGTCTTTATGTCACGGGAAGCTCGTGAATGTTTTATGTAATAACGCACAACTTGCGAGGTTATGCGCGGTGCCAACTGAATAGGCGTCACCCGCCTCATGACTCGCCGGCACCTGGTTTCTGGCTCGCCGTCACCTGCCTCCTGACTCGCTGTCACCTGGCTCCTGACGCGCCGTCAGCTACCTCCTGACTCGCCGTCACCTGCCTCCTGACTCGCCGTCACCTGCCTCCTGACTCGCCGTCACCTGCCTCCTGATGCGCCATCGCGTGCCTTCTGACTCGCCGTCACCTGCCTCCTGACGCGCCGCCACCCGTCTCGGGTACCTCTGTGACCCGTCTCGGGTGCCTCCGTCCGTCAGTGACTCGGTGGGGTCCCACTGTGACCTGACCCGTCTCTCCGTCGTCCGGCCAGGAGCACGAGTAACCCGAACATGGCGGCGCCGCTGGACGCCGACTCGGAGGTTGGGCAGATCCTGAGTCGCGCCCTGGATCGGACTGCCAGCCTTCGCACCGGTCAGTAGCCGCCGCTCAGCTTGGGGCCGACCGACGGAGGAAGGGCGATGAGGGGAAGCTCTGCGTCCTCTCAGGCGGTCCCGTGCTGTGGAGGCTGCACCGGTCCACGCCCGGATGGGGGTGGGGAGGTGGACTGGCGCGCTCTCCCGGCCTTTTGTGCTGTGAAACATCTAAGCAGCTTCTTAGGTTTTGTATGTGACGGGCATGATATTTTTCCAGTATGTTTTGTGGATAGCAAACGGTTAGAATTAGACCTCTTTTGCTTAGCCTTCGTAAAGCGGCCACCGGGAGCAAATCAGGACAACATGCCACTGGTGACCGCGGCCCGCGCTCAGTGACAGTCGCCTGCAGCGGGTCTTATCTAACGGTGACACGATGGCTTGTCGACCAGTCGTTGAGGCTAACCGTGACTGCCCTTGGGCGCATACTCAGTGCTGGAAGAGCTGCACGAAGGTACGGAGCGAAGTCGATGCGGCCCGCCGGCCCTGGCGGGAGGCGCGTCGGTTTGGCTGGTCGCATCGCTGGTGTTGATTGTCGCCGTGTCGCGTTGTCTGTGGCTTATCGCTTTGTGTCTGCGAACGGCTTTTCGCTCGCCCCGGTCCAGTGGTCCTGCATCCGTTTTCTCCGCGTCCGCCTGCCTGCGCGTGTATGGGAACGGCATAGGCGCGTCACATGTGCGCCAGATGCCCGCCCGACCCGCGGCGCCCCACACGTTGACCCGCCCTCGTCACCAGTCCGTGTCCCCGCGCTCGCCCTGCTGTCGCCGTCACGCCGCCTGCCGCTGCCTGAAACCGTCACGCGTACTGTCGAGCGCACGCCCGCGGCTCGGCCCACATCCGCCGCTCCACGCCGCTGCCGCTGCGAAGCCGCTCGCCCTCGGCGCCTGCCGGGATGGCTGGGGGCGGGGTGCTCCCTGAGCGTGATGTGTGGGCTGTGAAGGCGGCCGGTGACGCTCGCGTCCGGCGTAGCGGCCGGCTCGCTCGTTCGCTCGCAGTGTAGCTCGCCGCTCGCTCCGGCCGCTGCGGCCGGTGACGCCGGCGTCCGGCGTAGCGGCCGGCTCGCTCGCTCGCAGTGTGGCTCGCCGCTCGCTCCGACCGCTGCCGCCGATGACACCTCGCCTCCCGCCGCCACAGGCGTGAGTCAGGAGCTGCTGGTGTCCAGCCGCACGGCCACTACCCGCAAGGTGGTGCACGAGGAGTTGGCGCTGCAGTGGGTGGTGTCCAGCGGCCGCTCGCGAGAGCTGGCGATGCTCAACCCCTGGTGAGCAACGGCGCCGAGCGCTCGTGTCAGCACCGGGTCCCCGCGCGGCAATCGATGTTCTAACCACGTGGGAATACGTGCCGGACAACGGCCTGGGTGCGCTGGTGTGAGCAACGTACAGTGGTAGCTGGTGCTTGATAAGGGGCGGACGACGCGGCGCGCCGCGTTCTCTTCTGTATGAAAGGCCGAAGCCGCGGCGTGTTCCCCGCCAGCGTCGCGTGTCGCTCGCATGTGGCGGCTGCGCATCGACCGACCCGTCGCCGCGTGGCTCAGCCGCCGCCGCGTCCGGCAGGTTCTTCTTCGAGCTGATGTTCAAGTCGATGCTGTGTCACCTGGCGTCGAGCGGCCGCATGGAGGCGCCGCGCCGCTACCGCTTCCCCGAGCGCTTCGCCGACGACGTCACCACGCTGGTCACCAGCATCACCAACGACATTGTCAGCCGGCAGACACGCGACAACCGCGAGGTGACGCGGGTGAGTGCGTTCGACCGCCCGGACTGGGGCTCTTTCGACCGGTGCCTGCGGCTGGGAGCGAGCGCTACCGGTGCTTGAGTCGGCCGCCGTGGTTTGGTATGCCGGGCGCGGAGCAGTGGTGGCGTTTGGCGACCGTGCAACCCCAGCTGGGACAGACCGTGTGTGCCCGCAGTCGCCCTACCGTGACGTCGGTGGTTGTGTGCGGCGCCGCGGCGTTTTAGGTTGTGTAGATGTGGATCGTGTGGATCGAAGACCTGGAATCGCTTTTGCTTTTTCATCATAATTGCGTTGTTTATAAGGCACGCAAACGGTGCGATCTAGCAATGTCTGCTTTAGCCGCACAGCTGCTGGATAGACAGAGCTTTGCGAACCGCGCGCGTTCGATTGGACTCGCGAGAGCAGCGATGACCGGTTCAACCGCGGTGCCTGCCCTGTCCGTGGCTGCCTCCAGATAAGGCTCCCGTCCGGTGACCAGTCCTGTGTCCCTGATCCCTGACCTGTCCTGTGGCGGACCTGCCGAAGGAGCGCGCCGCCACCCCGGACCCGCCGACGCCTCCGCGCACGCTGCGCTCCCCCAAGCGGAGCGCCACGCTGCCGCCGCGCCACCCGCGCTGCAGGGCGGCTCAGTGCGCCGAGCGGCCCGGCTCGCCCGGGGCCGCCCCGCTGGCCGCCGCCGACGCCATCCGACCCGGGGTCAGCGCCGCGTCCGCCGTCAGGCCCCACCCCTGCCCCCGCTGCCGCCTCCTGCCGAAGGCCACGGCTGGGGCTCGTCAGAATTGTGTGTGCTGCTCTTGAACAGTCTCGTCCTTACGTGAACTGCACACCCGTATCAACCTAGCTATTAGGGTGTTGGTATGTCCATTTTGCCTTGTAGTGCAACGCTGGTTGCAGTGAAAACATGTGGCCGTGATGAGACTGAATGGAATATTGACATTTTACAATATTAGGTGCTGCTCCCCTGTTTTAGTGCACAGTGCTATGTATACTGTCCCACTTTTGCTGAAAACTTAAAAACTATTGAAAACTCGTCACTGAGGCAGTTCATGGGGATTTTAATGCCTTGCAGTCGTCTCAACTGATGCCCATTCATGTCTGACAAGGTCTGTACAGCATGTATCCGAGTGGTATGTGTCTCTGGCGTGTGGTAAGGTCTATCTAGCACGTACCCGGGCGAAATGTGTCTGTAGTGTTGCACGACAGCAGCTGACTGATCGGTGGCAGCGGTGGCCTGCGTCTGGCACAGATCCTGTGTGTTCGGCGACGCCCTGTGACGTGCCTGGTGGCGTCTGACCGGACGGCGGCCTTCAGGACGTGAGTCGACTGAACGCGGCTCTGGCCTTCTTCATCAACGATCTGCTGTCGGTGATGGACCGCACGTTCCTGCTGGGCCTGGTGCGGCTCTACTGCCGCGAGATGTCGTCCCGCCGCGCGCTCGCCGCCGACCCGGCGCAGCTGACGCACCTCAAGGTGGGCAGCCCCCCCCCCGTCCGTCAACAGCCGGGGCACGTGCAGCTGACACACCTCAAGGTGGGCAGCCCATCCCCCAGTCTTTCACCAGCCGGGGCACGCGCAGCTGACACACCTCAAGGTGGGCAGCCCATCCCCCAGTCTGTCACCAGCCGGGGCACGCGCAGCTGACACACCTCAACGGGGGCAGCCCATCCCCCAGTCTGTCACCAGCCGAGGCACGCGCAGCTGACACACCTCAAGGTGGGCGACCCATCCCCCCGTCCGTCACCAGCCGGGGCACGCGCAGCTGACACACCTCAAGGTGGGCGACCCATCCCCCCGTCCGTCACCAGCCGGGGCACGCGCAGCTGACACACCTCAAGGTGGGCAGCCCATCCCCCCGTCCGTCACCAGCCGGGGCACGCGCGCGCACAGTGCCTCGGCTCGCACGCGCAGCTGACACACCTCAAGGTGGGCGCCCCCCTGGCCTTCACCAACCAGATCACGTGCGCCAGTCTCTCGGCTCGCACACGCAGCTGGTATCTGGTGAGGTGAGAACTTAGTAAGTCGGTCGGAGGACAGCATTGATGTGGTATTGGTGCTCAGGTTGTTACAGTTTGCTTGGCAGTTGAGCCTGCTGAAGAAAGTAATGCCAGCGTTGATTGCATCTCTCAGTCTCAGGCAAATACAAATGTAAATGTTTCGCGTCTCTGGAGCTCGTGTGCATGGCGTCACTGCGTACGTGAGGCCGCCTCTTGACGCCGCGCCTCCGCCGCAGCTGGACTTCCTGCGGATCGTGTGCTCGCACGAGCACTACTTCTCGCTGAACCTTCCGCTGGCCACCCCGCTGAGCAGCGCTCAGCCGGCCGCCTCGCCGACGCCGTCGGTGGGCTCGGCCAGCTCGCAGTCGTCCTACCTGTCGTCCACGCTGGTGGCCAACGAGCGGCCGCGCTTCGCCGAGCTGAGCGCCGAGTTCCGGCAGCAGCACTTCCTGGCCGGCCTGGTGCTCAGCGAGCTGGACCTGGTGCTGCGCGGCAGGTCAGTCGGCGTGTCAGACGGGCCAGTCCCGTGCTCAGCGAGCGGGACCTGCTGATGCGCGGCAGGTCAGTCGGAGTGTCAGGCAGGTCGGCCTGGTGCTGCGCGGCAGGTGAGTCAGCGTGTCAGACAGGCCAGTCTCGTGCTCAGCGAGCTGGACCTGGTGCTGCGTGGCAGGTCAGTCGGCATGTCAGACAGGTGGGTCGACAGGTGTCGCAGTTCAGACAGATTAGCCTGGTATTCAGCGAGCTGGACCTGGTGCTGCGCGGCAGGCCTGTCGGCGTGTCAGACAGGTCAGTCCGCAGGCGTCGCAGGTCGGACAGATCTGACTGGTCCTCAGTAAGACGGGTCAGTCTGCAGACGGCGGGTGGAGCAACGACGCGCCCGGGTGCTCGGGCTGTGGGGTGTCTAGTCCGGGTTCGATGTGTTTGTTGGTTACAGAGTAACGGCACGCGAAGTCGCCGCTGGGGGCTCGCTCGTCGTCCTGACTTGAACGCGGTGTTTGCTCTTTCATCCGCCGGGCAGAGACCGCCGCCACGTGCTGCAGTCCCTTGCTTCGTGGTCGTCCCAGCGAGCGTCGCCCTGTCCGTGACTGGTATCGTCGTCGTTCCAGCAACTCGGGCACGCACAGCAAGTCGGTGAGCGTGGTGCGCAACCTGCTGGCCTGGCACGACGCCGACCCGCGCTTCCAGGATCCGACGGCCAAGGCGCGCGTGGCGCTGCTCTACCTGCCACTGCTGCCCGTCGTGCTGGACAACCTGGAGCACGTGCACGACTGGAGCGCGCAAGGTGAGTGGGGCGCCGGCGGCCGGCCGCCCGGCTCTCGTTCGCCCCGGCCGTGCCCGAGTCCGGCCGGCCGGGCTGCGCAGAGAGCGACAGAAACGACGAGAGGCGCATGCGGGGAGGCGCGCTCGCCAGTGCAGAGCGCCGCCCTTGGGCATCGTCTCACACGCTGCCCTGGCCGCCGAGCTGACGCGTTGTCTCGGGAACTGTGCGTGATTGCGTGCGCTCCTCGAGCCTGGAACTCCTCGTCGAACTCCTCGCGCCTGGTCGTGCTGACGACATGACAAACTGCAGATACTGTTCGGGACATTGATGAAGAGCACAACATGCATTTGCGAAGGACGTGAGAGCTGTCAGGTTCCTATTTGGACACATTATTGAATGCCAGCGCAGTCAGCTTGCTCTTGAACCAGATCCGCACTAGAGTACATCCTCGGCAGAGCGTGTTCGTGAGCGGGCTTGTCGCACACTACTCCCGTCCGCGCGGTGATCTGCCGGGCCGCGCGGCCGCCGGGCCGACCGGCGAGCTCTGACCTCTAACGGGGCCGGCACAGGTCGCGGCGGCTACCTGTCCCGGGAGGGCGGCACCTTGGGCGCCCAGCTGCTGAACGGGGGCCGGGACGCGGCCGGTGACGACGCCGCTCGCGATGCCCAGGTGAGCGCCGACGCGCCGCCGTCTGCACCCCGTGTGCTGGACAGTGGCCTCGGGCGGGCTGGCGGCCCCTGCTGTGTGGTGTTTGGGAAGGTCGGGCTACACAGGACAGTGGTGCGGCGAGCAGGGCGTGGGTGGTCAGGGCTGTGGTAACGCGTCGCTGACCAGCTGTTATTGTGGCTAAGCGCGTGGACCGTTGTGAGGCTCTGCTCAGGGGTGATGCTCGTTTCATGCAGCTGGATATGTCGAGTACCATCACTCCGGACATGTCCTACTTCGTAAGTTCTCCCCGGTTTACGGTTGGAGCATCTGTTGTTTCGGGTCATTCTTCACAATTTTATCGTCATGAATTTGGTTTAGCTGCACTTTTTAAAATTCTGACACAATCTGGCTGTGATGTCTGCACGTTATATTGTCACCCAATGCCCGCTTTTGTTAGTTGCACCACACTGTAGTTCGTACACGTGTACATATAGCTGTTACAGATAGCAGAAGCAGGCATGTGTGATAGCTTGCTTTTGTCACTCATTGCCTAGACAAGAGACATTGCATGTATCACAGTTGGTTGCGATCAGGCGATATTAGGGGATGTACTCTTTGAGGCAGGATGTTGCGGTTTAGTCAACAGTTGTTGAGTAAGTCTCGGTACAGGCAGCGAATTGCATTGTGCGGCCGCGTATTTCATCGCGGATATGCAGACCTGTTGACTTGTGCGTCGGGGTGTCGCACATTTTGTGCTCCTCCAAGTGGTCTGTCTTACGCCCAGTACTCCCCTGAGCGGCCTGACGCGCGGTGCTCCTCGGAGCGACCTGTCTGACGTCCGGTGCTCCCCAGAGCAGCCTGTATGACATGTGCTCCCCAGAGGAGCCTGTCCGACATCCGGTGCTTCTCAGAGCGGCCTGTCTGGCGTCCGGTGCTCCCCAGAGCGGCCTGTCTGACGTCCGGTGCTCCCCAGATCGGCCTGTTTGACGTCCGCTGCTCCCCAGAGCGGCCTGTCGGGTATTCGGCCGGAGACGAGCCGCGACCTGCTGACCTGCGTACTGTGGGTGCTGAAAAACACGCGCGCGGACGTGCTGCGTGCCACCTGGGCCGAGTATCGACCGTCGCGCATCCAGCTGCTGCTGCGGCTGCTGCACACGGCCGTGTCTTGCTTCGAGTACAAGGTGGGCAGCCCGTCGGCCATGAGGTGGGCGGCGCGCGGCTCGGCGGAGTGGACACTTCCGGCCAGCCACCGCGGCGGCCTGTGTTTTCCGGACCCTCTTCCTGGAACTGGGCGGAAGTGATCCTGCAGCGGCCTGCACGAACGCGGCAAGGCCACTGCTCTTGCGCGGGAGGCGGCAGGGCCATCGGCGCCGGAAAGCTTCGCGATTGGGTGTTATGTCCTGTCGTAATGTTCATGAAACCGGAGGCGCTTCTGTCGTTGGTGCTTGCTGAGGAAATTGAATGATCATTCAGATGTTTCTGGACGTGCCGCTGACTACGTGTAATTCAGCCTTGGATGAAGGTTTTGACCGAGTGGCACGGGCACTAGCACTTTTGCGTGGTGGCCCTGCATTGCTTTTTGTCGGCTGTCGCTGAGTACTGATGCGCTGAGTTGACCTGACCCGTTCGGCCGCCGTCCGTAGCTAGGCGCCGGACTGACGCGCCGTCCCCGCCGTCAGGGCCGGCGCCAGTCACCTCTGGCGAGCCAGCCGAGCCTGCGCGGCTCCACGCGCGCCGTCGAGGCCAAGTCGCGGCTGGAGGACATGATCCTGGGCCAGGGCTCGGCGCGGAGCGAGCTGATGCGGCGGCGCTCGCAGCTGCAGGCGTCGCCGGCGCCGGCCGCGCCCACGCCGCCGCCGCCGGCCGCCGCCGCCACGCCCGACCGGCTGCGCTGGCGCAAGGAGCAGACGGCGCCGCAGTGGCGGCTGGACCCGGAGCGGCCGGGCCGAGCGGACGCCGAGCCCGCCGACCCGGCCGCCGAGCGCAGCCTGGCCGCCGAGGCCAGCATGGTGGTGCTGAGCGCGCTCGAGACGGTCATCCAGGTGCGTCCGCAGCCGCTGGCGGCGGCCGCCGCCGAGGGCAGGGTGGGACGCCGGAAGGATGGCGGCGGCTGAAATCACCGAGGCGTTTGATGGAGTCGAAGCGCCGACATCTCTGACGATGTAGTTGTTGTTTTCGTTACGATTTCAAGTTGCCGTACTGAGGGCTGTTCTGACGCCTGACGGCTGTTCCGACACCTGATGGCTGTATTCTGACGCCTAATGACTGCTCTGACGCCTGATGGCTGTTCTGACGCCTGTTCGTCCAGGTGCTGTCTAGTCAGGATGGCCTCCACGGCCTGCTGGGCATGGCGTTCCGCGTGCTGCTGCACGCGCTCTCCTGCAACCAGAGCACGGCCGTCATCGCCAACATGTTCGCCACGCAGCGCTCCCTAGTCACAAAGGTTGGCACGGGCCGTGGGCGACCCCCTCCCAGTGCGCAGTTGTCTGCGGCGGCCACCCGCGTCGTAGTGCGGAGCTGGGCACTCCTGTCACCTGGCCAGTGGCATAGGCAGACCGCTGGGGCAGGCGCTGTGTGGCGCTCCCGCAGCTTTGTGTGGCCGTTTTGCCCCATCACCGTCGCGCGTACTCTTCGCTCAGATGGCCCATGTCGACGCGTAGCGCTGCGTAGAGAGTATGTTTTTTCGCCGCGAGGACGATTCAGAAACGCCTGCGGACAATCGAGAGTGGGTCGAAGCGGCATGGCTCCATTTGACACGATCGGGACGCGTTGTAGCCACACTCCGTTCACCTCTTGTCTGGCGGTTGTCGAGCTGACGCCGGCCTCGCACGAACTAACGCGCGCCCGCGCCGCCGGACAGTACTCGTCGCTGCTGTTCGTCGAGGAGGCGGAGCACTGCGCCGACCTGTGCCTGCGCCTGCTGGAGCACTGCAGCAGCGCCGTGTCGGGCACGCGCAGCCAGGCGTCCGCCTCGCTCTACCTGCTCATGCGACAGAACTTCGAGATCGGCAACGTACGAACTGAGCGCCGGCGACTGGCCGAGCCGGGCGGAGCCCGCTGCCCGGTGCGGGTGGGGCGGGCCGGTCTGAAGGCGCCTGCGCGACACGCGAAGCCAGCGTGCACGGGCGACGGACCGGCGCTTGTGGCCTTGTGCGGTGGCCGGTGGATGCCTTTGTGTCATGCTAAGATGGTGTATTTCAGTCAGCAGCCTGGCATGTGCACAGAGCAATAGGTGTTGACCCATTCATTGACATGACATGCATGCCCGCGTCGATACCCCAGCCTGCGTTGGATGTCACGTGCACCGCATCACCGCGGTGCCATCGTACACATGCATGTCACGTGGTGCACACTGAACGGACCGGGATGCCCATGCCGCAGAACTTCGCCCGGGTGAAGATGCAGGTGACGATGTCGCTCAGCTCGCTGGTGGGCACCAGCCAGGACTTCAACGAGGGCTACCTGCGTCGCTCGCTGAAGACGATCCTCGAGTACGCCGCCGAGGACCGCGAGCTGGAGGAGACCACCTTCCCCGTGCAGGTGACCGACGCAGCCCGCAGACTTCGCTTGCGGCCCGTGTGTTTGCGGTGGCTTACTGCTATGTGTCGTAGAGCGACTAAGCAGTTCAAAGTAATGTTGAGACACTGACGTCTTGTAGTGAATTGGAAACTAGGACGCGGGGCTTGGAAAGGTGCGCACGTTTCAGGTTCAGATTCATTCTGTGTTGAACTTTTTCGTGCAGGTCTGATCCATTGTAGTTGTGGGATGGTAGTGTGCAAGAACGCAACAGGTCACGCAAATGAATGAACAAGTGTCAAATGTCGTAAACACGTTTGCATTTACCGCTAAAATGTGCTGCTCCTGATTCAGATGTTGCTTTGGACGAAATTAAGCTCACTGCATCTGTATAAGACGCCGCCGGCTCGAGTTCCTACTTGCCGTTTTTGTTTAGGGAGTAGCGGCTGTGTTCCGCTCCGCTCCTCAGCAGCACGCACTGGCTGCCGCTTCCAGTCTAGTGTTGGCGTGGCGTCACCGTCGTGAAGGGTTTTATGCATTTAGTTAGGCTTGTCGGCGGGCCCAACCCGAATGAGAATCACAGCCGCGGGTGGTTCGCATTGCGGTGGATGTTTCGGGTCGCGTGACTTTTGCACGCGTCGGTTGTCCGGCTCAAAGGTGAGGGCTGTCAGCTGCCGTCGGCGGACCGACGTTGTGCTCTGAGTCACAGTGTCCGTCCCGTCGCCAGCGCAGAAGCCAGCATGTCACGCGCCCTGACGAGATCCCGCCGCGGCCGGCAGGTCAGCGACCTGGTGTTCAACCTGCACATGATCCTCTCCGACACGGTCAAGATGAAGGAGTTCCAGGAGGACCACGAGATGCTGCTGGACCTGATGTACCGCATCGCCAAGGGCTACCAGAACTCGCCCGACCTGCGGCTCACCTGGCTGGACAACATGGCCAAGAAGCACATGGAGGTGCGTGGGTCCCACCGGCGGCGGCGGCGGCGGGCCGCCTCCGCGCGCCGCGCGCCCGGGCGGCAGGCGCGGCGAGGGGGCGGCTAGGCCCAGCGTTGGAGTGCACGCGAGCCGTTGCATGCGGGGCCGGGGCGCTCGTCTCACAGTTTTGTCAGTTGGAGAATTGATGTGGTTGTTTGTGGTCGGGACGAAAGCACACGTTGGGCTGGTCGTGACTGCGCTGCAGTATTGCCCACTCGACTACATTTCTCCGGATGGAGAAGTGGCACGGATTGGGTTTTACTCTGGCTTCGGATTTTTTAGCAATTACCTTATTTTACACGCTCAGATGTTTGACAGGATGGTGAGGGTTCCTGGTAAAGATGTGCGCATGGCCATCAGGAAACTATATTGAGTTTGTGACACGCGATAGTCCCTGCTCCGCTGACGGCGCTGACGCCTGACTGAAACTTGACTCCTCACTGCGCGCCAGCCGAGCGAGCTTCGTTATCTAGCTGCCAGCGCGAAATTGACTCTTCCGGGAACCAACGGCCGGGGCTCCGATCGCTCGCCTCGCCTCGAGCGGAGAGCGGGCCGCCTGCGCGCTGATGAGGCTCTCCGTCGTGTGTTGATAACCCCCGACGGCGGCGCCCCTTTGTCGGCTCGCTGGCGGCCTTTACACTTCGATACCCTCGCTCGTTGCTGCATAACGGAAGCTCTGAAGGTATTGGGCTCGCTCGTAATTTCGCCCACCGTTTCGAGGAGAGACGTGGGGCAGTAAGCTGTGCGCGTGACGAGCTCATCGTCCGGAGTTGCCTTCTTTCAAGTTTGTTTCCTTCTAGGCTCGGCTCTCGCAATTGTATTGCAACATCGAGGTAGCTTTGCACTGAGAGTTTGGGGTAGAAGGCAAAAACGCGGCACAACACCCATACTGCAGCCAGCGACAGCCGTGAATGAGATGTGTGTGATTTGGAGCAGCACTCTCCCGTAGGCTGCACCGCTGGCCACATGGGCCCGGGTGGGACTGGGAGCTCCGCCGAGGTAGGGTCCAGGTGACGGCCTCCGGAGGCGCGCGGAGCCGGCCACCAACCACCGCCCGCCTGCCGCAGTGTGATGTTCCTCTGTCCACAGCGGGGCCAGTACGCCGAGGCAGGCATGTGCTACATCCACAGCGCGGCGCTCGTCTCCGAGTACCTCAGCATGCTGGAGCCCAAGTCGTACCTGCCGCTGGGAGCCACCGCCTTCGAGAAGATCTCGCCCAACGTGCTGGAGGAGAGCGCCGGTGGGTGGCGCCGCTGGCGTGCGCAGGCTCGGGTGGAAGGTTCTGTGAGGGGGAGGACAGGGGCGAACGTCGGTTCCTATTGTGAAGCACGGACCAGAACGACGCGTCCACTTCGCGGCGGTATCGCCGCGTCCCTGCTGCGGCCCCACCTGTGCTGTGAATGCTAATGCCGTGGCCGCGTCATCCGAACGGGGCCGTGACCGAAGCGTCGGTGCCGCCCGCAGTCTCCGACGACGTGGTGAGTCCGGACGAGGAGGGCATCTGCACGGGCAAGAGCTTTACCGAGCCCGGACTGGTGGCGCTGCTCGAGCAGGCCGTCAACGCCTTCGACAACGCCTTCATGCACGAGGCGGTCAACGACGTGTACAAGCTGCTCATCCCGATCTTCGAGAACGCGCGCGACTACCGCAAACTGAGCGCCATCCACGGGTGAGCGTGGCGTCCCGCGGAGAGCCGGGCCTTGGCAGACCTGACGGAAGACGGGGTGACGACCTACGGGCTGACCTTTGGAGGCCGTCACGGCGTGCTTTACGCCGGATACCTCCACGGCAGGAGAGCCGCGCTTTGCGATTGTGTCACGGGAGAATCCGATACTCCGTGTTATAGGGGCTGCCTAGAAAGATAGTGGCTGCTTGCGGTCGCCCGTGGCTGTAATATGACCCAGTCTGCTGGAAGCTTTTCTGGCGGTCACAGAGTCACGTTCCACGTTGTTCATGTTTGGCCGACCGCGTCTCGTCATCTGTTGCGTGAACTCCCCGCGCCACTGATACGGGGATTTACATGCGTCAGTACATGACGGCGAAGGTCGACGCGAGCTCACGGCCCCGTGCGTGCCCTCCGCAGGAAGCTGCAGGACTCGTTCAGCAAGGTGATCTCGGCGGACGGCAAGCGCCTGTTCGGCTCGCACTTCCGCGTCGGCTTCTACGGCTTCAAGTTCGGCGACCTGAACGGCGAGGAGTTCCTCTACAAGGAGCCGGCGCTCACCAAGCTGGCCGAGATCTCCAACCGGCTGGAGGTGCGGTGTTTGGCGGGCGGGCAGGGCTCCGGATCCGGCTCCGGCCCCGGATCCGGCCCCGGCCCTGGCTCCGGTTCCGGCTCCGGTTCCGGTTCCGGCTCCGGGTGCCGGGCTGTGCCCGCCGTCTGGTGTCAGGGGGACGGAGCCGAACTGTGTGACGTAGAGACCATGGACCAAGTGTTTCGTGACGCAGCTAATTTTGGCGTGGATCCTGTTGCAACACGAGAGACTGCTCTTCTCCGTATCATTATGGTCTGCTCCCGTGAAAGTGTGAGAACTATGAAGGACTGGAATTGTACCCAGATAAGCGCAAACCCGTCTCACTCTCCCCCGTACGTCACCTGCTCACTGCTCGCATACACTAGAGGTCACCATTCGGATATGCTGCCAGCAGGTCCGTGACCTTGGCGTCTTCCTGAGCACCAACCCCGTGCGGGCCAATCACATTGACGTGACGATCTCGAAATCAAATAGGACACCGGGTAGTCTCATGCAAAGCGTGAAAACGCCGTCGGGCCTCATCAGGCGCGAGTCGATCATGGGACTGTGTTCTGTGCCCTGTAAGGTCATTGATTGAGCACGGCGCCGTTATTTGGGACGGTGCCGTTTCACAGCTCGTCGGGCGTAAAAGATTGCAGCACCGATTTCTCACCCGGCCGGGTTGCAGCACTCAGCTTCGCTGCCGTTTGCACTGGAATATGAACGTCTCGCTGATTTAAAACATAGCCAAAGCACGTTGTACTGGGCCCTGCATATTTTTGTACAATGTTTAACACCAGAGGGCTGGCTGTGCTCGCCTGATGCTCCTGTTAGGTCTGTCTGCACATCTTGCCCAGAACTGTTGGCACACCATTCTTTCGCAAGAGCCATTGACAATGGGTCATTCTGGTGAAAGGGGGTTGCTGCGTCCGTTACCTGCGATCGTTTTCTCCGGGCTCCTCCCGCACCCGACTTTTCCCAGCAAACAAATTCCCTCCAGTCGGATGTGTTCCGGTTCACCGGTGCCCCGGGAGCGTGCCTTTGAGAGTCGCCGTACAGGGCGCGGAAACTGGGGCGGGAGGGGGCTCGGAAATTAAACAAGTTAAAAATGGAACTGCTTCGCGCTGACTGGACGAAATAACCGAAACTGGTCATCGCCTTCCACCCCTCCCCCCCCCCCCCAAACTTGAGAGGACTTCTGTCGGCCCTTGCCGTTTTGCCTGAATGTGTACTGTGTATGTTTAATTGATAGTATGTGTGCGTCTCGTAAGTTTATTGCTTTTCAAACTGGACGGGCTCTATATTTGGACTTTTAGCCGGTGGAAGGCTTATGCTTTAAATGAGCAAACAACCATCTCAGCTTGTATCAACAAACTCAGTGCTGCAAGTGATAAAGGGTGGTCGTTTCCGCAAGAGCTTCCTGATGAACTTTTCCTGCCGTTAGAATATGCCTGAGCATCCCGTAACGATGTTCGTGTTTAACGCGGTCTGATGGGACATCTCTTGTCTCGAGAAAGCCGTGATTTGCCTGATGGAATCATCACGTGCGGGTCGGGCGTAATGCGGAGAGCTCCACAGAATGTTGTGTTTCCACAAGCGCTTCAATGAAGCCCTCAGAATGCTGTGAACGCCCGGGCACTCTCAGTATAAGTTACAGATGCAGCACGCAATAACCCTCGTGACGACTGCCATGAATTAACATCCGTGTATAACACCTGTCCTGCTTAAAGAGCGTGTATGATGATTTGTTTGCCCGCCGGCTGACGTAGCGCGCCGTCGTGCAGAGTTTCTACTCGGACCGGTTCGGCGCGGCCAACGTGCACACCATCAGGGGCTCCAACAAGGTGGAGCCGCACAAGCTGGACCCGGACATGGCCTACATCCAGATCACCTACGTGGAGCCGCACTTCGACATGTGGGAGCGGCGCACGCGCGCCACGGCCTTCGAGCGCAACTTCGACGTCCGTGAGTGGGAGCGCGACGCGCGACCAAGCGGGCCGGGCTTGGGCCCTTCCGGGTGGTTGTCTGGGCAGACGTGCTCAATGTTGAGACTGTGATGTAGCTACTGGGCTGTACATTGTCCACGACAGCGAGCGGATTGTCTTAACGTGTACAATTGGTGGAGTGCCTTCGAGTTCGTCCCAGGCGCAGCTGGCTGCCGTGTGACTGGCGGTGTCTGCCGGAGCAGCCCGAGCCCCACTGATGCCCCGGCTGGTGGTGTCTGCCGGACCGGCCCGAGCCCCAGTGACACACCGGCTGGTGGTGTCTGCCGGACCGGCCCAGCCCCACTGATGCGCCGGCTGGTGGGTCTGCCGGAGCAGCCCGAGCCCCACTGATGCCCCGGCTGGTGGTGTCTGCCGGACCGGCCCGAGCCCCAGTGACACACCGGCTGGTGGTGTCTGCCGGACCGGCCCGAGCCCCACTGATGCCCCGGCTGGTGGTGTCTGCCGGACCGGCCCGAGCCCCAGTGACACACCGGCTGGTGGTGTCTGCCGGACCGGCCCGAGCCCCACTGATGCCCCGGCTGGTGGTGTCTGCCGGACCGGCCCGAGCCCCACTGATGCGCCGGCTGGTGGTGTCTGCCGGACCGGCCCGAGCCCCGGTGACACACCGGCTGGCGGTGTCTGCCGGACCGGCCCGAGCCCCACTGATGCCCCGGCTGGTGGTGTCTGCCGGACCGGCCCGAGCCCCAGTGACACACCGGCTGGCGGTGTCTGCCGGACCGGCCCCAGCCCCAGTGATGCCCCGGCCGGCGGTGTCTGCCGAACCATCCCGTGCCCCGGTGACACCCCGGCTGGCGGTGACCCGTTCCGCGCCGGCAGGCACGTTCATGTTCGCCACGCCGTACACGCTGGACGGCCGGGCGCACGGCGAGCTGCACGAACAGCACAAGCGCAAGACCATCCTGACCGTGGCCAACAGCCTGCCATACGTCAAGACGCGCGTGCCCGTCACGGCGCGGAAGGAGGTGGGTGGTGGCGGCGGCGGCGGTGTCAGGCCCGGCGCCGGGCCGCGGCCTGGCGCGGGCCACGCGCCCCTCAGCGTTGGCGCCGCGCGCAGCCCGCTCGAGTTGTGTGCCCTCGCGCGGTTCTCAGGACAAACTGGGGGTACTGCGGGCGCGTCGCTTGGCGTTGCCGTGCTGCTGGTCGGCGCGCTTCCAGGCCTTGCGATCCTGGTCTCTCGGGAATACCACTTGACTCCACGGCACGAGCTTTGCGCGGTCGCGTGGTCCGGACCTGACGCCCCTGGCCGAACCGACGGCCGGCCGGCAGCGCCAGCACCGTTCCCGGGCAGATGCAGATGAGCTGACTGGCGCGTCTCTCGTGCCTGATGTCACGCTTGTCAGCCGCACCATTAACAATCATTGTGCCTTGTTAAGTCTAGCGCGGGGGCCGGCCAGTCGATTGGGCCTGAGTGCCTTTTAGTGCCGGCCGGTTTACGGGGCTGGCGAGGTCGATGGATGAGCGGCATGGGTGGAAGCTGCCGATTTGTTTTTGGTTGCGTAATGCGGTGTTCCGCGCCTCCCACTGCTCTTCCACGACTTGCTCGCTCCGTCTCCCGCCTGTCCGTGCTCTTTCCTCTTTATGCACCCCCGCCTGCCGTTCGCTCCACGCCGTTCTGCTCGGTCGGCGGCGACCCTGAGACGTCTCTGTCGCTTCCGGTCCCCTCTCCTCCGGGGGGGGGGGGGGCGTGGGCGGGCCTCAGGCGGTCGGTCCATGTCGACGTCAGGCACATTCCCGGTGGCCGCGGATCCGGCGGCGGCCTGCGTTCACGCTGGGCAGGCGGCGCCGTCGGCGGGCACGGCGTGGAGAAGTGCTGTGTCTCGCAGCTCGGCCGGTGTCAGTTACTGCCTGGAACTGCTCAGTTGCCGTCAGTTACCGCCCTGAATCTGCAAAATCGCCGCCACGAGGCCTGACAAAGGGTGGACGAGACGGGTGGGCGGACGAGGAGGTGCGCCACCGGACGAGGGCGTCCTCTTATCTCACTGCCCTCGCTCATGAGAACCTCAGTTCTTGCACTGTAGGAAGTGGGGTCGCGCGCACTGAAATGTGAACTTGGTCCGTTCGGGTCGGCACTGACCACACTGCGCAGTGGCCGTCCCCACGTGTCGTTTGACTTTTGACCTGGCCGATTTCAGGTGACCTTGACCCCGATCGAGGTGGCCATCGAGGACATTCGGAAGAAGACGGCAGAACTGGCGGCGGCCATCTCCCAGACGCCTCCCGACACCAAGATCCTGCAGATGGTGCTGCAGGGCTGCATCGGTGAGGGCGCTGGCCGGGTCATCTGACCAGGCGACCGCTCCGCCGGAGCTCACCGGTCCGGATACCTCGTGCGAGCGGGTGATGTCTGTTCTCCTCCGCTCCTCAACGTAGTTCCGGGTAGTATCAACGGGTCCGTGCGCTGGTGAGCGTCAGAAGGTAGCAAAAGGGAAACAAGGAATAAGCTTGATAATTTTTTCCCCTTCCACCCCTGTTCGCTTGCAGTTTACGTAGGAGTGAAATAGGCGGAAGAAATCGTGCGGAGCTCTGGACTATCTTAAGATGACAAACAGCATAAGCGGAGGAGGGCGATGCTTGGGTGCGTGGTTGTCATCTCTCAGTATAGGCCGCCGCGCTGAAGTCATCGCTTGAGAAAATAACAAACCGGCACATTGTCCGTATATTTGCACAGCAAGTGTGTGTCCCTTCAACCCGTCCGGCGGGCGGTAAAGCCGCTTTGATGATGTGCGCCTCCGTTTTTCTTTGCGCCGTCCACGTGCCGACTCACGCTCCATACACCAGATACCAGCGCCAGCCGGAGGTCGCCCGCGGCGCCGGGAACGAGGCGGGCCGGGCGGTCTGCTACAGACGCCCATCTCACCGAGCTTGACGCCGCCCTCAGGCACGACCGTCAACCAGGGCCCGATGGAAGTGGCCAACGTGTTCCTCTCCGACCTGTTCTCCGGACAGGAGCCGACCGACCTGCAGAACAAGCTTCGCATCTGCTTCAAGGACTTCTCCAAAAAGTCAGTAGTGATGGCCGTGAGTGGGGCGTTTAGAAGCGTTAACGCAGGCGCGTGCTGGCACGCTCCGTTCCGAGGTTTGTGGACACCCTCAAGCCTGTGTCAATACTCTTATCCAGTCTTGACGGCGCTCGGTGCAGCGTGTCCAGGACCGCTCAGTGGCTCCAGGCGGCGCAGACGGCTGTTTTTATGTATTTTCGGCCGCGCTCGTCTTGTAAATGCCGTCCGGTTAGCGGCTGTTGCTGGCCCGCGAATCCTGCCGCCCCGCCGCCCCGGCGCCCCGGCGCCCCGGCTCCCCGGCTCCTCGGCTCCTCAGCTCCCCAGCTCCCCGGCTCCCCGGCTCCCCGGCGCCCCGGCGCCCCGCCGCCCCGGCGCCCCGCCGCCCCGCCGCCCCGGCGCCCCGCCGCCCCGTCCGCCATCCGCTCACGGTCACCGGATGCGCGTCGGCCGGCTCCGGCCGGAGCTCGGCGGTTCGTCCGGCCTCTGGGCGTGTCTGCACGCCGGCGCGCGACGACCGCGAGGTCGGCCCGGTCGCCGGGGTTGGCTGGTGCGGCGCCCCTCCACTCCCCTCCCCGGCTGCCAGCCCCGCCCGCCCGCTCGGCCGGCCATCAGTCAGACCCTGCAGACAATCACTTCCCGCTGCTCCCGAGAGATAGCGTTAATTGATTGGATTACGGCTTATGGGCGCGCCAACTGCCGGATTGTGTGGCGCGGGCGGTGGCGCGCGATGGCGCGGAAACACCGCGGAAACGGCGCCGGCCGCCGACAGCGGCGGTCCTGCTTTGTTCTCCGATGTCGGGACTAGTGGAGACGTAGTATGATGAGGATTCTCGGATTTTGACGTTACCACTTGAGCATGGAGTCGCACTACAACGAGCTGGATCTGACCGCCGGCGTCGTTTTGATTGAAAGAAGCATCTAAGTTTGACTAAAGCAGACACGCTGATAATGGCGCCGTGGCTCATTTTGTTTCGAACCTTGTGGGGATTAGCAGCATCTCAGGTCAAATGAAAATATCATAATATACCTGTTTCACCTATGACGTTGCCGTCCGTCTCGGTGCCCGCTCGTTCGGTTATGGTGTGAGCGCTAGGGTCAAGGGTACCGCCGCTGTAAACAAAACGCCCCGCCGACCAGAGCTCTGGTATGTACGCGGTGTAGGGTCCTCATACTGTTTACTCGTCACTACGCCCCGGCGAGCTGTGATGGTTTTTGCATTGGATGTGAATTATACCCATTGAATGGTAAGGATGTGAGTAAATTCATGATAGGATTCTGCAAATGGTTGTATTCAGTCACATGCTTCTTAATTGGCTTGCATTCGTTCTTACTTTACACTTGATAGTTGTATCTGATGCGAGCCTGTGTGGCTTACGAATGCCCTATATTTGTGGTGCATATCGTGCACGTTTCAAAGTGAACATACCAAGTCTTCCATGCGGCAGCAGTTTGAAAGAGGGATGAGTTATGCTTGTGTTTGTAACGCTGGATTAACTTGGTTGACGGCTTGCTCCGCCCATTCATGCTCCATTAGGGCCCGTATTGTAGCCAATGGAAATGAATGCATAGGAGAAACCTGCAGGAAAAGCTGGCTCTTTATGGACGCTGTACTAGTAAACTGAGAGGCTCTTCACCCAGCAAGCACGTGTCGTAAGCGCCGATGATGGCGTCTTGGAAATAAGCCCCGCTCAGTTTTTTTTCTTCTGAAGGACATCTGGACCTCGTGAGCTGTCATCTCCCTTTCCCGATGTACATTGCACGCCGTAAATTGCCAGCACTAACCAAAGAAGTATGTCTAAAAGTAAAGACTAGAAAGTAGAGGCGTCTACTTCCGCTAAAATCGATGGGAAAGACCTCGGACTTAATTTGCACTCAGCGTACTTATTAGCTCGGATGTGCGCCAGAACGTGACCGGAACATGTCGCGGCCCCTTGACCTTGCGGAAGCGCCCAACGCTGAAGCGACCCGATACCAAGCATTTATCGTGCCTGATGTTGTCCCAGCGCACCTCGGAGCGGCCCGCGAGCTTTCCCAGGACAACTCGGCTCGTTGCTCCCGAGGTGCACCGCCGACCTGTGCCACTACTGCACGACCTGTGCCACTACTGCACGACCTGTGCCACTACTACTCGGCTCGGTGCTCCCGAGGCACTTCGACGACCTGTGCCACTACTGCACGACCTGTGCCACTACTGCTCGACCTGTACCGCTACTACTCGGCTCGGTGCTCCCGAGGTGCACCGACGACCTGTGCCACTACTGTATGACTTGTGCCACTACTTCTCGGCTCGTTGCTCCCCAGGTGCACCGACGATCTTTCCCACTACTGTTCGACCTGTGCCACTAATACTCGGCTCGTTGCTCCCCAGGTGCACCGACGACCTGTGCCACTACTGTATGACCTGTGCCACTACTACTCGGCTCGTTACTCCCCAGGTGCACTGACGATCTGTCCCACTACCGCTCGACTTGTGCCACTAATGCTCGGCTCGTTGCTCCCCAGGTGCACTGACGCGCTGCGCAAGAACCGCAACCTGATCAAGCCGGACCAGGCCGAGTACCAGAAGGAGCTGGAGAAGAACTACCAGCGCTTCGCCGACAAGCTGAAGCCGATGATCTCCGCGCGGCAGGCACACACGCTCACGCTCTCCAAGAGGTACGGCCGTATCCCGTCCAGCCCTGCGACCGTGGCGCGCTCGTTGGCGGCCATCTTCACTGCAGTAGGCGCTCTTTGCTTTTGATTTTGCCGCAGCCGATGTGCCGCGCGAATGCTGAGACATCCGCGGAGCTGGCAAAGTAGCTGGAAGGTTTGCGTACTGCCAGCACAGCATGCAGTGAGGTCCTGCGAGCACTGGCTGGCTCATCAGTCTTGTTTGCGCTGGTTGTGGTGCATGTTTGGGTTGTTTGTGAACTGTTCTGTGCCCGATGAGTGGCTTCGGTAGAAGCACGTGCACTAATAGTCTGCTGGTTGTTGGGGACTGCGGTGGCGGTGCATGCTTGTGACAAAGTAGCTTAGAAGTAGTTAACACTACTTAACACTAGTTAACACTTAGTGGGCTAGAAGTCGCTCTAACAAAAGCATCTGTCTCAACTTGGCTCGACTGCGCAGGAGTCTCCCCCACCCAGCATCTGTTACCTTCAGACCGAGGCGGGGGCCCGGGTCTGCCTTCAAGCTCGCACATGGGCCCGGCCTGCTGGTTTTCAGGCCGACACCTGGCGCCGGTCGGCAGGCCCCGCCCCTCGGGCCGGGCCGGGGACTGACCGGGCTCGGCTCGCGCCCGCGACACCTGGTCTCGCGCGACGCCGTCCGCCCGCCTGACGGTGCGCCCGTGTTCTGTTTTAGGCGGCAGCGTCTCTAGTGAGCTGGCGGTCGGGCCCCGCGGGCACGGTATGTCGATGGCTCGCCCCGCCGCTGGCATGGCCGCGCCGCGCCGCCCAGCACGCTCGCAGCGCTTGCTTGCTGGCCTCTGTGTGTCGTCCTGTCCACGCCGCCGGCCTGGCGCCGCTGGTGTCTGTGGCGAGGCCCGCCCTGCCGCTGCTGGTGTGCAGAGGTGTCCGTCTGGGTAGTGTCATGGTGTCCTCGGCTGCTCGCTCCACCCTCTGCCGGTCGGCGGCCTCGGGCGGGGTACGCGCCGTGACCGGACCGAATGGGCAAAACAGCGGCTGCTGAGTCACGCCGGCCGCCTGGTCTGAAAGCCATGCTTAAGCAGCTGACAGGGCAGCGCGGGTGTCGGTTTCTTGTGGTCGCGGTCCGGAAAGGGCGCTGAAAATAACCAGCGTCGGCCAACTTCTTTATGTATGTATGCATACTTTCACACCTTGAAGATACCGCAGAATGAAAGGTCGTAGACGTGCGAAGTTGGCGGGTAAGTCACGTGTGGCAACCACATTTGAACTGTCGCAAGTGCGCACTATGTGTTTTGGTAGTAGAGTTCCCGAAGCGCTCCCACTATTTGTTATTCCCATTTTTGTAGGTTGGTTTGTCATGATGGACAGTTTGGCCATCCGTTTGCCAGCTACCTGAACGTGCACGGCCTCTGAGGTGAGCCTGGCCTCTGATTGAGCTGGTCGTGAGTTACTGTGTGGCCCGCCGATGCTAGGCTCGGCCGGGCGGCCTTGGGGCGTCGGCCGCCGCTCCTACCGCCGCCCGCTGCCGCCCGGTCCGCTCGATAGCGCGGTGGCCGGCTGCGTCCCATCGGCCGCCGGCCGCCCTGTACTTCATGGCAGGGACAGAGGTGATAGGGCCGACTGGAAACGTCGTCCGTAGAATGGTTGAGAATGAGAACATTTCAACCGAATCGGCATTCGTCGTGGTGACTCTCGAAGCATGTCGAGGGTGGCTTGTTCAGCGGCGGGGGGGGGGGGGGGAAGGGGGAGAAGAGGCATTCTGCTCACATTAGGATGCTTAGAACGGGGAAAACCGTGAATTGGCCATGAAACTGCAGATGGTTCCAGAAGTGCTGCCGGAAAGAGTAAACTCGTCCATCACAATATAGGAGGTGCGGTCTCAGGACAAGGCCGAGCCGGGAGCCTCTAAGGTGGTGTAGGGAGCCGGGGGCGGTTCAGGCAGTAGGTACTTTGTCTTCGTAGGAATGGTGAGGGGGACCATACTAGAGGTGCCGATCGGATTCCAAACTTTTGGAAGTTCAAAAAATGTATCAAGTCCAATTTGGAAATTGGACGGACAGGGGCAAAACTCTTTGGAATTTCTGCAGCAGCAGCTATCACCCTGTCGTGTCGCAAATTGGTACGCATCTCAGCGTAATAAATGTTGCTCATTTTCAAAACATTGTGAAGTTGTTGATAGAGTACACTAGCAAATGCGGTTTTTGAAGCATCATATAGAGTTTTCATATTAAACTGCATCGATGTTTGTGTCTTGAGGAGTGCTTGTGATACTCATTACTTACCTAGTTACTATTCGTTGCCACTCACCATCCGACCGGGCTGCCGTCGTCGAGCTTATTGATAGTCGAGCTCAGCGGGCATCGACATTAATTGTGTACCGTGGGAGCCTTCGGTTTGTGAGGGGACATCACTAGTTTGCAGTTAGTGTTGCTATTTACGCTTGTCATGAAATGTAATATTAAGATTGGTTGATGGGGGGTGGGCAAACCGTGGATCCGGCTGCACGTGACGCATTTGCGCATATTCAAGGCTGTCGCGATCATCCAAAGCTTCGCGAATGGCTTTGGTAAGCATTTTGATCTCCATAAAACCATCAGTGACGGTTTTAGTCCCGTGCTGATTGGTCGGCGCCTTGTCGCTACGGCATGACATAGAACCATGCATTTCCATGCCCTGCCTGATCTGAACGCTGGCTGTCACCTATGACCGTAGACGAGTGCACACGTGCGCAGACGGACCGTGCTCTAGCTCCGCAGGCACGTCCTATTCATTACTGACTGCAATCGAGAGGTGAAGTCGGATTGCCGTCTTCAGCCGGTAGGTTGGCATAGCGTGGTCTAAGGCTGCGCTGGTTCACAGTTTATTTTGAAGAAAATGTGGTCTGGGTGGGGTTGAACGAGCTGTAAATTTGAATTGCACGCCGATGTTTGTCACCGCTGCCTATGTACTTGTGTTTTGGTTGTCACCAGCAGGAGCGTGGTCGTCCGTGCTCTGTTGAACCCATGGCCACGTGGCTGTGACCGTCACCGGGTGTCGCTCGCGCTCCGGCGGCGTGAGCGCCGGTGCGTCGGCCCCAGCCGGCGAGCGCGAGTCGAGTGCTGACCGCCGCCGTGGGTCGTTGTTGCAGCCGGTCCCGGGAGCTGGTGCCGGCCACGCACCTCAAGACCAGCCCGTTCGTGTAGCGCCGCCGGCGCCCAGCCCAGCTCAGGGGGACGCCGGGCGGCCGGCGCCCGGCGCACCACACTGTGATAGCGGCCCGGCCAGCGGCGCGCGCCGCATCCGAGAGACGGGCCCAGCCGGCCCACCTGCAATGATGAAGCCAAAGCGGCGCGGGACGCGGCGGGGTCAGGTCGGCCGGCGCGCCACTGAGCTCGCTTGGCCAGGGGGAGGGGCGGCACGGCCGCGCCCGCTGCGGCCGCCGCGGCGCTCTTAGTCATGGCTAGCGTCGCTTTGCTCGCGCCTCTTTGTGTTATTGCGTTGCTGTCTCTGGTGGCCGCATCTTTCCAGGTATTATGCAATGCAGGCATTGGCCGTGCGTCTCCGCTGGTACGGCGATGGAGCAGAGTTTTAACCGTTTGCACGAAGGTTTGCCGCGCGAAATGTGTTAAGACTTTTGAAATGTTTCAGAAAAAGACGCTCGAATATCAGCTCCAAGTGGTTTCAAGTTAATGAACCAAAAACGTTGGTAAATAGCATTAAAACATTTTGTACGGAATGATGGCTAAGAATCTCTTCCAATCGTCAGTATCTTCGGAGATAATTCGAAACATTGTTGGGTGTTTTAAGACATTTCCCGTAGTTACGCCTTCGCAAAGATGGTCGTTCTCTAGGTTTCCAGAGATGGTTCCATTGGATGTCCACCACGTTCCGTTGTGTTTTAGCCACCATTGTTCCCGCGTCTAAAGCCTGATCCTTCATTAAGTCGCGTTTTTCATCCGACGTTTTTAGTGCACCGCTTGTTCACCATCACCGTTTACTTGGTTGTGAGATGTGAAACGAACTTCTGAGCTGTTTGAAATATGCGCCTTCATTCTCGTTTTATACGTGGCGTGTTCATATGTTTTAAGATATTACGTAGGGCTTTATGTACTTATGCCGTGGTCTTGAGGTGTGCTGTTTTGTTTACTGGTCTTTATTGCGGTTACAAAATCAGATGCATGTGTCGGGTCACATGCAGCGCCTGCTGTCCACTGCATTTTGTGTTCGTCGCTTGTTTTGAGTTACGTGGTACAAGGCGAGGAGGCGGACCGCGTCGACATTGAAATGCTGCTGGTAGCATTTTACCCATCTCATTCAGGTGCCCCGCAGATGATTATTTGCCTCCGCTTCCAAAGAGCTGCGCGCGCGATCGGCCGGCGCGATTCCATGGCTTGGATTGGTCGTGTGACCGGCGAGGCGGGACGGAGCGGTGACCCAGGCTGTGCTGGAGGCCGTCCGCCCTGGAGGGGCGCGGCCAGCGCCGCCCGGCCGGCTGCCGGTCCGCCGTCCTCGGGAGACAGAGACAGACGGACG
This sequence comes from Pollicipes pollicipes, assembly GCF_011947565.3. NCBI lineage: Eukaryota > Metazoa > Arthropoda > Thecostraca > Pollicipedomorpha > Pollicipedidae > Pollicipes > Pollicipes pollicipes. Next base: position 25,440,317 of record NW_023596297.1, on the reverse strand, counting down.
CACCGCTCTCGCAACGCTCAGCCGCACTGCCGCACCCTGTACATACTCGGCCGCGCTGCAGAAGACGGCGGTTATTTTTGTCTTCCTCTCGCCGCGACACGCTGAGTGAAGCCGGGACTCGCGACATGGCGGCCTGGAGACAAGGACTCTGTTGCTTAGCTCTTGCCAACTGCGCCGCAATATATTACCGTACTTGGCCCGTGTTCTTGTTTGGGCATGGACAGACGGACGAAGGCCACATGAACCGGTTCGGCGCCCTGTTTATTCGCGAGGAACGGTTGGGGTGGCACCCAGTTGTAACCTATGGCATTACCGTAATAGCTTTTTGGTACACGCGACTTCAGAACGTGAGACACCATTCTTGATCGCATCTACCTGCGACCCGTGGTGCTATCCATGGGGAATATCTGGTGCAAACGACCTCAGTACGTAACATCTACCTATCTGGGCTACGGCAAGGCACCTCACCTCGATACCCCATGTGCGATATGAGTATGAACGCAGTCTTTCCGTCGGCGGCCGGGCACCCCAGCCGCCGGCTTTTCCAGC